>NC_056748.1:892757260-893077260 GCF_019279795.1 Protopterus annectens
CTCGCTTTGGAGCTACTTGTGGAGTACCTCAAAGTTACTGCACGTAAGTTTGTTGCGAATATTAATTCTAAATTAGATGTTCATGTTAGTGTACTTTTACTTTCTCCCAACCAAACAGCAATACTGGATTTGTGTTTTAGTTTGCTGTCTTTTTAACATGTCTGTGTTTAGTATGTCTTTTTTTTTTTTTTTACACTAACTGCAAAACCTAGTAACATTTTGGTCCACAAAGTACCTAAAGGTGCATGTATCCAGTTCAACGGTAAGACTGCTGGGATTGCCTCATTGATCATGTTTTCATGAGAAGTCAATTGCAGCATATCATTTCTCTGCTTCCTTATTAATAAGCTTTACAGTTATTTGCAAGTTATGTATTTACCATGTGCATGTTACTTTAAATTGTACATACTGTATGTACTGTTTGTTTCTGTACTATATCACAATTGCGTAAAAGTACAATTTTTGCTGGAGCTTTTTTCTCTCTCTGGGCTCCCACTGAAAATGGGTTCTTCCCAGACGAACTTGCCTGGTCATCAAAAACAAATGCATTTAAAAAAATATTTAGACAAATGTAGTTCTCTGTCCGGTATAAAACTTGAATTTAGCAATTGATGTCTGTTGCAAAATTAGAGAGTAAATTTATGTAAAAATGCATTTCAGCAGAACAATTTTCTGAGGCACTAATTGCCCATTTCTATGAAGCAAACAACCTGGTTGCCACAGTCTTCTCCTGATTGTGATTGATGTGTGAGACCTTACTTTGTAAGAGATGAAAGAAGGTCTGATGGGATGTTTTTCATACTGATCACTGCTGCAGTAGCCTTAGTTATATGGGTTTCCTGCCAAAGATATAACTGCAGGACAGCTTCCAAAGCTTCAGAGCACCTTCCATGTGCCCAAACTGTCAAACAGCTCAAAATAACCTGGCTAAAAGACAAGTTTGGGGTCAAAGCCCTTCACAACTTTACTGCTGCCAAGAGTATGCTCTTCTGATGTTTCTGAGGATCGATGGTCGGCTTATGTTTTCTTTTGCTGGGCAGATAAGTTCCATTTGGGGAAAAACTTCCATCTTCTTATATTTACTGATGTTTTATTACTTTCCTCTTCAGGAAAGTTATTTTGAAGTTGAGTGTGTTGCATTTTAATGGAGTATCTCGAGACTGTAAGATGCTTTTAAACAGAGCACTTATTTTTTCTGTCAGGTTTAAAGTAATGTAAACTAACTGATAAAATATTTTCTGTGGATAAATTGTTTTTAATTTTCCATTGTGGGGCTGCCATAGTGTTTGAAAGTGCTTTCTACGGCGTTTTTTTCTGTCAAGAAAGTAACTTCTATGGATTTTCTTTACTGGCATTTGCTTCTTGTCTTCTCTGGGAAAGAGGCACTTTTTTTGACTTGACCATGGAACAGATTGTCAGTTGTACAGTCAGTCCTACTTACAGCCACAAAGGAAAAGTTAAGCAAACAGCCTGCGCCACCACAGCAGGCTAGCAATTTGCCTCGGCCACAGCTGGGTGACTCCGCTGTAGCCATCTGTTGTACCTCAGACCACTCATCTTTTACCCTGAATCCCTCTAGTGTAGCACTTACAGCCAGTATGGACTAGGGGCTAGGCATGTCTTCTGCAGCTGTTGGAGTCCCATTGTGAGCAAGGGAAAGCCACTCTTTCTGGTCCTGGGAAAGGAAACAGAGAAGGTTTCCCACATATCAGAATTCTGTGCCCAACCCTGGTGAAGCAGTGGCTGCCTTTAGTAACACACTTGGCCCTAGTTTTTCCTGTCAAAAGGAAGCGGAAAACCAAACGTGTATCTACTCCTCAAAGTTCTTTGGGTAGGAGTAGTTTACTGTGTCTGGCTAAGGATTTAATTTAGGCTATTGATCCTTCTTGTAAAATAGTTTCTAGTAAAAGAAATAGGGATGCCTCTTGTCCTGATGAGATTCAGAATTATGAATCTGAACAGGAAAATGCAGGGACAGATTCAGGGGTTTGTCCTTAGATTTCTGATTCAGACTCAGAGGAGAGCTCAGTTTCTGATCCTTCCTGTGGAGGGTTCTCTTTCTGTGAGACTAGTGCTAGAATGTCCCATTTTTTTCAGTAGGAGAATACTGAGATTTCTGTCCCTCAGAAAAAAACTATGAATCATTACAAAAGGATTTTTCAGAACCTACACCCATTCCTTCTATCCTGTTTGCAATTTTCCTGAGAGTTAGCCACCTGTCCCTAAAAGGCAAAGTATAAAGTTCCTCAGACTTTTAAATGTTTATATACTCTTCCCAAACCTGGTCCAGCAGCTATAGCTGTAGTTGGCTCCACTACTGCTAAGAACTTAATTCTAATCCTACTCTTTCTAATAAAGATGAGAACATTTATTGCTAGATATAGGGAAACAAGTGTATACTTCTGCTACTTTGATTTTCAGAATTTTAAATTGTCAGTCTCATGTGTTAGTTTGTTTTGACATATTGTGAAAGTATGAGGAATGTTTATCCACAGTTTCTTTTTGTGAAGAAAAGACTCCTTTAAGTAATTTAGTTTCTACTATTGCATAAGTCACTACTCATTGTTTGCACTGTGTATATGATTCTGTTAATACTTTTTTTCCAGGGCTATAACCACTGGTACTGTTTTAAAGAGGAGTGCTTGGTTGCATACTCAGAAACTCCCAGATGATTTAAAAATGAGATTTAAATTCTCCCTTAGAAAGAGATTGTGTTGACCCACTGTTGCAGAGGTGATCAAAAACTGTGATGAAAGGGGCAAGTTGATGCAGGAAATCTTTATCTGCCCTCCTTTTCCAAATTGTCCAAAGTATTTTCTTTCTCCTCATCCAGTTTGTGCAAAACACGGAATAAACAGACAACAGCATTCAGGTAAACAGACCTTTAAGAAGTGGCAAGGAAATTCCAAAAAAAAAAGTCTCATGTCCCAGATCCAAGGACAGTCCAACAGATCTGAGTGACTATTCAAGAGGTTTTGTGGCCCCTCCCACTCTGGCACCTATTCTCTTCCAGAAAGTTTGAATCTCCATTCTTTTAGACAAATGGGTTCTGAAAATCATTCAACCGGGTTACAGATGGCAGTGGAAGGAAATTCCTCCTTTTCAGGAGGTCATTCCAGTTCTTGCAGATCAGACTCTGTTTCCTCCACTTCTTCATCACATGCAATTTGAGTTCCTTCTTCCAAGGTGGAGAATGGGTTTTATTCAAGGATGTCCTTAGTGCCAAAAAAAAAAGAAAATGCTTAGAAACCAGTTCTGGATCTTTCCTAAACCTGTTTGTGATGATGCTCAAATTCAAAATGGTGACACTTCACAACCTGTTACCTCTTTTTCCTCCTCTTTCAAGTTTTCTGGTAACACTATGCTTAAAATGTTCATCATCAAATTCCAATTCATCCAGACTTCAGGCATTTCTTAAGGTTTTATGTATCTGGATCACATTGTCAGCTCTGTGCCTTACCCTTTTGACTGTCCACTGCACCAAGAGTGTTCACAAAGTGTCTAGATCTTCTTCGTGTTTCACTGTTGCAGTCATCACATTTGGGTTATCTGCCTGCAGGTAGCCCTCAGCTGGCCTGAATACCAGAGTCTTTGGATTTCTGCATCGGATGCTGTCGCTTCTTCCTTGACGTCAGGTCGTCAGGGGTATAAAACATGCAGCCAACACCATTACATCAGTCTTTCTTGCCGTGCGGTGCCTGAAGCAGAAGCAGTTCACAAGTGTCGGTCGACCGACTCCTGAAATTTTCATTTTCGAGTTTCAGGCCCGAAGTCTTCAAAAAAGCTAAGTACCCCGTTGGGGATCCTTTTTCTTGCTCTAACCGATGCCCGTAAAAGTTAACAATTATCTTACCTGTGGAAAGCAAATACCTCATAGAAATTTTCATTCTTACTGCATCCCTTGTTTAGGCACAGGCCATGACGTCCCTCATTGTTGTTTTTGTGCCTTGTTCAATGCCCGAACTATTTGTTGTCGGGCTATTTTTGCAGCTAATTACTTTCATACTCATTCTGTGTACTCTGGCTTCATCAAGCCATCCAACTACCGATATTCCGAAAAAAACGTAAGGATGAAGACAGAGACAGACCGCATAGGTCCAAAATTGCTGATGATGCTTCCGTTAAGCTAGTCGCCAGTCCGCCTGTAGTCAGTGAGGTGCTTTCGCTGCCCCTGATATCTGCTACTTCTGATTCACAGGCCTCTACTGAGACCCATTCTGAGTCCAGTATGCCGTGAGATGCTTCTTCGACTATGGAACCTGCGGATGTCTCTGCCTTGGATGGGTCTGGAGCCACTGTGCAGGCACAGTCTTCTGAGGGTGTATTCAGGCCTACAGACATTCATATTAAACCAATGCCATAGTTTTCATTCAGGCCATAAACTCGCACCACGCCTAGAAAACAGACGACCAAACTGCAGGCTCAGGCCCATATGCCTAAAAACAAATGCTTAGAATGGCTGAAGACCTTATTACCTTAATTAGTGGAAGCCATCCTTCCCCCTCTAAGGGACCTAGAACTGATTTCCCTTCTGATTCTTTTGATCAGGAATCTGATATTTCTGCTCCTTCTGATTACCAGGATTTGACCTTATCTACTTAATGAGGATTCTGATGCAGAGGATTCCATTCCCTCTGCTTCCCCTCCAGAGGATTTTTCTTTCGGTGAAACCTTGCACACTCTTAGGGAGCATTTCCACTGGGAAAGCCAGGATTACTCTGAGTCTAAAAAGAGACTTAGGGAATTATATCTGCTACCTCAACACAGGCCTTTAGCTATCCCTCCTTTTCTGGACATTGTAGATGATGCTTTCTTGGAATCTAGCCTTACCTCAGACAATTTACCTCCAGCTACCAGAAAACCTGACAAGTACTACAAGAGTACCTGACTCTCAAGTTCCTCTTCAAGAATCCTTCTGTGGATCCAGAGACCATTTCCCAAGGACCAAAAGGCATTAAGGCTACTGCTGCCAAAAATCAAGCCCGTTCTGATAGAGATTATAGAGCCTTGGACAGATGGGGTAAGAAGGTATGCACTTCTGCTACTTTGGCCATTATAGTATATGCCAGTTTCATATGTTAAAGTATCAGCAGCATGTTATGGAGCTACTTAAACAGAAAATGATGCTGTTTCCTGACTCTACTGAACACAAAGAATTACAGGATTTAATGCATTTTGCAGAACAAGTTGGTAAACATACTTTGCAATGTGGTTTTGACACTTTAGAAGCATCTTGCAGGGCTGCTGTCCACTGGGTCTGTAATTAGAAGGCATGCTTGGCTTAAGGAACAAAACTTGCCAGATTATGTAAAAGCTAAATTGCTGGATGTTCCCTTAAATAAAGACCATCTTTTTGGCAACAAAGCAGAAGTCGTCCTCAAAAGGCTGGAGGAAAAAGCTAAATCTATGCAAACTGTTAGATTTCCTACAAGTACACACTCCCAGATTCAGTAGACACACTACCAACCCCAAATGGTTGGCCAGACCTACCCCCAAATCAATGGGTGGAGGCCCAACAGCAGGTTCTCTCCTTTCTCAATATCAGGGCTATTCAACCTGTTCAGCAGAACAAAAGGGAAGCGGTTTTTATTCAAGAATTTTTCTGGTACCCAGAAAAGACAACTCCTGGTGTCCTTTCCTGGACCTCTCTATTCTCAACACCTTTCTGGTAGTTCCAAAATTCAAAATTCTAACTCTGCAACAGCTTCTTGCCATGCCAGCCAAGGATGCCTGGCTGGCAACCCTAGAATTAAAGGAAGCTTACCTCCACGTCCCAATAAGGGAATCTTGCAGGAAATACCTACGCTTCAGGGCAAGCACCATGCACAATTAGTTCTCTGCACTTCCCTTTGGCTTATCTACTGCACCCAGGGTATTCACAAAGTGTCTAGCCCCAGCCATTGCATTTTACAGGCAGAGAAATATTCAAATTTACCCATACTTGGACGATTGTCTGATTCGGGCAGAAAGCCAGGACTTGCTATTACAACACCTGGCATTCGTAAAGAACCTTCTAACCTCTCTGGGATACACCAACAAAAAGAAATCGCACCTAGTACCCTACCAACAGATTGTATTCCTGGGAGCAAGCTTGAACACAACTTCCCAGATGGCATTCCTCACTCTAGAGAAACAAGTTTATTTAACAACCTACTTCAAACTATTGACCACAAAACCCCAACTATCTGCAAGGAAAATACTGCAAGCCCTGGGGTTCATGGCCTGTTGCATTTTACTAATTCCATATGCAAGACTGCATATGAGGAAACTTCACTGGCATCTAAAACGCCTATGGTGTCAACATTCTCAGGACCTGGAAACAATGATTTCTGTCATTCCTTGTATGATGACAGAGTTCCTTTGGTGAGCAGAGGCCTGCTACCACAACAAAGGACTCCGTTTCACTCTACCCCCTGCTACCCAAACCCTAACAGATGCATCAGACTATGCATGGGGGGCTCACATGGCAGGGCAGTACATTCAGGGCAGATGGAACCTGAGACAGATGCACCTGCATATCAATCAAAAACAAATGTTAGCTGTACAGAATGCTCTGACAGTCTTCAAAGACCGTATTCTTCCAGAACAGCTATTGGTAAAGACAGACAACACCACAGTTATGTGGTGCATAAACAAGCAGTGAGGAACCACTTGTACCCTCTCTGCAGACTAGCCATGGCTCTGTGGAACACAGCCTTGAGCTACCAAGTACACCTGCAAGCTCAATTCCTGCCAGGCAAACTAAATTCACTGGCAGACGACGTAAGAAGAAATCTCATGGTCTGGACATGTACAGACTACTTAGATTCTATTTGGACATGACTAAGCCTATCAGGAAAAATCTCACAGCTGCTGCTGTTAGCTTTACTGCGGGGAAGGAGGCTTATTTCAAAGCCAACTTTCCAAGTGGTGGATAGCCCACTGCATAATTTCTAATACACACTGGAAAACCTACCCCACAGGATAAGATCACATTCACCGGGCTGCATCTCCTCTCCTGGCTGACTCTGAGGGAGACACCAGTGGTATCTACCGAAGCTGCTACCTGGGAGCTAGTACATACCTTCACCACACCGCATTACCAGAGCTTTATTTTTTCCAGAGCTGGATTTGGATGCAGTCTTGCAGGTTTGCAATATTAAGTAATGCTCTTAATGCTTTTTAACGCCTTCCTTTCCTTGAAATCGCCCATCAACCTAATGTGTAACAATGAAACATGAAAAACATAAAAAAGATGTTCTTCCGTTTTTTCTTTGGTAAGTCATTACGACTGAATTGCCCTCAGCTAGGCTGAATCAGCTCAGCTGGCCTGAATCTTGGATCTTGCGTCATTGCTGTCACCTTTGTCACTGTCGTCCCTTCAGCCAGGTCAAGTAGCTGACACCATTTTCTTCGATCTTTCTTGCGCCAGCCAGCCAGAAGCGAAGCAGGTGCAAGTTTGGTCGTGTGTTTGCGACCCGCGAGTGTTTGAGTTTCAGAGTGTTTTTCAATAAAGACTCATTACCTGTTAGATGCAAACTTTTTCTGGTCCAGAAAATTTCAGAAAAGTTAATAATTGTATTAAAAATGGAAGCAAATGCCTCGCCAGGATTTTCAAAGTTACTCATAAGGATGTATTACCTTTGGCCCACAGCGTGCTTGGGCCCTTTTCATGTGCTAGATATTAACCAGCGCACTATGCGATATAGGTATAATTTTGCTTTTAAGTTTAAAATGATTGGTTTAATTATCCTAAGTCTCCTAAGGATAGCCATGGATACTGCTACCGGGTTTACAAGAGCGCCAAGGAAAGGGTTAGAGAAAACAACCTGGGCCCAAAACCGATAGCAAATCTTCTCTAAGCCAGCCAACGGTTCACGGCTGGTTCTCTTTTGAGCCAGCCCACAGCCCTTCTCATGCTCGCGAAGCGCTACAGACTCCCACGTGGAGTTGGCCATGCGCTGATGCCCGAAGGTATTTGGAAAAGCGCAGGCTAATCCCTCAGAAAGGTCCGGATGACTTCTCAATCACAGCTGAGGGGAAAGGTGCATTGAACCTCAACATCTTTACATTATCTTCTTCAGCTTCAAAAACAAAACAGGTGAGCATCTTCAAAAGGGGTTCTAAAGCAAAAAATAAGAGAGGCCTTTTGGTGTTAAGGCAGAAGAGGTGTTAAAGAAATGGAAGACAAAGCTAAATCTATGCAAACTGTTCGGGTTTTTTTTGCAACCACCTAGGTTTAGTAGGTTTACTGCCCACTGGCCTACAAAAATTTGTAACCTGACAGGGCGGACGGACAAGAGGAACTGAATCCAGATGTAGAGTGGTAGATCAGGTTCTTATAGGTCATTGGGGTATTGGGGTGCTTCTACCTCTGAAGCTGGAGAAAGCAAAGACATACAGAGCAGAGAAAACCAGAAAATCCCCCCAATGACTTTCCACTTGGCACAGCATCCACTGGCGAAAATTTTAGCACTTTTTTGGCAAATTTGCTCCAAAAATGGCACATTATAAATTAGGAAGTGGGTATTCCATTCCATTTATTTGCAACTCTGCCAAAGGGCAAGCGGTAAACCGATCTGCCAAGCGTCAAAACAAACGAGTTTCATCCCAATGGCATCCCTCAGATGGCCATGGGGCAAGAGCAAGAACGATTTTAAGGAAGAGGGACAAGTTTTACTGAGACTGTTCTTGGTACTCCAGAAAGGACAAGGCCTGGAGGCGATACCTACTTCCTCTACTCTGAACACTTTCCTGGATATATGTCTTGTTATTTGCAGCTGTTGCCTTTTGTGGCAAAAATGCTTGGCTTGTAACTTTAACCTAAAAAAGGCATACCTGCGTTCATCCGAATAATCATGTTGCAGAATCAGAACCTGCAGTTCAGATCACAGTCTTATGCATTGCAATTCTCATTATTGCCTTTTTGCCTTATCTTTAGCCCAGGGTGGTACCTCAGGCATGGCACCCGTGCACAATTCAATAGATATCCAAATACCTTTACACCTTATTACACTGACCACTAATTCAAGTCAAGAACATTCTGTTTCAATTTCAACATCTGGCATAACATAGAAAGACTTCTAAGTCAATGAAAAGACACAGAAACTCAAAAAGAAATCAGTCAACAACAAGACAAAAGAGCTAGATTGCTGGGTTGCAAGCTTGAATGCTTTCTCATGTGCCAGACAAGCATGCCAGACTGAGCATCTGACTGCAAAATCAGGTAAGGCAACTGACTACATATTTCAAAAATCAGCAAGAAAAGGCCCATGGCTGCTTGGCTCCATCCTGCATCTTACTAATTCCAGCAGTGATCTGCATGAAACTTCAGTCAAAATATAAAGATCAACATTTCAACAGCCTGAAAGCCTGCGAAAGTGTTTGGCCTCAACATTGCCACAGCCTGGAAACAATAATTACCCTCATTCCTGCCTGCAACAGGAGTTTTATTCATCAGCCCCCAACCAGGCAGAACAACTGACAGGCATCAGAACATGCCTGGGGGCCAGGAGCGGCCTGGGGATGCATTCAGGGGAAGATGCTTTCAAAATGCACCTACATAAGAATCAATCAAGACACATGCTGTTCAAAATGAATGACAGCCACCAGGACTTAATGCATCCGGGACAACTAACGAACCCTGCACCAAATCATATGGTAGAGAACAACACCACGGTCACAGGGGTGCTTGCAGACTAGCTTGGTATGGGAGCTTACCCTCGACTTGCAAGTGATGACACTGGCACTATCCCTGCCAGGATTACTAAGTACATCTGGACAAACTGTTACAAAACTCAGGGGAAACCCACAGATCCCTGCTGTAAGGAAAACTCTTTGCTTATGATAACAAGGGATATGATCCCTCCTGGACATGAATGGATGTTGAAGGAAATGGCATGCCTCTTTTCAAAGGATGCTAGATTCTGGACTATTCACAGACAAGCTGGGAAAGTGAACTCTATCTTTCCAGCTGGATAAATGGATCAGTCAAGGCCTTTCTTCTCCTGCCTCTCCTCTCCAAGTACTTTCTTCTATCAGTATATGGAAGCCAAAGATTGCTTGCCCCGAACAGGCCACTGCTCAAAGATGATACTTATTGCCCCAGACTGCTCTACCCCAGACTTGCCCCTTGTATCAAATGCAAATCCCTGTCTCTTAAAACTATCAAGATCCTGCACCTCGGCTCAGGCCAACTGTCTGTTAAACAAACAAGCCAATGGCGATAGCCTAGTCACCGAAAGAACACCCAGCATAAAAGATAATGTAGTCCATACATTAAGAGCCAGAAGGCCTGGAGCCCGGCGGATGTCGATGTGGAAAGAGAAAATTCTGTGCTGGAAGGCACAATGAAAGGATAGCTGGGATGGAGCTGTGCCAAATATTCCACAGATTTTGTACTCGGTATGCTGTTATTCTACCCATTTTGCTTTCATCACTTTAAAAGACCTCTGTTCTACATCGTTTTGGCTTTTTACAAATTCCAATTCATGTTACCAAATTTTTTAAAGCAGTACCTCAGAGGAAAAAAAAATTTACAAGGCCTAATCACCACCTACCCAATGGGACCATGGGACCTCAACCAAAAATTGGAAATACCACCCTGCCTCATTTGATGTGTGCTGATCTGCTGATATAAGGATGGAAATGCCAAATGCTCCTTCACCTCCTAGCAGTAAGACTGCCTTTGCCGAGTTTCAGAGCTACAGGCACTGAACCTTTTGTATTTCTTTTATCACATGCTGTATCAGACGGGGTCATTTAGGGGACCAGACCAACTCTCACTGAGGACAAATGCCAGTGTTTTATATAAAACTATTTATCTGTGAACCTTTTAACCTTTCACATAAGGAGAGAATTTATGCATTTCTGTAAAATACACAGAGAACTTGGATTCTCATTGGACAGAAGCCGAGGCTTCTTAAGACACACAAGCAGGACTAGTGGCTTGCCCGGATCAGCAAGGCTATTACTAAGGCAAGACCAGCTACAGTGGATAGGATACTGCATTCATTTCTTGAGGCTATTGGGATAGCAAGCCAGTGCCTAAGGACATTAGACCACATTCACCAGAGCTGCAGCCACTTTCCAGCATTTTCTCCCGGGGGAGTACCAATGCATTTCATCAGAGCTGCAGCTACTTGGGGTTCCAGTGCACACAAAGCAGCATCATTCAGTCATCACTTCCTCTACTCTACCTTTCTTTGCCTGCTACTCTCTGCAGTTCTGCAGGGCCTCCCTAAACCTGTCCCTAATCTTGGCCCCTTTGCCACTCTCGCCATAGCTTTCCAGCTCTGCCCAAATGCTGTGGCTTCAACAGTGAAACATACCAAGCATTAGTACCCTACTATCCAATAATGGAATAGTGATGTTACTGTACCCACCCATGTTATCCAGGATACCCACATACCCCTTTCTGGATCCAGTCTTATCTCACTCTCCCCTTTTTCACATGTGGTGGTGTGCTTCTTCTTGAATTTTCAAAAATTATTATCGCATTTTTTATTGATATTACACACAATTTATTTCGGTGCACACATATATATATACTTACACACATATATACTATATAATTATACTACCCTTTTAGGATATACCTGGACACTGGGGCAGAAAAAAAACTTTATATAAAATGCTTCTCTTTGCTTTTTATAAAACTGACTGGGAAGCGACAAATGGCACCCAGGCAGATTCAGGCCAGACTTTGGCAGCCTGGGATTACCCCAAAGCAGGGAGGCGCAGATTAAGATGCATGTAGCGACTTATTTATGGTAAGTGCTGTGGCACTCAGCCTTTGTGTACACTTATAAATGAATGTTCAACACTGTCCAGGAATGTAGATGTTCCTATTCCTCACTGTTGCCTCCTGACTTCTCTTACCTTGGCTTTCCTTCTTGTTTCTGTTTATAATTTCAGGGGTAGTTGTTCTCTGGTTTTGATTTATTTGTGTGAGTTACTGTCCTGTGGCTTTTCTTATCCTCTGTCAAGGTTCATTTGTGGGCTATTTTAGCATGCCTGCCCATGGATGCCCCTCTTTCGAGGTAGTCTCATGAAAAAATGTTATTAAAAGGGTGTTTTGCATTAGAGGCCTCCATGTAAACTGTTGGCTGCTCCTTGGGATCTTAATTTTGTATTGGAGAAGCTAGCACCTACTCCATTTGAAACAGCTCATCTGGCTGACTTGAGGTTCTTAACATGGAAGATTGCTGTGACCTCTGCAAGAAGGGTACCTGAGTTGCAAGCTCTTATGGTGAGTCAATCCTTCCTTATTTACCATAGAGTCAGGGTTTCCTTCAAAACTAATCCTTCTGTAATAGTGGTATCCGAGTTTACTTTGTCAGACTATTATCTCCTCATTTTTTTTCTTGAACTTAAAAATGAGAAAGAAAGGAGATTCCAAACCTTGGATGACCACAGACAACTCGTGTACTATCTTGAGAGGGAACTAAATCTTCAGATAATCTTTTAATAAGAAGGGGCAAACGGGGTCAAAACAGACCATTTCCAAATGGTTGTCTAAGGCACCATGACAAATCTATTCCAGGCAGGGTCAAGGCCCACGCTGCCAGGGCCTTGGCTTCATCTATGACTTTTTGGGAAGGGATGGATTCTAGAAGTATTCTAGAAGCTGCTGCTTGGCCTTGTGTACATGCATTTAAACTGTACTATAAGCTGGATTCCTTCTCTAAGTCTAGATCGAGTTTTTCTTGGACCATTCTCCAGGGGCTCCTGGAACCTTCTCCTTCTCCCTTCCAAATATAGTTAGCTATGGTAATCTAGCCATATAACCAAGCCTACTGCAGCAGTGATCAATATGAAGGACATAGTACAGTTGTGTAAGTTGAACTTACCATATCGGTAGATGTTCAAATGACCATTGCTGCAGTAGCTACTCCCTCCTTGTTTTTTTAGTGTTTTTTTTTTTAATGCCACAGTGTGGACATTTATTTTTTGTTATTCCTGGCATTGTCCTTTCAGGGCTCAGCTTTCCTGTCTCTGCAGGCAGGATAGCTTTGCATCCAAACTTGTCTTTTAGTCAGTTCAGCTTAAACTGCTTGACAGTTTGGGCACGTGGAAGGTTCCCTGAAGCTTTGGAAGCTGTCCAGCTGTTATATTCCTGGCAGGATATAACCCATATAGCTAAGCTTACTGTAGCAGTGATCATTTGAATATCTACTGTTATGGTAAGTTCAACTTACACAACTGTCATCGTTTATCTAGGCCCATTCCTCCTCTTTAAGTATGTTACCAAATACCCCAACTTTAGTTTCAGTAAGTTCAGCATTTCAGTCAGCATTAGTACAGTGTTTAGTTAGTTGAGATTTTGCAGATCAGCATAGGCTAAAACAGCTTTTATTTTCTGTTCTGTAGCTTTAATTTGTTAATATAGCATATTTACTTCAAGCTAACAGTCTTGTCCTTAATGTTAGTAAAAACTGAGCTTGTATTGTTTGGGGCAACAAAGTCGGTAATAAAACCATCACTGTTTAACATTGAAACCTTTTCTAATGTGAAAGTGGAGAAAGCTTATCACCTTTATTAAATTATCACTCAAGGCTTAGCCAAACATAAACTAATATGAACAAAAACAAACCATATTAAAGCATTTCTATTTACTTACATTATACATTGTATTTTTTTATAACTGTAAATCAGTCCAACATTACATGAATTGCTCAATTCCTACCTTTTATTAAACCTCACTGTTCCTCTTGAACATTATTCTGCTTTATTATTCCCACAATTTCCATTTATCTCAATGTAATTTACTTCTTTCCTTTTTATTAAGGATCCCACTTCCAGTTCTTTTATCTCTCTTACAATATTTAATATTTCAAATGCAGTTGATTTAGTTCCATTTTCTAGTAATTGATTTTTTGGCAGCCACCAGAATTAAACTTACTATGCCTAGGCAATTCAGATCAGAGCTTGTGTCACAGTTAAAAAGAAACATTTCCTTAGTCACCGCCATTTACTCATCCAATATTCCCAACAGAGTACTCTGTAGGGATTTTTTAAAATCTGCCAACTCATTACACTCCCAAAACATATGTTCTCTGAGTTACCCTTTTCTTCCCCATCACACCTCCAACATTTGTCATCTCCCTGAGGAAAAATTCTTTGAAGTCTGCATGGGGTATATAAGTACCTATACAAACACTTCCTTTCAAAAAATCCTAAATCTTCTGTACTTTGTTACATTCTTGGGAGCCATGCACATGTCCTCCTGTTTTTCCCTGTAAATTGCTTATCCAATCCTTTTTCCCAATTATTTCTACTCTCCTCTGATTGATTCTTATATTTATTGTGCAATATGTTATATGCCCTACTAATTATCCCTTTTTAACAACACCTTCTATTTCGGATTTAACTAAAAACTCTACCAGAGCAGATCTTTCAGTTGGGATTCCCATATACCTTTCTCTTTGTCGATACTCTGATGTAATAATCCCTATTATGAGAAAGCAGTCTCTAACCCTCCAGTCCAAATGTCTTCTTGGCTTCATCCCAATTTGTTACCTTTCCATCAACAGTTATTTGCTCCCAGTACTTTGGTTCCTCTGCCAGTTTTCTCTAGTAAATTCCAGCTCCCTCTTGCTTTATTCTCTGTACTCCTAATTGCAGTCATTCTTATTGGCAGAATCTTCTTTATCCATTTTTGTGTTGGCTTAGTTCTTAGAATTCTTTCTGCAGCTGTATGAAGACATTATTCTGTATGGCTGTTATTCTCCTCAAGGATCTGCATCCAAAATCCCACTCTGTCCTTATTTCTTGAATTTCCCCCTGCTTCATCATCATTCGTTTCCACTTTGCATTATAACCTTCTGCTTGTGTTAGGCATATGAGCCTTAACTGTGTTGCTCTAAATGTCCCTTCAAATTAGGTAAACCTAAACTACCTTACTCTATTGGCAAGATCAACGTATCTCACTTAACTCTTGCCCTCTTCCCATCCCAGATAAATTTTAACTTCTCTGGTTGATAAATACATGCCTGACCTATGTATAAAACTAAGGGGACTAAAAACATTTTCACTTATATCATACTATCGATATCCATAAACAAGACCTTCCAGTTTCCCAGTTTTTCGGTTATGTGTGGAGTCTCTTCCTACATATCCATAGCGGCCATAACAGAAGCCTTCGTAGTCCATACTCCTAAGTACTTCATTTTATGTCCCAATAAATATGGATATTACTGAACCAATTCATGTGTGGGTGCATAATTCTCAGCTTTAGCCTTTGTTTTAATCTTCATTAATTTTACATCCCAAAAAGACTTGAAACTGTCACAAAATGTTCTACAACACTGAGATGTACTTCTAGATTTATCAGGTGCAAAATATCATCTGCAAATAAAGCCAACTTTTCTTGGTTATCATACCAGTTATATATATTTGAAATTCACAGTCCCTTATTTTTTTTTGCCAATGGCTCTAAACATAATGCAAATAACAAAGGGGAAAGAGGTCATCCCTGTCTGGTTCCTCTGTTCAGACATATCTTATCAGAGAGGAACCCTCCAACTTAAATTCTTGCCCCAAATCCTTCATATATCCCCTAATTAACCTTATTATATCAGGGAATGTAAATGCTTCCATTGTCCTACTTATAAAGTCTCAGCTTACTCTACTGAATGCTTTTTTGTGCATCAAGACATACCAACAGCAGCAGTATTTTCTTGCATTCTGCTTCCCTCTGGGTCATCGTTGTTTTACTAAAGTTGTCTAATGCCTGCCTCCCCTCCACAAACCACACTGATCCATATCTATCAACTTTGGCAACACCTTTGCCATTAAGAAAAAATAAACAATGAACCCAAAGATACCATTTCTTGTATCAAATGAAACCGACACCAAGTAATAAAATAACCAAAATGGGTGGTTTCCACTTCACAACAGAAACATTTTTAATGAAGACACCTCTAAAACGTTCACCTTTGATATTCTTTTAACTATTGTAGACATAATCACTTTAAAAATCATGGTTTAAGATTGAAATGGGACTATACAAGGCTGAGTCTGATGGGTCCTTACCCTCTTTAGGTAGCACAGTCCCATAGCTTTCTTCCAAGGTGCTGGTGCTTCCCCTCTTTTTAAAATATTGTTAAACACAATCTTCCAGATATTTGACTATCTTTCCTTCTAACTTCCAAACTTCCACAGGAGTACCATCTGTTCTTGGTGACTTTACAGATTGATCATACATCATTATTTTTTATCTCTTTTCCTCTTATTTTAACTGATAATAGTTGAGCCTCATCTGTCTCTAACCTTTTCATAATTAAGTCTTCCAGAAATATTTCCATTATGCTCTTTCATGATTTCCACATTGCCCTGTTTTATACAAATTTTCATAAAATCTCTGGTTATTTTTCCTGTTATAGTCTCACCAAGTTTGGCAACTTTGCTCTGTGAGTTTTCCCATTATTCTGCTTACTTTAGCCTTTGTAAGCCACTCTAAGTATTTCCTAATTCCTATTATTTCTTAAACAAATCTTTCTCTTTTATTACTACCCAATTTTTAAACTTCATTTCATTTTATCCTAGCCCAATTTTTAAACTTCATTTTCATTTTATCCCAGCTACACATTTTGAAGAAATTTCTATCTCCCCTAATAACTCTTGAATAAATTCCACTAAACATTGCTTGAATTTCTCTCTTTTCAACAGGATGGTAAAAAAATATTACCCTGCAATATTATCTTGGTTTTTATTTGTGCATGTTCCGAAGTAGTTATTGTTTATGAGCTGAAGCTTTTTACACATGTTCCTGTGAAATGTAATTTCTCTCTAGTCTAGCCCAGTTATTGTACCTTGAAAAATAATATCTCTGTTCTCTCCAAGTTCCTAGTACTGTATTCACATCTTCCATATCAAATGTTTTCATACATTTCTTCATAAATCTACCTGCTTTGTTGTATTTCCCTTCTAGGTCCCCAAATACATTCTTACTGTTGTAAATCAAGTTCCAGTCCTCACCTATAAGTAATATTTCCTGATGAAAGCTGATTATTTCTCCCAAAATTATCTTATGCTACATAATAGCAGTTTATGGTGGCATATGAATGCATACTAGTCTAATCCATCTCCCTTGCCAGTAGCCTCTTACTGTCTCAAATTCATCATTGTCTTTTTTCCTCCTCTTATTATTGGATCCCCTCTACCAATTAGTATAATTACTCCAATTTTCGTTTTGTCCCTGCTGTTCTGCTAAATATCTGTCGTGAAATATCTTTTGTGTCAGCTTCATGTGTTCATTTCTTTCCAAATGTGTCTCCTTGCACTCTGCATTTCTTAATATAATTCAGTACTCTTACATTTTTGTCTATACCTCTTAGGCCATTTATGTTCCAAGATTATACAGAGAAGCATACCCATTGTGATGAAAAGCTATTGTCCCTACCTATTATACATGACAGTTTTTTGAATTTGTATTTCCATCTTTTGTGTTAAATGCTCATTTTTGTTAGGCTGATCTTTTATACAGTTGTTTCTTGTCATGTCCTTTTCAGCCTATGTCATTTTCCAAGACTAAATACATTTTGAAAACATCCTATAACCTATTAACTTTGAAAAAACACACAAAACTATGCATATCTTCAAAAAATGAAGATCAACCTCCCAGATAGGCATAACTGCCCAAATTGGCAGATGCACCTACAGGCATTACCTAAGATAAAATGATGGTTACCCATGCTAAAGTATATGTTACAGTCTATACTCCCACTTATACTGATTGGTGTCTGTTATTTTTTTAATCACTATTCCCTTCCCAGATGTCGAATTTCTATTTTTAAATAATACTAAATGAAGCAGTGTTCTATTAAATGCTTTTAAGTATTAAGGGTGCTAGGGAAGCCATTTTTTATTCATGTCCAATAATTTCAAACTTTATTTTTTACTGAACTGATTGCCCTAACCTTTAAAATTTCCATTTCCCTCAGTAAAGAATGTTCAGAACTCTCAAGATTCATTTCTTGCACCAGCAGACAGCTCATTTCCATTTAAACATCAGAAATGAGAAAAAACAGCTTATTGCCATTTATATAAATGTAACATGGCCTATGTCATACATGATAATTTAATAAAGAAATTTCTTGTTTAAAAAAATCAACTCTGCAGCTGCATGAAAGAATGTGTCAGTTTCACTCAGAACAAAATGTACAACTGTGCCTTCAGCTGCAGACTTCTTGAATCTCACTGAGCATTTGCTAATGGAAAAAAAAGACCAAGCTGATATCATTACATATGCAAGAAACATACCACTCATGGCTTTCATCATTTTGTCTCATTTTTCAAGCCTACCTGTTTACAAAAAACACTTGTTTATAAATTACACCAAGGGCAGAAATCTAGACAAAAATAAGGGAAAACATCTCAACTTTACAAATAATGTAATATAGTCAGTGCACTTTGACACCATACCCCCAAGGCAGCAGCCTAAATTCACAATATATTAACTTAAACTTGCTTTTGTCCAGCCTTTCTTTTCTTGTTACATTGTGGAGCCTATATTTCTTGCAACTAAAAAGTACTTGTTTCCTTTACTATCTTTAATGCATGTAACAATAACTGAAAAGACCCCCCCCCTAAATTTATAATACCCCTTGCTACATACTACACAAAACTGCTTCACTATATAAAATGCAGTTTTTTATCATGAAATGTTTTTACAAATACTATTAATAACAAAAATTGTTTTACTTAGTTATTTTTCCCTTTTAGTATCCTCCTAAACATTAAAGGCATGGAGTGGGATATACCCTGCCATTAACTGGGAAAACTACTCGTGTACCAACACCCTTTGCCCAATGGTTCTTGGAATTCATAAATTCCAACGCCCTGGATCAACTAATCCATAGTCCCACCAGGGGCTCCAATATCCTAGACCTGGTCATTACCAATATGGGAAATCGATGCTCTACACCTATGGTCACCCCCTCGTTAGTCAGGTCTGACCATAAGCTAATCACCCTTAACATCCACATCCCACCCCCACCCCCCAGTAAGGAAACCTCCATAAAAAACTTCTCCAAAGCCAACTTCATGCTACTCAAGTCAGAAGTGACAAACTTCATGACACCCATGCAGACGGGAACTGAAAGGTCAACTGCTGAATCCTACACTAAGGCACTGTACGAGCACATCCACTCATGCATGAATCGTGCCATCCCAAATAGAACCAAGATGCTCTCATCCAAAAAAAGGAAGCCAATCTGGTGGTCTCCTACCGGGGGCTCTCCGCCAGTGGGAGTCAGTCGGCCCAATCGATCGGTGTGGACGTCGGGGAGAGGTGCCTCGGCCAACCCACCGCCAGGGAGCCTGCCGGGAGGCATTCTCCCCAGGGCTGGGACCCGGACCTGCACTCCCCACGGGACGTCCCGTCGTTACAACAAAAGGAAGAAACTGTTGCAGAAAAGAGGAAAGTCCCAGGATGCAAAAAACTCCCTTACCAGCCTCAGTAAGAAACTGAGATCCCTCATAAAGTCCTCCAAAGCTAGTTACGAAAATAAAATTGCCAAAGATTCCAAAGTCTACCACAAGGCATTCTATAACTATCTCAAGAATCTAAATGGCAATGCTCAGATCTGCTCTGAGCTAAAACAGAATGGCATTAAATATACTGATCCCAAGGATATTGCCAATATCCCTCCAGATCAATTCAGTGCCAACTTCACGCCCCTCTCACCCCCTAAATGGCCCATCTCAATACCGGAAGATTGCCAAATTCCGGTAGTAACGGCCACACAGGTAAATAGCGCACTCTCCAAAGCTAAGAATACAGCATTCATGGGACCAGATGACATCCTGGGCTGTGTACTACATGAACTACAATATGAACTGTCACCTCACCTAAGTGTCATGTTTAATCATAGCCTCACCTCAGGTTTCGTGCCCACTGAGTGACGCACAGCTACAATTATCCCACTCCACAAGGGGGGATCCACCTTGCATCCCAGAAACTACAGTCCCATCAGTCTGATAAGCCTTATCTGCAAGGCCATGGAGCGTATTATCATGGAACTTATAAGCAAAGACATTGGCAACCTTCAAACACTGGACCCCACCCAGTTTGGGCTCATGAAGGGCTGATCTGTTCTCCTGAACCTGATTGACTTCTTCAAATCAGTCTCCAGAGCCATGGACAAGGGTAAGGTGGTCCACACAGCCTATCTAGACTTTGCCAAGGCCTTTGATACCATCCCCCACTCTGGAATCATAGATAAAGTTATTAAACTTGGCATTAATTCCTACATCACCCAATGGGTTGCTAACTGATAGAACCCACACTAAAAGTAGCCCACTCCAAATCCAGCTCCAGACAAGTGACAAGTGGAGTACCTCAGGGTTCAGTTCTGGGACCGCTCTTGTTTGGCATCTACTTCTCTGAAGTACAGGCCAACACTAAGGGACTCTGGCTAGCAAAGTTCGCAGATGACTGCAAACTGGGAGCCATTATTGAATCCCCAAATGATGTGGAATACTGTACAAAAGGGCCTTACAGAAACAGATGCTTGGTGCCAGAGCCATGGGCTCAAGCTCAATGCCAAGAAATGTATAGTTATCCCCTTTGGCAAAAAACATGTATCTGTGAATTACCATATAGGTGGCAGTACACTAAACACCGAAAGTGTGATAAGAGACTTAGGGAAGCAGGTGGACAGTGGTCTCAACTTCAATAACCACATCGCCACAACAGTCAGGAAATCCTTCTATGTGGCACACCTCATCACTAAGGGCTTTTCATCCAGAAAAAAGGAGGTAATTGTCCCACTGTACTCATCCCTCATTAGACCCATTATAGAATACAACGCCCCATTTGGTATGTACCTCTCAAGACATCTGCAACAACTGGAAAGCCTGCAGAAATACCTCACTAAAAGAATCACAGGCCTAAAGCAGATGCCCTACGCTGACCACCTTAAACTCCAGCTATACTCTGTCACATATCATCTACTCAGAGGCGATCTCTGCTTAACATACAAGACCATGCCAAACCCAGAGCTGTTGGACATGCTACACTTAAAGAAATCCCAATCCCTCAGAGCCACATGCTCCAGGGATCTAAACCTTGTCATCACAATAAACAAAACATGCTGGAGGGATAGGTTCCTGACCCAGAGACTCCCCAGACTCTGGAATAGATTGCCCAAACATGTCAAGCAGAGTGCCTCTTTGGCCCTCTTCAAAAGGAACCTTGACGATTGGATGGGAGAAAGGAAATTCACCCCAGGGATCATGTCAGTCGCCCTGCTAGACAAGGGTCCAGGGAAGCAAACAGTGTGAGAAGAAATAGCCAGGGAATTGTTATGGCTAGGCTTGTATAGGCCCTAGGGCTGATAGCCTAGTACCAACCTATGCTTTACAGTCTACCCGCAAGTTTAACAAAGAGAGCAAAACTCTAGTCTTTCTTCACTACTTTTTCTTGCAAAGGCATATTTCACAAATGTGATTGATGCTTTATAAGTTCACATTTATTCACTAATTTCAATGTCTCTGGTTGTCTTCTGTTCATCTCCATCTCCCAACACCAGACTCTGGTTTAATTCCAAGATATTCCTGATTCTTCTAGTCAACTCCTGTACTTTTGTTCCGTCTCTCAAACATTTCCTTTGGAACATTGAAAATGGTTTTCACTGGTAAAGTCTATGAGCTTTGTTGCCAGAAGAATGAAACCAATCTCTCCTGTGTGATGGCTAACTTTATGTTGGATACATTTTTTTCCGTGTTAGCCTGTTCTGCATCAAAAAAATGTCTTTGATCCTGCAGGACAGCTTGATAGAACAGCTTGAGTCACACACCTGCTTGTTGACATTCCCTGATTGGTGGGATAAATTTGCTTCTCTTCTGCCTGGTGTATAGTGAATAATCACTTTCCACACTCTGCAGTCTCTAATATGTTTCCCTTCTGCCACATTTGTATCAGGATCAACTCTTTCTGCTGGTATGATTGCATCTTTACTAATACAGGTCTTGGCTGCTTCTCTTGGCCAGGTTTGGAGCATACACTTGATGTGCTCTTTCAGTTAAATCATGTTTTTGAAATGTCAGTCCAGCTACTTATTTGGGCTTTCATAAAATTAATGCAGTCTGTCCCTACCAGTTTTTCTGGTACAGCAGTAAATCTCTGGTTTTCTCTGCATATTCAGACTTTCTTACTCTTATTATCTTCTTGAGAAGTCTTAAGCTCAACCAGCCATTTCATTTTAGCCTCTGATTTTTGCAGTTTTATCAGTTCATCTGAATAGCTTGTTAAAATGTCTTCTATTTTCCAGCCTCTTGTTATTTCAGTTGATATACTTGTTCAATGCTTCATTTATTTTAATTAGCTCTGAATACTTTGCTTCCAGTAATTTAGAGGAAAAAAATTAATCAATCTCTTATCAGAGCTGAATCCTGAACTGCTTTTTGCTCTACAACTACAGGATTCTTCCCAGTCAGTGTTTTCTCTTTACTTTTTGTAATGGATTTTCTTTCAGGTTCTCTAAACAACTTTGTTGACCTCGAGGCAGTGTCAAAAATACACAAAAAAGTGAACAAAACGATGAAGGGGAGTATAGCAAAATAGTCCAAATAACAAAAGAAAAGCAAAACTCCACAACGTTGAGTAGGTTTAATATGAAAATAAAAAAACAAAGCTTTCGTATAACAAATTCTTATTCAGTGTTCATACAAACTTACAAGAACAATCATCCTGTATTTAAAGGGCTCATCACATGACACAGCCCAACCTATCACAAACATCACTTAAAATTTAAAGCAAACACAATTCTAATAGATAAAAAATGATGTAATACTAATATAATATCCCTAACATTCTACTGTATTTGCTGCTGTTTAATTTTTAAAATTGGTTTCAACGTTACTTGCTTATTTAGACCAGGGGACACATCAGCTTGTAGTTGAATAATCCACTCATATTCTTTTATATCTAATCTATTAACTAGCACATACTAGCCCAGTGATGACGAACCTTTTTGGTTCAGCTTGTAAAAAATTCGGAAAATGCCTAACTTGACTCTGCTTGCATATCCCCCCCAAACCAAAAAATAAATAAGTAAAAATAAATAAAACAGCATGGCTCTCAGTACATCAGGGGTAAATCTCCACAGAATCCGGGACAAATGTAAAAATAAGAGACATGGACAGTTTTAAACTAATTTGAGACACTGAAAAAAATGAATGTGAATTAATATACATTTTCTGAACTAAAATTAGTCTATAAATCTAATTATTGTTATCATCAAGTGTAAAAAAGTTGCCAGTTTTAGCGGTGATTAAGAGGGATAATTGAGAGGAATGTAAAAGAGCACAGTCGTAGAAATGCAAACTACATGCCCTTTGCAGAAGTGTAACCATGAAGAGAAAACAATGTCAGCACTGCCCTTTCCAGACTCTATCGAGAAAGTATACTGAAATAGTCTGAGGTTTTTAGCTTCCTTACCTCTGTAGCACTATTGTTGCCCTGGCTAATGACACAAAATAATTCAATGCACTTCACACAAGCCACAAATGCAAAAGCAGTGTTTTTAGTAACTCAGGTGTTGGTGAGTCACCCAAAATGTTGTGACATGTCACCTTTGACATGAGTGTCATAGGTTCGCCATCACTGTACTAGCCAGTGACTGAATTTTACTTAAGTTGGTTTATTTGAACCGAGTTGAACTGAGGTGGGCTAACAGCCATACCTCTGTGCTGAGATACCAGATGACTAGAGGCTTCTGAGCTTCCCAAAAACCATAAGTTTTTTTTGCTTGATTATACTATTTACTGCACTTTTTATTGTGTTCTTATTTAATACTGAACTTCAATACTGTAAACTAAACTTCACTGCACTGCATTTGTATGCCTTACTGTATCTGTTAAATCATATTTTTTGCAGTTTTCACTGTTTGCAAACTGTTTTTGCAGTCTTCACTGTTTGCATAGTAATTGTTGCTATTTTCACTGTTTGAAAAGCATCTGTTCAGTTTGCTCTGTTTCCCACCAAGTAGTATTTTAAATAAGTTATTTGTTTGCTGTTTAAAACATTATTTAGTGTCTCCTTGCTGTTTTTCTGCTGTGTTAAACATTTTGTAGTGCCTCAATGCTGTTTTTCTGCTGTTTCAAACATGTTTAGTGTTTCCCACCTAAATTAGTGTAACTAGTAGCTGTAGCATAATCAAGATACAGGTTTGCTGCATCTGAATCTGTTTGTAGTGGCTGTTGTATTCTGAGCACATTTTTCAAGCCATCTTTGAGTGGAAGGGGCTCCTCTGCACCCTTATGAGAGAAGTGTGCTGATTGGAGCCTGTGTGATGAAGGGTGATTGGTCTAGAGTTTGAGGTAAGCACCATCACTGGTTCTTTTGAGTTTAAAGATTTTTTTTTTCGGTATTTAAGCAGGTCTGTGCTTGTTTGCATATCTCGCAGCACCGTGCACTGCCACGCAATTGATCATCATAGCAGGACAGATAATTTAGACAAGTTTTTCCCTTAGATACAGCTGTAGTACATTAGTGTAGTCCTCATCTTTAGTACCTCTCCAGTCTAAGAGGTATTGCTAGTGAACTGTGACCTATTAAACCACCTGCCAGAAACCCCGTCAGAAATACCCATCTACACAACGCCTCCTAGATCAGTCCTTGAAAGCACTTTGTGATAATCTTTTCAAACCTAGCATTTTGGACAGTTGGACTACCCTTGTTTCTCCTGTTAGCCTTGTCGACGTGGGTCTCCTGAGGCAGTGTAGCAGCTGCCTTATGTACACTAACAACCCTCTACTAATTACTCACTCTAGTACAGAGTACAGCAGGTGTATCTATACCAAGAATCTTGAATCCCTGACCTCTCAACTCGAAATAATAACAATGAAGAGTTGTCAGCTCACTCACCAGTACTCATACACATAGTACCACTACTTGTATGCATCCAACACATAAATCAATATACGCAGAGGCTGTCTCAAAAAAATTACAGAAACACCAGACACCTCAAAAACAAATGACTGCTACAACTAACACAGTTCCCAGAGCACCCAAGACACATAGTAACACCAGTGTCTTGCCTACCAAGCCCTTAAGGTGTAATACTCAAAATAACAAATGTTCTTGTCATTGGAGACTCCATAGTGAAGACACTGATATCCCACTCACCAGATTAGATAAGGAGACAGTTACGGTCAGCTGCCCTTCCAGTGTAATGATTTGTCAGATCACGCATGCACCCAGGTCTTTTGGCAACAAGTACCATTACGACGCTGTCATAGCTCATGTTGGAGTGAATGACCTGAGACGTACCGTACTGGACTACATGAAGAGAAACATAATCAAGCTCTCAGACTGTGTGTCCCAGGTATGTATGTCCCTAGCCTTGAGCAGCATATTACCCTCACCCAGAATGATGCCACAATATAAACAAAAAAATGATTGATTTCAATAATTGGCTTAGTTTTTGGTGCCATTCAAAGGTGGGATGACGTGGTCAACAAACCTCGCTGCTTTGCTAGAGAAAGTTTGCACCTAGAATCACTAGGCTTTTGGCTACTGGCAGAGGCTCTTGCCTCCCCTATAGTGCCTTCTTTAGGCAAGGTCTGAAAAACAAAAATGCCAACGTGAAAATTGCCAACCATAACAAAATAAGAGTTATGCTGCTAAATGCTAGGAGCTTGAACCAAAAAACTGCACACCCTGGAAGCACTTCCATCACTGGAGAATGTAAATGTCTGTGCAGTCACAGAAATCTGGTTCACGGTCTCAAGAGAGTACCCCAACCTTGCAAGGCTACGATGCCTTCCACACCTTCAGACTGCAAAATGATTGTGAGAGAACCAAAGGAGGAGGCAGTGTTTGTATCTATATTAGGGATGAATTCACCCCCTGACTAGTTAGTCTGGATAACTCCATGGAGTTACTCTAAGTTCAGATTACTGTGGGTAAGACCCCCATTCAAGTCATAGGTAGTTACAGATCCCCCTCCATGGATCATGATGTGCATGAGGCTTACTTGACCAAACTGGAGTCAATCCAAATATTGGCAAACACTCTTGTCATGGGGAATTTCAATTATCCTATCATCAATTGGGAAACCTATTCTAGCCTTAACTCAATAGTGCAAAATTTCCTTGACTTTAACTCAAATGCCCTGGAACAAATTGTTCAAACCCCTCACAAACATGACAAACAAATGCACCACTGCAACTGTTGAACCCTCATTAGTCAAATCTGACCACAAATCAGTCACCTTTGAACTGGCACTAACACCAGAACTCACAAAGGGTGAAGTCAGACTAAAAAACTTCACCAAAGCAAACTATATCCTGCTATGGGAAGGTATAAATGCATTCCAAGCACCACCCCAGCTGGAAGTGATAACTTCACTAAAGCTTTCACCAAAGCCCTGTATAATCACTTGTATAAGTGTATAGACTGTGTTGTGCCAGAGAGAATCAAGGCCAGAGTCCCAAGGAAAAATAAGCCACCCTGGTGGACATCCAGCATCAACAAACTTTACAATAATTGCAAAACATTGCTGTCGAAGAAAACTAAGGCGAGGCCCCAACAATGGAAAAACATCCTCCTCAACTTCAACAGACAAGTAAGACAACATGTCAAATTCTCTGAGGATAACTTTGAGAAAAACTTAACAATCACAGCCAAGGATAACAATAAGGCCTTTTACAGTTGCATGCATGGCCTAAAAGGTAGGACCCAAGCATGTGCTGAACTAGTGACTAATGGTATCACACACACACTGATCCAGAAGAGATAGCAAACCTGCTAGAGGACAAATTTGGTGAAAATTTTTCTCCCTTATCCCCGACTCCCCACCCCCACCCTACATATCCAAAGAGCAGGTCATTAAAGCCTTGTCCAAGACAAAAAACACAGCCTCTGTGGGACCAGATAGCATCCCAAGCTGTCTTCTAAACGAACTAAAATATGAACTTAGCATCACCATTAAGTTCCCTGTTCAATCACAGCCTAACCACAAGCTTTGTTCCTATGGAATGGAGAACAGCAACAGTTATTCCCCTCCACAAAGGTGGTTTAGCAACAAACCCAGGGAATTATAGACCCATAAGTCTGACTAGACTCCTCTGTAAAGCCATGGAATGAATCATCATGGACCTCATAAATAAAGACATAGGTGACCTCCAAACCCTGGTTCCGACCCAGCTCAACTTCATCAGGGGCAGATCCTGCCTGTTACACCTGGTGGATTTCTTCAAGAATATGATCAGGGCCATTTTGGAGGGCATATGTGTGCATACAGCATACCTCGACTTGGCAAAGGCCTTTGGCACAACCCCACACTCTGGCATTATCGATAAACTTAGCAAACTGAATGTCAACCCCTTTGTTGTAAGATGGGTTCCCAACTGGCTCACAAACTGGTCACAAACTATCAAAGTGGGTGACTCCACATCAACCACCAGACCTGACACCAGCAGGGTACCACAAGGGTCAGTACATGGTCCCCTACTGTTTAGTATATATTTCTCATAAGTTCAGGCCAAAACTAAGGGGCTGTGTTTGACCAGGTTTGTGGATGACTGCCAACTGGGTGCAATTACTGAATCCCCAAATGTTGTCAGTATACTTCTAGAGGGTCTTATACAGACCAACGACTGGTGTCTTAATCACAGTCTCAAACTGAATGCAAAGAAATGCGTCATCATTCCTTCGGTAAAAAAATGAACCTTCAGACTGTACAATTAACATTAATACCCTATTTACCTACTTATTGGTAAGAGATCTGGGATCAGAAGTGTATTCTAGTCTTATCTCTGACCACCATGTGTCTACTTTAGTAAGGAAGGCTTTCTATGTAGCACACTTGATTAACAAAGGCATCACCTCTAGAGCAAAGGAGGCTATAACCCCTCTATACCTTTCACTAATCAGGCCCATAATTGAGTATAATGCCTGTACCGTACAAAGCACCTGCAGCAATTTGAGAGACCTCAGGTTTCTAACTAAGAAGATCAAAGGACTCCAGTACATGCCTTACACAGACCAACTAAAGTCCCTGTCACTATACTCGTTATCATATAGACTTAGGGGAAACTTTTGCCTGGCTTACAGAACAATCAATAAGCCAAACCTAATGAATTTGCTGCACATCCATAAATCAAATGTGACTTTCCCGATCCAGAAACCTAAGTGTGGCCTGTGACTTTAATAGGATGTGCTGAAGGGACAGATGCATCTCTTAGCGACTGCTACGTCTTTGAAATATTCATGTGAGGCAGAGCACCTCTATGACTGTGTTCAAAAGGGACCTGGCCGAGTAGATGGGACACAGTAAATTCTTACTAGGGATATTACTTACAACCCTCCTGGACATGGGTTGTCATTACTAAATACAATCCTGGGTATTGACTCAAATAACTATGGTATTACATTGGGATGAAATGGCTAGGCTTGAAATGACTTCTGGGTCAAAATCCTAGCAACCTCCTATGTTCCTATGAATTACTAGCTCTTAGTTCTCAATTTCTTAATTCCCATCAAGAGGGCTGAAATTAAGCTGCTGATCCATGTGTAGTCATCTTAGAAGTCTCCCTTATCCTTAGTTTTTGATCAAGTAAGGAGCCATTAAGGAGCTGTTGATATTCTAACTTGTGCAACATACTAGTTACTCATAAATAAAGCCTGTAAAACTATTTTTACTGCAATAAAAATCTCTTTAAACAAAGGCTAGGCTGTCTGCAGAATGGGTTCTGAAACCTTATTCGTTGGTCACTACTAAACCTGGTGGACATCTTTGCAAGGGTCACAAAGGCAGCAGATGAGGATAAAATGGTGCATGCTGCCTACCTTGACGTGGCTAAAGCATGTTATACAATACCCTACTCGATCATTGTCGATAAGCTTATTGAATTAGCCCCTATATAACATGCTGGATAGGCAATTGGCTCACAAATAGGACCCAGGAATTTGGGATTGGTGAAACCACTTCTACAAAGGGGATGGTCACTAGAGGAGTCATTCAAGTCCCTGCGATGATCCCATTCATCTTTGGCTTCTACTTCAGAAGGCAAGGCCAATTTCAATGACCATTAACTGACCATGTTTGCAGATGATTTCCTACTCGAAACAGTTAAAATCCCCCCAAGACACTAACATCCTACAAGAAAGTCTAACACAGACAAATGACTGGTACCAAAACCGCAGATTAAAACTCAATGCCAAGAAAATGCATAGTAGTACCCTTTGGAAAGTTGGCCACCCTTTTTAGCTATGTCACCGATAAAACACCCCTAAAAGTAGACCTAGTATCAGGGATTTAGGAACACATGTAGACAATAACTTGTTTTTGACCAAAGGAAAGGAAATCATTCTAATTTGCTGAACTTACAAGTAACGGCTTGGCATCTAGGGCCAGGGAAGTCAATGTGTTACTTTTATTGGCCCTCATCAAGCCTGTTATTGAGTATAATTCCCCCTTCATGTACCTGACCAGGCACATGCAATATCTGGAACATCCACAAAGGTTCCTCATAAAAAGAATACAGGGCATTAACTCAGTGTCCTGTGTGGATCAACTCAACACCTTATCTCCTATGCTCTATCTCCTACAGACTACTGAGAGGTGATCTATGCATGGTATACAAGGCATCCTTGGATATCCCGCTCTGATGGAATGTTTGCATATCTGCAAAACAAACACCATCCAAACTAATAGACCTAAGGATTTAAACTTTGTAACATGAATAGAACATGTTGGAGGGACAGATATGCTTCTCAAATAATTCCCATCCTTTGGATAGGCTCCCCATCCATGTAAAGCAAAGTCCTTCCCTAACCCTCTTCTTGTATAATCTGGCTCAATGGATTGGAAATCGAAAATTTGTCTTAACATAGACCTTTTTTTTTTTTAATAATGACCAAAATATCATAATTCCTTCCAGTTATTTATAGCTCGTCTTTTTCTGCAGTCACTTTCATTTCTTCTGCTTCTTTGACTCTGACATCCATCATAATTGCTTCTGTCCAGCACCTCATTTGTCCAGCAGTTCACTTCTGAGTCATCCAAATTAGCTGACTCTTGTGGTCCCATTTTTGTAACGCTCTCCTTGTCTGTCTCTGCTTCTGCTTATTTTTCTGTGTTTTTGTGCCTGAAACTCACTTGGGGAGGTTTCTGTCTTTTGTCCCTAAGACACAAGTCTTTCACCTGTTTCCCCACCAATATCTTGCCTCTCTTCTCAACTTTTTTTTAGCTGCCTTTTTAATTTTTTTTTTTTTTTTGCTAATCTCTTGCTGGTATGCACCCCCCCTCTGCACCTCCTGGTCATTTTTTCTTTCTTGCAGGGGTTTTGTCATCTGGTTTTGAACACCTTCCCAGTGTATATGATCATTTGTCCTACAACTAAGGTTGTTCTTCCGGTCCACGTGTCAGATATTTAAAATGTTGCTACCTATACTGTCTGTGATATGTTTATTTAAACCTTTGAACATCCTCCATATTGTACTGCCTGACCCCATCACTTCCCTGCTATACTTTTGGAATTGCAGGGTATTTCAATATGCTGATGTGCCATTCATTTTTAGTTCATTCAAGTTGGATAACTTTTAGTCTTTTTGCTTGCCCTCGTATTTCATTTTTAGAGCAAAGGGAGTGGAAGCATACCAAAAAGTGCCTGGGTCTGCTTTCTGCAGCCTCATGATGTAGTCGCACTTAGAATATCGTGTCTCTTGAGTTCCTAGCAGCACAACTCTTTCTGTAACAGCTGCATCTGCAGCTGTACATCAGGTTTTATCATAATTTTGTTGACAATCTTCCTTTTGTCGTCAGGTAATGAATTATTATTACATCAATTTGTTACATATTTAGAAACTACCACAGATTGTTTACAATGAAAGCTCTTCTGTATATAGTGTTGATTTCTTAGATATGCATCTTAGTATGGACTCTTTAGGAGTTAATACTGCATTACATCGTAAGGAATGTTGGAAGAATATTTTTTTATCGTGTAGGAGTGTGCATCTGAAGCATATTTTTCCCAACATTTTTAAAGGTCAATTTATCAGAGCCTCTAGATTATGTGCAAGGGAGGATGATTTCACTAAAACCACGGAGTCACTAAGTGAACAATTTTTAGTTAGAGGCTATGATAAAGGGTGTGTAGGTAAAATTAAAGGGGAGATATTAATTAAAAGATGTACAACAGCAAAACCACTTTATTCGTGTGACGGCAAAAAATGCTAGCTATTCATTCACGAGAGGTTTCTTCAAATCACAAAAATTGAGGTTTGCTACCAAGTTCACCAGTGATGTGAATTCTGTACGTGATTTGATACGTAAGAATTGACAATTCTTGATTGTTGGCAAGAGAACTGCTGATATTGTAGGATGCACACCTAGTTTTATTTTTAAGAATTGTTGCAATCTTAAAAATTTGTTTCATAATACAAGACCGTCATATCCTCCGATAACAGAAAGGATAGGTACATCTCCATGTCGGGCTTGTAGAGCTTGCCCCGTAATATCAAAGCATCAGACTTTTCAACATCCATGTTTTAATTTTATGTTTAAACCTAATCATTATGCAGACTGTCGAACAGCACATTGTCTGTTTGGCTAACTGAAACGCACTTGTTTTTATGTGGGAAAGACGGTCAAAAGGTTGAAAGAAAGAATATTGAGACATATGTATGATATTAAAACTAGGAATTTAAATAATGCATTGGCTAAACATATAAGTAAAAACTATTCCTTGTGCCATAAAGTCTGCTCTTCAAAATTTCCCTTAGAACTAGCCAGTTTTTTAGTTTTAGCACTCAAATCTGTTTCTTTGAGCTCAGCACTTATTCATAACTTGTAAGCACTAAATAAGCTACAAATTGCTACAGCACTCAACTTTCCCCACTTGTCTAGAGGAAAACAGTTTTTAGTACTTAATAAATAAGCACGTATCCAGGCATGTCTAAGGGTCAGCTCCCAGTGCTTTCTCCTGTCTACCTGATGAATCTTGTCATCTTGGGGCAATGTAGCAATTGCCTCATGTACACTGACAGCCCTCTCCTACTACCACCAAACACTACAACCTGTGAGAGATGCACTTATATAGCCAAACTGGAAACAAAGCTCTCTTCACCCAATACAGGACAAGACAGTCAAGAGGAGAAGGTAAACACTTGCACCACACCAACCTCATCACATAGTCACTCAAAACCTGCACCACCAAAACAGATGCATAGAAACACAAAACACACACCTACATTCACGGACGCTCTCCGTAAAATTCTGCTCAAGCAACAGAGACCTCCAAAGCAGAACTGCAAGCAACCTCCACCCCCAAACACAACCCAAATGACAGCCCACAAACTCAGTGTGCCACTCAACCACAGCCCATAGGGCATAACAACGAACCCAACACTGTAGTCATAGGTGACTCTATAGTCAGACACATGGATGTTCCACTCACCAGGATAAACAAGGAGAAAGTTACTGTCAGCTGCCTGTCGGGTACCAGGATCCGCCACATAACGCACACACTCAGGTCACTCCACAAGTACAAATATGACTCTGTCATTGTCCATGTTGGTGTGAATGACCTGAGATGTACCACCCTGGACTACATGAAAAGAGACTTGGAGGAGCTCTCCGATCTTGTAGCCCAGGCAGGTATGACCCTAGTCCTGAGTAGCATCCTGCCATCACCCAGAATGATACCACAGTAGAAGGACAAAATGATTGACTTCAATTGGCTAAGCTTCTGGTGTCAATCTAAGGGCATCCAGTATCCGTCTCCCTGGTATGACATGATCGACAGACCATGATGCTTTGCCAGAGATGGCCTGCACCTGTCACCCTTGGGATTCTGAATACTGGCTAAGGCTCTTGCCACCCCTATAGTGCCTTTTTTAGGCAAGGTTCAAATGACAAATTCACCACCATAACCGGTATAAGCAAGCAAAATCTGAGGCTAATGCTACTCAATGCTAGAAGTATAAACCTCAAAATGCATTCACTCGAGGCACTGCTTAAAATGGAGAACATCGACATCTGTGCAGTGACAGAGACCTGGTTCAAGGCTCCAGAGAGCACCCCTACATTACCAGGCTATAATTCATACCACACCTTTCAGCCACCTAACCTGGACCAAAACATTAAAGGTGGAGGTGTGTCCATATTCATTAAGGATATCCACACCTCCAGGCTAGTTGCTCAGCATAATTTTCCAAGAATTATCCAAGTGCAACTAACTCTGGGCAAGACCACAATCCAAATTGTAACTTGCTACAGATCCCCCACCATGCCCCAGGATTCCCACTCCTCATTTCTTGATACACTGGAAAATATTAGGGTACATCCCAACATCCTAATAATGGGCGATTTCAACTACCCCACCATTAACTGGGAAACTACTCATGTACCAACTCTTTTGCTCAACGTTTTCTGGAATTCATTCCAGTGCCTTGGATCAGCTTATCCACATCCCCACCAGGGGCAGCAATATCCTGGACCTAGGCATTACCAACATGGGCGACTGGTGTTCCACACCAGAGGTTAATTCCTTGTTGGTCAGATCCGACCACAAGCTAATCACCCTAGATATCTACATTCTGCCCCCACACCCATTAGGGAAACCACCCTAAAAAATTTCTCCAAAGCCAACTTCACACTTCTTAAGACAGAAGTGGCAAACTTCACAACACCCATGCAGATGGACAATTGAGGTACAACTACTGAATCCTACACAAATGCACTTTATAAGCACTTACACAAGTGCATGGATCGTGCTATCCCTAACAGAACCAAGATACTATCCTCCAAAAAAAGCAAGCCAATCTGGTGGTAAAATCCTATGATTGGAGGAACTCCCTGGTCAGCCTCAGTAAGAAGCTGAGATCCCTCATAAAATCCTCCAAAGCTAGTTACAAAAACAAAATCGCCACTGATTCTAAAGACAACCACAAAGCAAGCATTCTATAGCTATGTCAAGAATCTCAATGGCAACACTCAGATCTGCTCTGGGTTACAGCACAATGGCACTAAATATACAGAACCAACTGATATTGCCCACATCCTGGCAGATAGGTTCAGTGCTAACTTTACCCCCCGCTCACCCCTAAAGGACCCATCTCTGTACTGGAAGAATGCAAAGTTCATGTAATCACGGCTTCACAGGTAAAAACCACACTCTCCAAAGCCAAGAACACAGCATCCATAGGACCTGACAACATCCCAGGCTGCATTTTGCATGAACTACAGAATGAACTGGCACCCCACCTAAACACCATGTTCAATCATAGCCTCACCTCAGGCTTTGTGCCCACTGAATGGTGCACAGCAACAGTTAACCCACACCACAAAGGGGGAGCCACCACGGACCCCGGGAACTATCACCCCATTAGCCTAACGAGCCTGGTCTGCAAGGCCATGGAATGTATCATCATGGAACTTATAAACAAAGACACTAGTAATCTCCAAACTCAGGACCCCACCCAGTTTGGGTTTGTAAAAGGCAAACCATGTCTCCTAAACCTGATAGACTTCTTTGAAGCAGTCACCAAAGCCATAGACGAGGGTAAGGTGGTTCTCACAGCCTATCTAGATCTCGCCAAGGCTTTTGACACCATCCGCCACTCTGGAATTATAGATAAACTCACTGAACTAGGTATAAATCCCTATGTCACAAGATGGGTTGCCAACTGGCTCACTGACAGAACCCACACTGTGAAAGTAGCAGACACCAAGTCTGACTTCAGACCAGTGACAAGTGGAGTACCGCAGAGTTCAGTCCTCGGTCCTCTCCTGTTTGGTATCTACTTTTCTGAAGTACAGGCTAACACAGAAGGTCTTTGGCTAATGAAGTTTGCAGATGACTGCAAACTAGGAGCCATAATCAAAACTCCTATTGATGTGGACATCCTACAAAAGGGCCTCACTGAGACAGATGCTTGGTGTCAAAGCCATGGCCTCAAGCTCAATGCAAAAAAGTGCATTGTCATCCCCTTTGGTAAAAACTCTGTACCCTTGAGCTACCACATAGGTGATAGTTTACTTAACACTTAGACCTTGGGACACAGGTGGACAGTAGTCTCTCCTTTGATAATCACATTGCCACAGTAGTCAGGAAATCCTTCTACGTGGCACACCTCATCATAAAAGGTTTCTCATCCAGGAAAAAAGAGGTAATTATTCCCCTCTACTCATCACTCATTAGATCCATTATAGAGTACAACACCCCTTTTGGTATGTACCTCACAAGACATCTACAACAACTGGAAAGGCAGCAGAAATACTTCACAAAGAGGATTACCAGCCTCAAACAGATGCCCTATGCAGACAGTCTAAAAAAATCTCCAGCTTTACTCCATCGCATACCGCCTACTCCGAGGTGATCTCTGCCTAACATATAAAGCTATGTCAAACCCAGAGCTGTTGGACACGCTCCACTTAAAGAAATCCCAATCCCCCTGAGCTACACGCTCTAGGGACCTAAGCCTTGTCACCACAATAAACAGAACATGCTGGATGGATAGATTCCTGTCCCAGAGACTTCCCATACTCTGGAACAAACTACCTATCTATATCAAACAAAGCTCCTCATTAGCACTCTTCAAAAAAAAATCTGATGATTGGATGGGAAATAGGAAATTCACCCCAGGGATCACCTCTGTGGCTCTGCTCAACAGGAGCACATGAAAATAATTTTCTTGGATGGCGAAAGCCAGGGTACCTTTTTGGCTAGGCTTATATAGGCCCTAGGGCCAATAGCCTAGTACCTACCTATGAACCTATGGGGCATAAATTTTCTTTTAAGGTTCTACAACTACAGTGTGTTCAGGAAAGCATTAGGAGAGGTGACCTAAATAATCATATTGAGATGGATGAACTACAATGGATACTGAGGTTACAAGTCAATAAACATCCAGGTTTAAATGCCAATGTATGTTTGAAAGCCGCCCTTAAAGGGGGCAAGTTGAACCATTAATATGATTGGTTATTTCCTCTATGCTTTTACTTGATTTGTGGTTCATTACCTTTCAAAGAATTGTAATGATGAGTTTGTGTGGATCTGATGATATGTGACCCATATAAAAGCACTTATCCATTTCTGTTTTGCTGTTTTTAATAAAAGTGCATGTTTATAGCCATAGTAGCCTTATTCGTTTTTACTGTGTTTAATTGCTTTTATTTACAGCTTTGGCTTTTGTGTGTTGTTTGGCTTCCTTTTCTTTCATAACAGCTGCATTATAAACTGCTCCAGTTCACTGTCACCAACTCGATTGTTTTATTATCTTGAGCAATTGTCAAGATCATCCATCTTTTCTGAATGCCTTTTTATTATTTTTGTTAGTTCTTAAATTCCGTGGATCTGTTCATGCAACTCGGCCTTAATTGCTGTTTTGCCTTTTCCAGGTCTTGCATCTTTGCTTGTAGCCTTTCCACTTCTGTTTGTTGTTGTGCTGTTGCATATTTCTAGGTGCTCACATCCTGGCCTGCTGTGAAGTAACCATTTATAATATTGGGACTTGTGAATGATTGATTAGAAATCTGGAGTTGCATATATTAAGTCTGAGATTGCCATTTCTTGGTCTATTTCCTCTTCTCGGACTTGGCATGTATAAGCCTCTATGTGAGTATGTTTTGGGGGGTGGGGTTGCCCAACTGCAAAAGAAGTTGAAAGGAACTGAATGATTGATATTCATTCTTCTCCCATATTTTCCATCCTCTCTCTCTCTCTCTCTCTCTCTTTTTGTATGTCAAGACACCACAATCTGATTCTCTGTGTTTCAAAAGGGAGCCCTCTGTGATTGTCCTTTCAAACAAAATGCACAATTGCTTATCTTTATTTGCAACATAAGAGAATGAGGAGAAAGATTATTCTAGTACAAAAAACAATATTGAAAAAGCAGCCATCTGTTCATCCTATTGTTCCTGCTCGCTGATCTTTCTTTTTTTCCCCCCTAGGAAACCTGCTCTTATCCAGATTTATGCAGGCATGATCAAATGGCTTTAGGTTTGGCAATATCATGGCTGGGTTCACTAGCATGACAACCATCACCAGGACATGTTGTAATTTGCCTTGTTCATAAGTATTGATATGCTGTGTAACTGAGTTCCCCTCAACAGCCTCCCATCCATAGCAGTGTATCAGTTTAGGTCAACAAGCTGCCTTTTCTGTGAATCTGATAAGTTGCTCATCAGCTAAATAATTTGCATTTTATTAAAGTTGCATACTGTTTTGGTTCTATAAATTACATCTTTGGTGGTCTCCATCATCCACCTGATAATAAAAATGTGCTTTGTCCATAAGCAAATTATACAATCCACATTACAAAGTGCAAAAGTGCACACTGCTTGTGTAGTAGCTTAAAGGGTAATGCCACCAAGAGTAAACTCTTTCCCCTGTAAACACACAATTCATTGGTTTGTAAAGACAGTGTTATACCTGGGCATTTAGGGAAGCTCCTGTTCATGTAAACAGCTTGGTATTACCCAGCTCTCACCTCTCCCTTGTGTGTGAAGAGCATTTCTTAATCACGCTCAGTGGGTGCATAGTTGTAGCTCACAATGATGTTAACCACTACCATCTCCAATGGATATATGATTCACAGACCTGGAAATCTAATGGGGCAGGACAATAGATAAATTGGCAAGGGTGCACTGGGCCACAGTAATGGTGATGAGATGACTAGACCACCAAGGACTGCTGTTGTCTCATAATCTGTCTGGAAATTTCATTTAGTTTTATTTTCAGGACTGCAGACTTTCAAAATGGTGTATCAGAAGAGGGCAACATGGGAAACAATGCTTCAACTGCTTCTGTTCAGCAGTCCCTATATTTCCTCTTTGACTTCTGTAGTATATAATGCAGGGTGAACTCAACAGCTAACGTGAGAGGCCATGCTTTGTATCATTCCTACAAGCCATTTATATCTTCTTAGGGATGAGGAGAACCTGTAGAAAAGTAGTGTTTGAAGTATTCCTTGTCTAAATTTTCATTTTGTTCCTATTTGTAGTTGTTGTCATTTCATAGTTTTTGGCTGTATACTTAGCCCAAGTTCGTCCTTCTTTTGTTCTAGTTTCTTCTCATTGCCTTTTGATACTTTTATTTTGTGTTTGATACTGCTTCTGCCATTAGCTTTGATGCATATTTTCATTTACTGTGGACACAGTCTAGTTGCATATGTATACGTTTCGCTATTTTTGTGTTTTCTCAATAGAACTGGTATAAATACATGGCGAGATCAGCTGAGGCCAACACAGCTGCTGCAGAATTTAGCTAGGTTAAAAGGCGTCCCCCAACCTGCTTTCTTAGATGATGGAAACAGGATTTCCTACGGAGGAAAAGATTATACCCTGAATGAATTTGGTAAGTACTGCATGCTTTATTTTAAAAATGTAAAGTACGGAGAAAATTGTATAAAATGCTTTCATAGTTGGGATATCAGATGTCTATTACTAAAGAATTAAAGACATAAATATTGAATTTCCAGTTGTATATGTTTTAGCCATGCACAGTATTTGGGAAAACTTTAACTGAAGAAATGTGTGTGTATTTTTTGGACACATTGAACTGCAGGAAGCTAACTTTGCTTTACTTAATTGGCCAGATAAATTGCATTAGTTAGCTATGAATATGGCCAAGGAGAAGTTGCCGTGGTACACAGTGTGCACTTATGCGTATGCACTCTTGAGTATGTCACAGTGACAAACTTTTTGTATATGCATTAGGACACAAGTGTAAACTAAGAGTTCACCTACACTTATAATCAGTCAGTGCAGTCAAAAACATAACAGTGGCAGTGAGTCAGCACCCATACTAAAAGATATTTCCAGTCCGTCATGTTATAGCATCAGTACAAAGAAAAGGAATCAAAGAGGAAGAGTGATGCACTAAAAGCTAGTGCCAGTGATGACTGATGCATATAAATACATTATAGAAAAATGGGAAACATTTTACATAGACTTTTACAAAAGAAAAGGAGTGTTTAAACAAATGGAAGCATGTATAGTGTGTGTGTGTGTGTCTATGTGTAACAAAATGGAAGCGTGTGTAGTGTCTGTGTGTGTGTAATATATATATATATATATATATATATATATATATATATATATATATCGGTTACATTTAAGGTGGCTGTTAACTTTTATCTAATCACTGTTGGTCTAATGATATTCTTCAATATATTTTACCAGTTATAACTGTGGCAAATGAGTAAAGTTTATGATTTTTGATGAATGGTAGTGGTTTTCTTATAGATTTCAAATTAATATTGAAGCTTGCTTTATCTTAATGTATTGGACTGAGCAATCTGATGGTGCACTTCCAATGTTTTTTTTTTTAATACCTTTCTATCAGTTTAGTGTGACTGTGGTATTATAAGTAGATCATTGTGTTTCAGTACTCTGATATTAGGTCAAATGGCATGTATGGTAGTTCTTTGGATTGTTGAGTGGTTTTTAGTCAAATTCAATTACCTTGCTCACAGTACATAATTTCTCTAGTCTGGCTACATTGCATGCTAATAGTGGTTAACATGACCGTGCTGCCCTGCAGGACCCATGTTGAAGCCAACTCCATTGTTCGCTGAGGTATGATTTGACAGGTGGCTGTCAGTGTGCTCTGTGCCGATATGTAAATATGAGATATTTATGTCACTGTGGTTATCATGGAAATTATGAAGAGAATTGATGAAGGTATAATTGTGAAGATGACATAGTGTCAAGTGAGTTGAAGTAAATGGGGGCCCAACTTTAGCTGCATTTAAAGTGAAACTGTAAGGATTACCCATTTATTTTAAACCATTTGCTACCTTAAAGGGATTGATTTAGCAATAAATTCTGGTAATATTTTGTACATGTGTAATGAGTGTGTGTATTTAAAATACAAATGTGTTAATATTGATTTGGTCTGTACTTTTAATTTTAGTTCTGATTATTGTACAGTAATAGGTGCCCAAGAGTGTGTACAAGGAATTATAAGCATTTCAATAATGTATTCGTGAAAATGTTACTGTTTCATGTTGAACTGTTAGCATATTGATTGTTAGGTGGATTTCATACAAGTTCTTGCGTTTCGTTTCTTGTTGACTGTGAGAAAGATGTATTTAAAAAAATGTCTCTAAAATATGGCAGACCACAATGGAAGTAGCATGTTTGATGTCGCTGGGAATGACTGCTTTTACTGAAAACGTGGAACTTTATTGTGCAGATGTGTGCTACTTAATATAACAGGAACCAAAACTTATGGTTGACGTGTAGTTTACTAACAAAGGAAAGTACTGCACTGGAGGATTTCAAGAACATTGGTGAGACTGTGCAAACATACTTGAGATGGATGGTGCTAGTCATTGTGGAAATGTTTTGACTTAGAGTAGGAGAGTACAGGAAACTCTTAACTTAGGGTAAGGATGATTTGCATAGACTAGTAGAACAGTGATGCTTCGGAGTGGTACTGCTTTCTTGCTAGTTGAATGTACCACAGATTGTTTTCATTTACTATAATAAAAAAAAACCTTTCCATTGTGGGGGAACATGATGAAAGTGATATTTGACTCAAATAGGAAGACTGGGAAAAGTGTCAGAAGTAGGGTCCCATTGACAACATGTATGTCAGAGTGATAAGCAACACACAAATGGGAAGTGGTGACTAGGAAGAGTAACCACTAAATGTTCACTTAGTGTTTATTATAGCCACTGATACAGGATGATGGGAGTGTTTAATAGAGCCACTGATACAGGATGGTGAGAGTGTTTAGTACAGGATGATGAGAGTGTTTACTATAGCCACTGGCACAGGATGATGAGAGTGTTTAATACAGCCACTGATACAGGATGATGAAAGTATTTAATACAGCCACTGAGACAGGATGATGAGAGCGTTTAATAGAGCCACTGATACAGGATGGTGAAAGTGATTAATACAGCCACTGATACAGAATGACAAATGTTTAATACACCCACTGATACAGGATGACAAGTGTTTAATGCACCCACTGATACAGGATGATGAGAGTGTTTAATTTAGCCACTGTTACATGATGATGAGAGTGTTTAATAGAGCCGCTGATATAGGATGGTGAGAGTGTTTAACACAGCCACTGATGCAGGATGATGAGAGTGTTTAATACAGCCACTAATACAGGATGATGAGTGTTTGATACATCACTGATACAGGATGATGAAAGTGTTTAATAGAGCCACTATTACAGGATGATGAGCATGTTTAATACAGCCACTGATATAGGATAATGAGTATGTTTGATACAGCCACTGATTCAGGATAATGAGCATGTTTAAAACAGCCACTGGTACTGGAAGATGAGAGTGTTTAATACAGCCACTGATATAGGATGATGAGAGCGTTTAGTACAGCCACTAATACAGGCTGAGTGTCTAATACAGCCACTGATACAGGATGATGAGTGTTTAATGCAGCCACTGATACAGGATGATGAGTGTTTAATACAGCCACTGATACAGGATGATGCGTGTTTAATACAGCCACTGATACAGGATGATGAGAGCGTTTAGTACAGCCACTCATACAGGATGATTAGAGTGTTTAATACTGTCACTCATACAGGGTGATGAGCATGTTTAATGCACCCACTGATACAGGATGATGAGCATTTAATACAGCCACTGATACAGGATGATGAGCATGTTTAATACAGCCACTGATACAGGATGATGAGAGTGTTTAATACAGCCACCCATATAGGATGATGAGAGTGTTTAATACAGCCACTGATACAGGATGATGAGTGTTTAATAAACCCACTGATACAGGATGATGAGTACTTAATACACCCACTGATACAGGATGATGAGTATTTAATACACCCACTGATACAGGATGTGGAGAGCGTTCAGTACAGCCACTGATACAGGATGATGAGTATGTTTAATACAGCCACTGATACAGGATAATGAGAGTTTTTAATACACCCACTGATACAGGATTAAGACAGCATTTAATACAGCCACTGATACAGGATAATGAGAGTGTTAAATTGAATCACTATTACAGGATAAGGTATGTTTAATACACCCACTGATATGATACCGGATGATGAGACTGTTTTATACAGCCACTGATGCAGGATGATGAGATTGTTTAATACAGCCACCCATGCAGGATGATGAGAGTGTTTAATACAGCCACTATTACAGGATGATGAGCATGTTTAATACAGCCACTGATACAGGATGATGAGTATGTTTGATGCAGCCACTGATGCAGGATAAGGAGCATGTTTAATACAGCCATTGGTACAGGATGATGAGAGAGTTTAATACAGCCACTGATATAGGATGATGAGAGCGTTTAATACAGCCACTATTACAGGATGATGAGCATGTTTAATACAGCCACTGGTACAGGATGATGAGAGTGTTTAATAGAGCCACTGATTCAGGATGGTGAAAGTGATTAATACAGCCACTGTTACATGATGATGAGAGTGTTTAATACAGCCACTATTACAGCATGATGAGCATGTTTAATACAGCCTCTGGTACAAGATGATGAGTGTGTTTAATGCATCCACTGATACAGGATGACGAAAGTGTTTAATGCAGCCACTGATGCAGCATGATGAGAGTGTTTAATAGAGTCACTGATACAGGATGACGAGAGTGTTTAATACAGCCACTGGTACAGGATGATGAGCATCAGCCACTGATACAGAATGATGAGAGTGTTTAATACAGGATGATGAGAGTGTTTAATACAGCCACTGATACAGGAGATGAGTGTTTAATAGAGCCACTGATTCAGGATGGTGAAAGTGATTAATACAGCCATTGATACACGATGATGAGAGTGTTTAATACAGCCGCTATTACAGGATGATGAGAGTGTTTAATACAGCCACTATTACAGGATGATGAGCATGTTTAATACAGCCACTGATGCAGGATGTTGAGAGTGTTTAATATAGCCACTGGTACAGGATGATGACAGTGTTTATTACAGCCACTGATGCAGGATGATGAGAGTGTATAATACAGCTACTGGTACAGGATGATGAGAGTGCTTAATACAGCCACTGATACAGGATGATGAGAGTGCTTAATACAGCCACTGATATAGGATGATGAGGGCATTTAATACAGCCACTGATATAGGATGATGAGATTGTTTAATACAGCCGCTGATACAGGAGATTGATACAGGAGATGAGTGTTTAATACAGCCACTCATACAGGATAATGAGCGTGTTTAATGTAGCCACTAATATAGGGTGGTGAGTGTTTAATACACCCAGTGATACAGGATGATGAGTATTTAATCCACCCACTGATGCAGGATACGGAGAGTGTTCAGTACAGCCACTGATACAGGATGATGTGCATGTTTAATACAGCCACTAATGCAGGATAATGAAAGTGTGAAATTGAATCACTAATACAGGATGATGTGTGTTTAAAACACCCACTGATATAGGATGATGAACATGTTTAATACAGCCACTAATGCGGGATGATGAGCATGTTTAATACAGCCATTGATACAGGATGATGAGAGTGTTTAATAGAGCCACTGATAAAGGATGATGAGGGTGTTTAATACAACCACTTTTACAGGATGATGAGTGTTTAATACAGCCACTGATACAGGATGAATAAACTGATTAATACAGCCACTGATGCAGGATGATGAAAGTGTTTAATACAGCCACTGATACAGGATGATGAGTATTTAATACACCCACTGATACAGGATACGGAGAGCATTCAGTACAGCCACTGATACAGGATGATGTGTGTTTAATACACCCACTGATAAAGGATGATGAGAGTGTTTTAATACAGCCACTGATATAGGATGATGAACGTGTAATACAGCCACTGATATAGGATGATGAACATGTTTAATACAGCCACTAATGCGGGATGATGAGCATGTTTAATACAGCCACTGATTTAGGATGATGAGTGTTTAATAGAGCCACTGATACAGGATGATGAGTGTTTAATACAGCCACTTTTACAGGATGATGAGTGTTTAATGCAGCCACTGATACAGGATGATGAGATTGTTTAATACAACCCCTGATACAGGATGATGAGAGTGTTTAATACAGCCACTTGTACAGCATGATGATAGTATTTAATACAGCCACTGCTACAAGATGACAGGAGCGTTTGATACAGCCACTAATACAGGATGATGAATGTTTAATACAGCCACTGATACAGGATAATGAAACTGATTAATACAACCACTGATACAGGATGATGAAAGTGTTTAATATAGCCACTATTACAGGATGATGAGCATGTTTAATGCACCCACTGATACAGGATGATGAGAGTGTTTAATACAGCCACTGGTACAGGATGATGAGTGTGTTTAATACAGCCACTGATATAGGATGACAAAAGTGTTTAATACAGTCACTCATACAGGAGATGAGTGTTTAATACAGCCACTGATACAGGATGACGAGTGTGTAATACCCCCAGTGATACAAGATGATGAGTATTTAATAGACCCACTGATGCAGGATGCTGAGAGCATTCAGTACAGCCACTGATACAGGATGATGAGCATGTTTAATATAGTCACTGGTACAGGATAATGAGAATTTTTAATACACCCACTGATACAGGATGATGACAGTGTTTAATACAACCACTATTACAGGATGATGAACATATTTAATACCGCCACTGATACAGGATGATGAACATGTTTAATACAGCCACTGATACAAGTTGATGAGAGTGTTTAATACAGCCACTGGTACAGGATAATTGTGTTTAATACAGCGACTGATATAAGATGAAGAACATGTTTAATACAGCCTCTGATACAGAATGATGAGAGTGTTTAATACAGCCACTGATATAGGATGACAAAAGTGTTTAATACAGCCACTGGTACAGGATGATGAGAGTGTTTAATACAGCCACTGATATAGGATGCCAAGTGTTTAATACAGCCACTGATACAGGATGACGAGTGTTTAATACAGCCACTGATACAGGATGATGAGAGTGTTTAATACAGCCACTATTACAGGATGATGAGTGTTTAATAGAGCCACTGATTCAGGATGGTGAAAGTGATTAATACAGCCACTGTTACATGATGATGAGAGTGTTTAATACAGCCATTATTACAGGATGAAGAGAGTGTTTAATACAGCCACTGATACAAGATAATGACCATGTTTAATACAGCCACTGATGCAGGAAGATGAGAGTGTTTAATACAGCCACTATTGCAGCATGATGCGCATGTTTAATACAGCCACTGGTACAGGATGATGAGAGTGTTTAATACAGCCCCTGATACAGGATAATGAGAGTGTTTAAAACAGCCACTGATGCAGGATGATGAGAGTGTTTAATACAGCCACTGGTACAGGATGATGCAAGTGTTTAATACAGCCACTGATATAGGATGACGAGTGTTTAATACAGGCACTGATGCAAAATGATGAGGGTGATTAGGGTTTGAGAACAGTTCTGTGCCCTGCTTGTGTATAACTTAATGTAGTAGATTTGCGTGATGCTCTCTGTAGGTGAAACTAGACACAGGGACAATGTTTTTTATATAATCTACAAAGTATAAGGAATTGTTCTGAAAAATGCCCCTGAGAAAGTCAGTAATGATACCTGTACAGTGCAAAAAGTATATTTTTAGGGTAGACATGCATCAACTCTGTGTGCAGTAAAGTAGCTACCATACCATATGCATAAGAGAAAGGAGAGAGAGAGAGACATGTTTCATTTGTAAAGGTTTAAAGAAAATTAAATTGGACTAACACCCTGTTAAAATCAGTTGCATTGCATTACAAAATGACAGTAGTAGTAACGTGGTTAAACAGCGTCACAGCTGTTTACACAGTAGCCACAAGGTTTTAAAGACATGACTGGGACAATAAAATTGTATATATTTTATGCCTGGCCCATTTGTTTTACATGTTTTTTTTTGCTCTGTTGACCAAAAATCAATCTTCCTGTAATGAATGGTGTCCCTGTGTATCCTGTCACTACAATGTGACCATAAAGACAAACAACTGGAAGGGAGTCATCATCCCCATACACATAAAGATACTTATCCTCACTATCCACAGGCCATCAATGTCCCATGCATCCTACTACCCAGTGAGTAGCTTGCCTACCCAGCACCACAGACTGTCCTGACTGCCAAGCCAGAAGTCCATAGCAGAGATCAGATATAAGTGCTGGACCTCTGCAGCCTTAAAACAAATACCTGTTGACTTGCCATAGTCCTGATCTGTTCATCTGTACACAAGGAAGCCATTATTGATGCGGACGATAATGTTTTTCTTTATAATGCCCTAAACCCACTGTCTAGTAGCTGATGTGAGCTACTGCTTAACTGAATGGGCATTCTACACCTTCATGCTCATGCTGCTACACCCATTCTGGGGGGGAGGCTACCATCCCTACGTTGGAGGCACGAATCCCATATCTTACATGTTTTATTATGTTTGATGCTGTACAAGCTTCCTCTCGCGCGGTGTTGGTGTGATCCCTCCTTTCAGAATATCATGTTGATGTCGGCCACACATGCCTATCCCCACACTTGGCTCTTCCAACACCTGAGCTGCTGATCAAATTGGGTTCATGGAATGAGACATTATCCTGCATGGCTCAGAGCTGGTAGTGGTATGATGTACCTTTTTATAAATCTGTTTGTATCTTTCATGAATATTAATGGCACATTGTAATGGACGGAGTAGACTGATGAGACTGACAAGGAAAGGAGTAAGAGATGATTTTCGATGAAACTTTTTCATTTACTGTGTGTTTTGGGTACACACATGGCACACACTTGGCAATGCTTTTGATCTGTTCATTAACAGCACCATAACCACACCCTCCAACAAGAAGCTAGCCAGTAAGTAAAGAGTAGCAGGAGATGGACTTTCTTACAGAAACAGGGTCTCACGGTATGTTCTTTCCACCTTTAACTCCAGACCTGTGAAAACCTTACTCATATGTCACTATTAAACAGCAACACATAATAATCTCATTTCTGCTGTCTTGAGAACAGTAAGAGAGATCGGTAATATGCCCTAGCAGTCATGGCATGAAGGGATTGTCATGTTTGTATTGCTGCTTCCATGAGCTAAATTACTCAGATGGTAACCGAATCAGAGTCAGAGCTGTAAAACAAAGGAAAAATTGTGTTTGTATGTGTGTTTCTTGTCTGTCTGTGTGCATGCATGAGGTCACTGCTGTACCAGCCAGGCTGTGCCTCCTGTGTAGCAGACTTACCAAGTCACTAGACAAGTAAAATATCTGCTTGTTTCTATGGTTTATACTTTTTATCTTTCATTCTTAGTCAGTACTCTTTATTGAAGGTTTTTTCTACCGATTCTGTCATCCTATTAATTTTTTATATGTAAATAGATGTCTTGCATAGAAGAATGTGGTTCTGCTTGAGCTTTTGCCTTCTTTTTACATTTCCTGTTTTTTGATTAGTTGAACATTATTTGTCTAGTTAAGTTTGGCATGTATTTTCCAGTTATTGTAATGCAGTCTAATCTTACTATGCTTTTTTGCATTAGTGACTTTTCATTTATTGCTTTGTTTCATTAATTACTCAACTCTTGCCTATTACTTTCAAAGTAAATTTACTATCTTTGATCTTGGTCTTTGCTGAAGTGGGCCTGATTTGGATCAGCCATTTTATGCATTTAGAAATAAATAAATAAGATAAACTCTGTACCGGTTCATGGACACTGGAGTTAAGTTGCTCTGTCCATGAACACACAAATGGCAGGCATTTAATGGATGCCCCTGCACTTTTGCACAGAAATCATCCATTTATGTGTATGGGCACTTCTCGATGCTAACCCTTCCCAAACTCATTAGGGGTTTTTTAGATTTATTTGGGCCTTGGCTAAACAAGAAATGTTCATATATACCTCTTATAAAAGGATGCAAAATACAGCATTGCACACAGCTCATGCTCAAAACACTTGGTGTATTTGAGTCAGATGTTGCACTTTTTGATATGGTTTGAAGTCTCATAGCATCAAAATATGTGCTTATATCTAGTGGCATATGAATTTTTGTAGACCGAATGCATTTTAAGATTTTTATATAATTTGCAATTATGAACTACTATGCAGAAACATTGCTGTTTTAGAAGAATTTTACATATCTTTCATGATGCTTTGATAAATGGATGTCTGTAAATGGTTTTGTATTCAGACATTTGCATTGAATAATTATGGAAATGAAACAAAAAATAATACACTAAGTGAAAAAGTGTGGTTTGCCATTGCATTAAAAGACATAGTGTTTGATTAGTGTGGGCCAGGGATATGTTTAAGCTAGATCATCTGATGATAATGAAGTAGTAACTTACATGGCAGAATTAAGATGACATAAATACAGACTGGCAAAGAGTATGAGAGAAACATAAGATGCAATTCTTTAAAACTAATTCGTACCACAGGAAGAAAAGGCAACTACATAAAATTAAAACAGTATTCCTGTTCCAGAGACTTCCTATACTCTGGAACAAGATACCCATCTATGTCGAGCAAAGTTCCTCATTAGCACTCTTCAAGAAAAATCTTGATGAGTGGATGGGAAATAGGAAATGCACCCCGGGGATCACTTCTGTGGCTCTGCTTGACAGGGGCACAGGAAATTAACTTTCTTGGGTGGCGTAAGTCAAGGAACCTTGTTGGCTAGGCTTACTTAGGCCCTTGGGCCGGTAGTCTAGTACCTACCTATGAACCTATATAAATACAAACTGATAGCATGCAAGAAAAACATGGGCAGGACATGGACCTAACTGTTTACATTTGTGATATGCCATTCGAAAGCTCGATATATAATTTGCATGGACCAGCTATCCGTAGTTTACATTGACTGTCCATCACTCCCCAGGACAGTAGCAATCTGCTGTCATTTCACAGTGAGCCAAATAAAGCAAGCTGAGGAATAACTGGGCAGAAAACTGAAGATTTAAGGAGTAAAAATCTTTCTCCTTGGAGGCTGAAATGCTGAGCAGGTAGCAACCATTTAAAAATGACTTGTTGAATTACACATGCAAATAATATTTATTTAGAGAAAACAAGGAAGTGATGAATGGTGTAAAAAGCTCTGCTCAAGTTAAGGGATATGAAGTTATGTTTTGTATATATTGGAGAAATGTATAAGAATTGCTTGCATGGTGTTGGCTTAATGCTTTTGAAGATGTAAGACATGAAATGTTAGTAAACATCTTTGCTAAATTATCACTTATGACATAGGCAATCATACATTTACATAAATGAAAACCAACCATATTGACATAGTCTTAGTTGCAAGCATTTCACATCACAAACCATAGTGATATAATTCTAGTTGCAAACATTATACATCACTTATAATCTGCCTAGTCATTGTCAATCAAACATTGCATAGCTCATTCAAATCCTGCTTTCTTTTAAATGTCATTCCTCCCCTGTTTGTATTGTATCCACAATTCCCATTTTCCTATGTAATTTGCTTCTACCCTTTTCTAAAGATCCCAATTTCATTTGTTTTATCTCTGTTACTGTATTCACTACTTCTAGTACAGTTGGTTTAGACTTTGATTTCCATTTTCTAGTAATTGCCTTTCTGGCAGCCACCACAATTAGGCTCAGCAATGCCTTACTATATCTAGGCAATTCCGATTCTGTATCATAGCTCAGAAAAATCATTTCCCTAGTTACACCAGTTTTCTCACCCAGTATTTCTGATATAGTCTGAAGGGAATCTTTAAAGTCTGCCAACTCATTACACTCCCAGAAAATATGTTCCCAATTAACTTCTTCTTCCCCATCATACCTACAACATTTACTGTCTACCTGAGGAAATTTTTTCTGCAGTCTGCTTGGGGTATAATAATAACTGACATTTCCAAATCCTAAATATTCTAGATTTTGCATATTTTGGAGACACATGTATATATCCCCATTGTTTCTTTATGAATTATTTATCCAGTCTTTCTCTCCCTCTTTCCAATTCCTTCTAACCTCCAGTGATTGATTCTTATCATTGTCATGAAATATTTTATATGCTCTACTAACTGTTCCTTTTTTTAATAGCAGCATCTGTTTTAGATTCTACTAAAAAGTCTACCAGCGCTTGTCTTTCGTTTAGGGACCTCCCTTTTTCTTTGCCTATACTCTGATATCAATCCTTGATAGGGAAGTGAATTTCTAACCTGCAGTCCAAATAAATGCTTGTCATTTTCCCATTCTGTTACCTTTCCATCTGTAGTTATTTGCTCCCAGTTCCATGGATCTTTTGCCAGTTTTCTCCAGTAAAGTACAGCCCCCTCTTGAATATTGTCTGCATCCCTAATTGCAGTCAACCCTATTGGCAGGATCTCCTTTCTCTATTCTCGTGTTAGCTTAGTTCTTAGAATGCTTTCAGCTACTTTATGAATATAATATTCTGTATAGTTAATATTGTTCTCCTTAAAGGTCTGTATCCAAAATCCCAGTCCTCTCCTTGTTTCTTGAGCTTAACTTCATTTCATCACCCCCCCCTTCAAATTTGGGTAATCCCAATCTGCCTTGTTCTATTGGAAGAATCAGGTAATCCAATTCACTCTTTCTATCTTCCCATCCTAGATAAAATCCCTCAGCTGTTTAAATGCTAGCCACATCTTCTTCTCTGATTGATAAAAATATGCTTGACCTGTGTATAAGATTAAAGGGACTGACAATATTTTAACTGCTTGTATTTTACTACTAACTGTATCCATTATAACAGAGCTTCCAATTTTAGTTTTTTGTGTTATCTTTTGTTTAGACTCTTCCCACATGTCCTTAACTGCCACACTGGAGACACTTTTAATCCATGCTCCTAAATACTTCATTTTTATCATGTCCCTGTAAATATGGGTATTGCTGAACCAATTTGTGTGGGGGTACATAGTTTACTGCTATTGCCTTTGTTTTAGCTTCATTCATTTTGTATCCTGAAAAGATTTGAAACTGTCTCAAAATGTTCCACAACACTGAAATATCATTTTCTGGTTATATCAGGTATAAAATAACATCTGCAAATAGGACCAGCTTTTCTTGATTACCACTCCAATTATGTCCTTGAATATCTGAATCCCTTATTTTCTGTGCAAACAGTTCTAAATATAATGCAAATAACAAAGGGGAAAGAGGAAACCCTGCATGGTTTCTCAAACAGAAATGGTCAGAGATGAACCCACCCACTTTAATTTTTGCATCCAATCTCTCATATCTTCCTAATCAACTTTATAATTTTATCAGGGGAATGCAAATGCTTCCGTTGTGCTGCACATGAAGTCCCAACCTACTATGTCAAATGCTTTCTCTGCATCATGACTCGCCAACAATAGTGGTATTTTCTTACATTCTGCTTCCCTATGGATCATCAGTGTTCTGTTAATGTTGCTGAATGTTGGTCTCCCCTCTGCAAAACCACATTGGTCCATATGTATCCCTTTTAGCATCACTTTTACCATTCTTTTAGCCATTATAGACATAAAAACATTATAATCATGGTTTAGTATTGAAATGGGCCTGTATGAAGCTAGATCTGATGGATCTTTACCCTCTTTAGATATTACAGCCACCACTGATTTTCATCCAGGATGCTGGCACTTCTCCTGTTTAAACCACATAAGAAACCATCCAGGGAAACAAAGCATTCTGTTCTGCTTTTAATCCAACATATAAGTAATGAACCAGCTTGGTTGAAAGCAATATAGACCAACTTGGATAATAACAATAAATAAAAGTTTACTAGAGAATGCTACAGAAAACAATAACAGACAAAGAATAGGTACATTTAGATGTGGGCATTGTAGTCAGTGTAATTATTTAATTAATAAAAGTGAAGTTAACCCAGTAAGTAGAGCTAGACAATTGACAAGTAAGGGATTTTTTAATTGTGAATCCTTTGGACTGGTCTATTTGGTTATATGTGAGGTTTGTGAGTCCCTTCTATATTGGAAAGACAGAAAGAAAATTAAAAAGAAGGATCTATGAACATTTAAATGATATCAAGAACAAAAAAGAAACCAGTATATAAACACAGCACGGAATGTAGGGAGGCCAAATTCTCCTCCTTTGTCCTTGAGGGGGTGAAAAAAGACATTAGGGGAAGCCTTTGGGAGGAGAGGATTGAATATAAAGAAATGTGGTGGCAATTGACACTGGCCTAAATGATACTATCTCTATTAAATCCTTGCTAAAAATGAGAGCGGCTAAATTGTAAAAAGAAGAAAGAATACTTTCTTTTTTTTTTTAGTTTTTAATAGCAATTTTCATGTTTGCCACAAGAGGGAGCCTGGACACTTGTTAATCTAATACAATATATATTTCAAGTTTTTAAATTGTTTTTTTAATCTACGTTTCTTAAAAAAAAAAATTTATTGGATTCAAGTTTTTAATGATTTTGCATGACAACTATAGTGTTTTGTTGTTCAAACAGATCTTTTATAAAAAATATTTTAAACTTTTAAGCTTATGAATTAATGGAAGTTCTTAATAAGATAATTGCGAATGACACTTGAATTGTCCTCTTAAGCCCTATAGGTTAGAATGAATTAAGCGGGAAATTTATTTGTATAAATAGAGAAGGATTTAGGAATGTATTATCTGAGGAAGTTACAGCTTCACTGTGACGAAAAGCGTGCATGAGATTTTCTACGTTTATTGTTACTATCCAAGTTGGTCTATATTGCTTTCAACCAAGTTGGTTCATTACTTATATGTTGGATTAAAAGCAGAACAGAACGCTTTGTTTCCCTGGATGGTTTCTTATGTGGTTTAAGTGTTGTTTTAACCATCGGTTGCTGTTCATTTTTAACTTTTCCTGTTAAAATACTGTTCAACCAAACCTTCCAGAACTTTATCATTTTTTCTCTCCTTGCTTCCAAACGTCTACAGAATACCATATATTCTTGTGGGCTTTCCTGTAGATTGGTTATACATCATCATTTTTATCTCATCTCCTCCTATCCTTAACTGTTAGTAATTGAGCCTCATCTACCTCTAATGTTGGCATATTTAATTCTTTCATAAACATTGCCATTTGTACTTTTTCTTGACTTCCATATTTCTCTACTTTATACAGACTTTCATAGAATTTCCAAAATATTTCTAATACTGGATTAAGGCCCTTAGCTTGATCTAGATATCTTATCTTCCTTTGTTATAGGATCCCTATGCTTGGCGGCAGCCCTTTCTACATTCTGTTGCCTGAGTCATGTATTAAAAGTTTTTGTGGTCTAGAGTTATTATAAAAAAAAAAAACAGTTGCTTAACAGCAATATTTCTAAACTCAAGCATATTATTGAGGTAATCCTTTATTTTCTGTTTATCATTCTGCAGTTTTTCCTGTTCTGTGAGATTCCCCCTATTTTACATTATTTTAACATGTCAGTCCCTCTAAATAATTCTTATTACTTCTTAGCCATATCTCAGTTTCTTTTATTCACACCCTATTTTTAAATTCCACTTTGATTTTATCCCACTCCCTAGCTATATTTTAAGAATAAATTTCTTTCTTTAATAGCTCCTGAATAAATTCCACTACCCATTCCTTAAATTCCTTTCTTTTCAACAGCTAAGTGGAAAAGTACCAGTCTCCACCGATAAGCAATATTCCTTGCTGAAATTTTCCTAAGTTCCATTCTAGCAGTTTTAGGTAGAATGTAAATACATGCCAGTGTAGTCCTCCTCCATTGCCAGGAGCCCTTTAGTACTACAAATCTACCATGATTATCTTTTTATCTTCTTCTTTCACTATTAAAGCTCCTCTTGCAATTAATGTAAGTGTTGCTGTTTTCCTTTTCCCAGGTATTCCACTGAATAATCATCCTGAAAACCTTTCTTTACCAAATTCACATGTTCAGTTCTTTCCAAGTATCTCTCATGTCGCATAGCTATTTGCAGTCGACATTTCAATATAGTTCACTACTCTCTTTTTTGTTCATCTGTGAGACCATTAACATTTAAACACATTACAGGTAGCATTATTGTATTAAAAAAATATTATTCCCACTTATGTATAACAGCTTTTTTGTTAAATATGTAGTTCAGGCTTTTGTGTTGCATGCATACACACTTTGGCAGGTTGATCTTTTATACATATGTTTCTTGTTATATCCATTTCAGCCTATATCACATCTTACAAAACTTTTTGTTTTATTGAAAGCCCTTAAACAAAAAACAAAAACACTTCCAGTACCCCCCAACTCCTATTAACTTAATAGTAATACACAACTGTGTACTTCATCAAATATTGAAGTTTTACTATTCTACTTGGAACAAATGTTCCAAACTGACAGCCACACTCACGAACTTGAGTTAACCTAAAAGAAAGGTTGTCCATGGCAAGATGCATGTTGTAGCCTGTGTTTTTATGAAGTGCTGTCTGGCTTTGTTTTATCTTTTAGCTCTCATCTTTTAGCTCTCCCAGCTGGGAACACACTTGAATGCTTTCAGCTAATATTATCTCTCATCCATTTCTCTTCATCAGATTGTCTCCTGGAGATGTGAGGACCAGGTACAGAATTGCTACTTAAGCATACATACATTTATATGCTAGATAAAGGCCTTATGTTCAAGTATTCTTTTTCATTTACTTGCTTACTCTTAAACTTCTTACTACACCAAGCTAAGGGCCTTAATCCATTCATTTGCCTATGCAAGAATGAGATAAAGCACACTAATTTTTCATGCTGTTTTAACCGGACTTTTTAATTTTTTTACATTGCAATGCCTACATTTCTCAAAACTGACAAGGAGAAACAGACAGGAAGGGAGAAAGAAAAAAAGAAAAACAGGAGCACCTGTTAACATTAGTGTATTCCCATTACACTTAAAAATAATGGAGAAAACTTTGTAGCATGCAAAGAAAATAATGCACTATAAAAATGGTAATGCTAAGAAATAAAATATTTTACTTACAGTTGACTTCCTCCTTCCTCTTCCCCTCACCTAAATATTTTTCTGAACATTAATGACATAATGGGCATATAATTTAGAGTCCCCTACAAGTTTAACAAAAGTCCAATATTTCCAAATTTTCTTTTTTGGTCATGTTTTACAAATATAAATATTCCTTTGTAATCCCACATTTTGTCAATTTCCAAGTTACTGGTTTTATGACTATTCATCTCCATCTCCCAAATCCTGTATCCCCTTCATTTTCAATGTACTGTCAGTTCTTCTAGTCAACTCTTGTACTTTTTTCCTTCTGTAAAGCATTTTCCAATGAAGCATTGAAAAAAGGTTTCACTGGCACAATTTCTCTATAGTCTTTATTACCAGAAGAACAAGGAGCATCTCCTTCTGTTTCACAGCTCACGTTTTGTTGGACAAACTTATATTTCTTCCTTAGCATGTACTTCATCAAAAAATGATTTTGTCCCTTCAGCGAAAGAATATTTTGAAGATAGCTGGGTATGGCAGTTTGAATCTCACGCCTGCTTGTCAACTTTCCCAGAATAGTGGAACAAATTTACTCCTCTTCTGCCTGGTGTACAATAATTAATCATTCTTCACAAACTCTCTGCTGTCTCCTACTTTCAGTACCTTGTCCTTTTGCCACAGTTTTGTCAGAATCAACTATTTCTGCTGGTAGGATTGCATCTTTCCTATTAAAGGTGTATATTGCTTTCTCATAGCCAGGTTTAGAGCATAGACACTGTGTGCTGCACTTTCAATTAACAACAACTGCTGTGTAATACCAGTCCAGGTGCTTCTTTGTGCTTTCATAAAAGTTCATAAAAATTAGTACAGTCTGTTCCTTCCAGCTTTTCTGGTGCAGCAGAAAATCTCAAGCTTTCATTACATGCTCTATCCTCTAATTCTATTATTTTTGAAACATCTCTTCTTGAGCAGTCTCATATTCAGCCAGCCTTTTCTTCATTTCGACCTCGGAATTATGTAGTTTTATCACCTCATCTGAATCTTTTTACACCTTCTTCCATTTTTTCAGCCTTTTGTTGTTTGAGTTGATGTATTCCATTAGTGTTTTCATTTATTTTCATCAGGTCTGTGTGCAGTTGTCTTATACTTTCTTCTAGGTTCCTGGAAGTCAAGACTGGAGCTTACACTGCTTTTTGCTGAGCAGTTGCAGTACTTTTCCCAGTCAGTGTTTCTTTCCTCACCTCTTGTAGCTGATTTTCTTTCAAGTCCTTGGTATGTCTTTTTTTTCAGGCATCCAGGCAGTGCACTTACTAGCCAGTTATTGAAATTTACTCAGAAATACAAGTCCACTGGCCTTTATACTGGGAGATCTAGAATTAAGCTGTTACTCAATGTGCAGCCATCACAGAAGAGTTGGCATCAAATGTATTGATACTTAGTGATATTATGCAGTTATTGTCATGTGTATTGCAACTTTGACATAAAACATTTCTTCTGAAATTTAAGTGGCAAATACATGGCTTAGATATTTGAGGTTTGCAGCTCTTTTCCAAGTTGATTCTTAGCAGCAATCTGGAAAGTTCTCAATTCATACTGTTTTTTGTATTAAAATTGCAGAAGCCAACAAAATTTTGCATCCACATCTTGGACCTCCAGATGAGCGTCTGGCCCTTCATGTATTACGTACACAAGGTCTTGTACCAGAACATGTGGAAACACGAACACTGTATAGCTCTTTCCAGCCTAACCTTTCTCAGGTAACCATTCTTTCTAGTGAGAAAATGTTACTTTACTCAATGCTAAATAGAAAACATGAGTATGTGAAGTTTAATAATTATAATTGTGCTGATGCTTATTAAATATTTCCTTGTCATCAAAACCAAGTCTCTCTGTAGTAGCCTTCTAATTTACTGCCTTCTGCACTTGTTTTTTAGTCATTTGTTAATTTTAATTGCATTTATTTAAATTGTATTTGCCATAATATTGCTACACACTCAAATGTGTTAGCCTGCACTGCAATTTGAATTGCATTTACTGCTGTTTTAGCTGCTTTTCTGTAAAAAAAAAAAAATCTAAGCTTGTTTCCTGCCTTTCCTGTAACTAGTCTAATCCAGGTACAGACTTGCTGTATCCAGGACTGTTGGTAAGCATCTGAGCCCCCCAAGCCTTTCTGTGTTGGAGGGAAGCCTTCTGGCTTATCAGTGGGAGTGGTAAGCACTAGGAAGCCTATCTACCACTGGAAGAGTGGGTTTTGGCCCAGAGACATGGCCTGCACCTATCACCCATGGGATTCCGGATACTGGCTAAGGTTCTTGCCGCCCCTATAGTGCCTTTTTTTAGGAAAGGTTCAAATGACAAATTCACCACCGTAACAGGAACAGGCAAGCAAAAACTGAGGGTGATGCTACTCAGTGCTAGAAGTCTAAATCTCAAAATGCACTCATTCGAGGCCCTCCTTAAAATGGAGAACATAGATATCTGTGCAGTGACTGAGACCTGGTTGAAGCCTCCAGAGAGCACCCATGCACTACTAGGCTATAACTCATACCACACTTTTCGGCCATGTAACCTGGTCTGGAAGACCAAAGGCAGAGGTGTGTCCATATTCATTAAGGATATCCACACCTCCAGGCTAGTTGCTCAGCATAATGTAGCCGAGGTTATCCAAGTGCAGCTAACTCTGGGCAAAACTGCAATCCAAATTGTAGCTTACTACAGATCCCCCACCATGCCCCAGGATTCCCATTCCTCTTTTCTTGATGCACTGGAAAACATTAGGGTTCAACCAAGCACCCTAATAATGGGTGATTTCAACTACCCCCCCCCCCATTAACTGGGAAAACTACTCATGTACCAACTCCTTCACTCAACGCTTTCTGGAATTCATAAACTGCAGTGCCCTGGATCAACTTATCCACACCCCCACCAGGGGCAACAATATCTTAGATAGTCATTACCAACATGAGTGACCGGTGTTCCACACCTGAAGTCAGTGGCTCATTGGTCCGATCTGACCATAAGCTAATTACCCTAGATATCCACATCCTGCCCCCACCCCCCCATTAAGGAAACCACAGTAAAATATTTCTCCAAAGCCAACTTCGTGCTTCTTAGAAGTGGTGAACTTCATGACACCCATGCAGATGGACAATACAGATGTTCATCGTGTTACCCTGCTGCAGTCATCACAGTTGGGCTATCCTGTCGTCAGGTGGTCCCACAGTCAGCCTGAATTCCAAAGTCTTGGTCTGGCGTAGGTTGCTGTCGCTTCTCCCCTGACGTCAGTGCGCCAGGGTTATATAAGAGGCATCCAACGCCATTTTCTTCAGTCTTTCTTGCCATGTGGTGCCCGAAGCAGAAGCAGTTCGCAAGTGCCGGTCGGCCGCCACCTGAGATTTTCGAATAGAGTTTCAGTCCAAAGACTTCAAAGCTAAGTACCCCCATTGGGGAACCTTTTCTTGCCTCAGTCCGATGTCAGAAAAAGTTAACAATTGCATTTCTTGTGGGAAGCAAATACCTCATAAGGACTTTCATTCTTATTGTATACCTTGCCTAGGCCCAGACCATGACATCACTGGTTGTCGGTTTTGTGTTAGGTTCAATAAGCGAACTATAAAACGACACTTTGATTTTGCACGACACTACTTCGGTAGGAAATTTAATTACACTATGCCGTCGGAGCAACCGGCTACCGGCGTGCATAAAAAACGCAAAGATAAAGATAGGCAGCCTAGATCCAAGCCAGACTCCGAGGCCTCGGCTGGGCCGGTCTCCGGTTTTCAGTAAGGCACCTACGCAGCCCCTGGCTACCACAGAATTGGAACCCCAGACCACTTCGGATACTCTAGCAGAGAGTTCTAGGCTGACGCAGTCATTTTCTTTAGGCCCTACCGACGACATTGCAGAAGGAGAAGCCGGTGCTGTAGAAACACCTTCAGTTTCAGAAGGTGTCTTCATACCGACTACTCTCACCATAAAATCTTATGCTAAGCTTAAGACTCCTCTAAAACCAAAAAAGACTGCACTTCAGTCTCCAGTTCAAGGCCCCATGCCTAAGAAACAGATGCTTAAAATGGCTGAAGATTTGATTTCTTTAATCAGGGGTTCCCAACCCCACCTCCCGACAAAAGGCCTAGACAAGAGGAGGATTATGCCTCCTCTGATCAAGTATCTATTTCCTCAGGATCCTCTGGGGAGCAGGATTACTCCTTTCCCCCTTATGAAGATCCTGATGCTGAAGATTCCATTCCCTCAGCTTCTCCCCCTGAAGACTATTCCTTTGGGGAAACCTTACATACCATGAGGGAACATTTCCACTGGAAAGTCAAGACTACTCCGACTCAAAGGAAAGGCTCTGAGAGTTTCTTTTACTCCCCCAGCACAGACCACTTGCTATCCCCCCAGGTTTAGACATTGTGGATGATGTTTACTTAGAATCTAGTCTAAATCCAGATTCTCTGCCTCCTGCTCCAGCCAAACCAGATAGATACTATAGAGTGCCTGACTCGCACAAATTCCTTTACAAAAGCCCTGTTGCTGATCCAGAGACAATCTCCCAGGGTCCCAAAGGGGCTAAGGCTTCTATGGCTAAAAATCCTGTACCCTCTGAAAGGGACTCCAGAGCACTAGGTAGGTGGGGGAAGAAGGTTTACACCTCAGCTACTCTAGCTATGAGAGCACTAAATTGTCAATTTCACATGCTTAAATACCAGCAATTCCTAATGTCTCAAATAAAACAAAAGATGAACACGGACCCTCAACAGTCTAAATTCAAGGAAATGCAGGATCTGTTGCATGCAGCTGAACAGGTGGGCAAACATACTTTACAATGTGGATTTGATTCCTTGGAAGCTTCCTGTAGAGCAGCTGTTACTGGGTCTGTTATACGTAGGCATGCTTGGTTAAAGGAACAAACTCTGCCTGATCATGTTAAAGCAAAGTTACTAGATGCAACCTTACAGCAGGATGTCTTATTTGGGGTTAAAGCAGAAGAGGTTTTAAAGAAAATGGAGGATAAGGCAAAATCTATGCAGACGGTCAAAGATTTCTTACAGGTACAGCCCCCACGCTTCAGCAGAAATTGGCCAACAAAAAATTGGTCCTTTCCAGCTTCTGACATACCACAGAGGGGTAAATACAGGTGCCCAAGGGACAGAGGACAAGCACAAATCCCTTACAAACCTCAACAATGGGGCACTGCAACACAGAAGGGAGGAGAAGACAGGTCCCAAACTACTAGAAGGCAAACACAATGACTTAAACCTCAAACTGCCAAGCAAAACTCTCTTGCAGCTCGCTTGGGAGGAAAATTAGCACTTTTTGCAGACAACTGGCGCATCATCACAAAGGACAAATGGGTCCTAGACATTATCTAACAAGGATACAGATTCCATTTCCACACCTTGCAAAGGATAAAAGGAATGCCAAGCCTGCCACAAAATCAATGGGCAGAGGCACAAAAACAAATTACAGCTCTTATGGACATGAGCCATTCAACTGCTACCTACACAGGAGCAAGGCCAAGGATTTTACTCAAGGCTATTTCTAGTCCCCAGAAAGGACAATGCTTGGAAGACCCATTCTGGACCTTTCAATTCTAAACACCTTCTTGCAAGTACCCAAATTCAAGATGCTAACACTACAGCAGCTTCTTCCCATGTTAGGCAAGAAAGCTTGGCTAGTAACATTGGACCTCAAGGAGGCATACCTGCATGTCCCTATCAGACAAAATTGCAGAAGATACCTCCGTTTCATTGCAGGTTCAACCCATTACCAATTCTCTGCACTGCCTTTATCTACTGCTCCCAGGGTCTTCACAAAATGCCTGGCACCAGTAATTGCATACTGCAGACAAAGAGGAATTCAAATATACCCATACCTGGACGACTGCCTCATCCAAGCAGAAAGCAAGGACATTCTCTTTCAACATCTGGCTTTTGTAAAACACCTTCTAATTTGCCTAGGGTACACAGTAAATGAAAAGAATTCAAAACTAGTGCCCTCACAAAATATGACATTCCTGGGTGCCAGCTTGAATACAATGGCCCAGATGGCTTATCTAACGCCAGACAAACAACTACAACTAACTCAATACTTCAAAACAATGGCAACAAAGACCCAACTCCCTGTAAGAAAAATTCTGCAGGCCTTGGGCTTCATGGCATCTTGCATAGTACTAATACCATTTGCTAAACTGCATATGAGGAAATTACAATGGTACCTAAAAAGCGTATGGACTCAACACAGCCACAGCTTGGAAACAATGATACCTCTCATTCCCTGCCTTCAACAGGAGTTTCTATGGTGGTCACAGGCATATCACCTCAACAAGGGTCAGCCTTTCAACTTACCCCCAGCCAGGCAAGCTATGACAACAGATGCATCGGACTACGCCTGGAGGGCACACATGGCAGGACAGTGCGTTCAAGGCATATGGACTGCAGATCAAAGGAATCTGCACATCAATCAAAAAGAAATGCTAGCTGTACAGAATGCCCTGACAGTCTTGAAGGACCTCTTACATCCAGGACAGCTTACAACAAGGACAGACAACACCACAGTAATGTGGTACATAAACAAGGGGGTACACACTCCTACCCTCTATGCAGACAAGCAATGACCTTGTGGAGCACAGCACTGGCTTACCAAGTTCAATTACAAGCTCAGTTCCTGCCAGGAAAAAACACATTGGCAGACGACCTAAGCAGAAACATCATGGATCCCCATGAGTGGAAACTGGATCCACAAATATTTGCAATGATGACTCAAAAATGGGGGCACCCAGACATAGACCTGTTTGCCAGCTCCCAAAACTATCAGCTAACAAATTTTTGTACAAGGACATATCGCCATCAAGCTTGGAAAGTGGACACACTCTCATTCAGTTGGAAAATGCTGACAGTATATGCCTTCCCTCCATTGCCCCTCCTCACAAAGGTGCTGCTGAAAGTCAGGATGGAGAGACCCTGAATGATACACATTGCCCCAGACTGGCCACGCCAGTGCTGGTACCCACTATTAAGGAATATGGCCCAGGGCCCACCATGGATTTTACCACAAATTACTCATCTGCTCACACAGCAAGACAGTCAAATTCTACACAGCCAGCTCAAAACCTTAAATTTGGCTGCATGGCAAATCACCTAAGCAACCAGCCAGCTCCTCTTTCACAAGTTGTTATGGATGTTATTTTGGAAGCCAGGAGGCCCAGCACCAGGAAAGCCTACCCAGACAAATGGAAAAGGTTTTTTGCCTGGAACCAAGCTAAAGGCCAAAATACCCTTCAGCTGGACATACCTCAGATTCGACAATATTTAACTGAGATGTTACACAAAGGGCTTTCTTTTTCATCTATTAGAATCCACTCCTCATTTATTTCAGCTCACTACAACATGGATCCTCCCTTATTTTCACATCTACTTCTAAGGCAGTTTATCAGAGGGACCAAAAACATTAGGCCTCCCAGGAGAGCACCAACACCAACTTGTGACCTCAATTTTGTTCTGGAAAAACTTACGCTACCTCCTTTTGAACCAGCTTTCTCAGCTGACTTAAAGTTTATATCATGGAAGACTGCCCTGCTGCTAGCAATTACTTCAGCCAGAATAGTCTCAGAGCTTCAGGCACTAATGGCAGTAGAGCCTTTCCTCATTTTCATCAGAGTTTCTCTACGAACTAACCCCTCCTTTATGCCTAAGGTGGTATCCAGTGTGGCTCTAAATCAAACCATCCATTTACACACCTTCTTTCCAAATCCACAGAACAAAGGAGAAAGACTCCTGCATTCCTTGGACATTCACAGGCAGCTATGTTACTACTTGGATAAAACTAAGGTTTTCAGAAAATCTGACCAGCTTTTTGTATCCTATGCTACAGCTTCACAAGGAAAGGCTATCTCAAAACAGACCATTTCCAAATGGATAGGACATTGCATATGTTTTTGCTACACCCATCATGGAAAACCAGTTCCTGCTAGCATAAGGCCCCACTCTACCAGGGCAGCAGCTACATCTACAGCCTTCCACAGGGGAGTGCCAACCAAGGATATTCTGGACGCTGCAACTTGGAGTTCAGTACACACCTTCACCAAACACTATCACTTACCTCTTTACTCAGACTAGAGCTGGCTTCGCCACTGCAGTTTTGCAGGGCCTTCTAGCCTCCTCTATCCCTGTTTGACTCCACCTCCCATCCTTAGCTTTGGGATTCTACCCAAGTGTGATGACTGCAGCAGAGTAACATGATGAACATAGTACAGTTTTGTACCGACCATAAATGTAGATGTTCGACTGTATACCCTGCTGCAGTCCAGGTTAGCCTCCCTCTATCCCCTCTGACCTAACTAAAACCTTTCAATACCTTAAAATCTGATACAACCTTTGTGGTGTATTTGCTTATAGCTGGACAGATGTTTTGTTTGTGCTAAGCTTTTATTATTAGTACTATCTATTGACCACCTTTTGGGGGGACACCTGACATTTGGGGCAAGAAAAACTGAAGAAAATGGCATCGGATGCCTCTTGTATACCCCTGGCACACTGACATCAGGGAAGAAGTGACCGCAACTGATGCCGGACCAAGACTTTGGAATTCAGGCCCACTGTGGGACCACCTGATGACAGGATAACCCAAGTGTGATGACTGCAGCAGGGTATACACTCAAAACATCTACATTTATGGTAGGTACAAAACTGTACTTTACGACTACTGAATCCCAGGGCCGCCTGATGACAGGATAACCCAAGTGTGATGACTGCAGCAGGATATACACTTGAACATCTACATTTATGGTAGGTACAAAACTGTACTTTACGACTACTGAATCCTGCACAATTGCACTTTATAAGCACTTACCCAAGTGCATGGATCATTCTATCCCAAAGAGAACCAAGACGCTATCCTCCAAAAAAGGAAGCCAATCTGGTGGTCCCCTGCCATAAACAAACTGTACAACAGAAGGAAGAAACTGTTGCAAAAGAGAGTAAAATCTCATGAGTGGAGGAGCTCCCTGGTCACCCTCAGTAAGAAGCTGTGATCCCTGATAAAATCTTCCAAAGCTAGTTATGAAAACAAATTCGCCACTGATTCTAAAAGCAACCACAATGCATTCTTTAGCTATGTCAAGAATCTCAATGGCAACACTCAGATCTGCTCTGAGTTACAGCACAATGGCACTAATTATATAGTCCCAACTGATATTGCCAACATCCTGGCAGATAGGTTCAGTGCTAACTTTGCCCCCCTTTCACCCCCTAAAGAGCCCATGTCTATACCGGAAGAATGCAAAGTTCCTGTAATTTCGGCTGCACAGGTAAAAACCACACTCTCTGAAGCCAAGAACACAGCATCCATGGGACCAGACAACATCCCAGGCTGTATTCTACATGAACTACGGAATGAACTGGCATCCCACCTAAGTACCATGTTCAATCATAGCCTCACCTCAGGCTTTGTGCCCACTGAATAGTGTACAGCGATGGTTATCCCACTCCACAAAGGGGGAGCCACCACTGACCCTGGGAACTACCATCCCATTAGCCTGATGAGCCTGGTCTGCAAGGCCATGGAACGTATCATCATGGAACCTATAAACAAAGACATTAGTAATCTCCAAACTCTGGACCCCACCCAGTTCGGGTTTGTAAAAGGCAGATCATGTCTCCTAAACCTGATAGACTTCTTTGTAGTGGTCACCAAAGCTGTAGACGAGGGTAAGGTGGTTCACACAGCCTATCTAGATATTGCCAAGGCTTTCGACACCATCCCCCACTCTGGAAGTATAGATAAACTCACTAAACTAGGTATAAATCTCTGTCACAAGATGGGTTGTCAACTGGCTCACTGACAGAACCCACACTGTGAAAGTAGCAGACTCCAAATCTGACTTCAGACCAGTGACAAGTGGAGTACCACCGGGTTCAGTCCTGGGTCCTCTTCTGTTTGGTTTCTACTTCCCTGAAGGACAGGCTAACACAGAAGGTCTTTGGCTAACGAAGTTCGCAGATGACTGCAAACTCCTAACGATGTGGACATCCTACAAATGGGCCTCACTGAGACAGATGCCTGCTGTCAAAGCCATGGCCTCAAGCTCAGTGCCAAAAAGTGCATTGTCATCCCCTTTGGTAAAAACTCTGTACCCATGAACTACAACATAGGTGGTAGTATACTTAACACCGAAAGTGTGATCAGAAACCATGGGACACAGGTGCACAGTAGTCTCTCCTTTGATAATCACATTGCCACAGTAGTCAGGAAATCCTTCTACGTGGCACACCTCATCACAAAAGCTTTCTCATCCAGAAAAAGAGGTCATTGTTCCCATCTACTCATCCCTCAGACCCATTATAGAGTACAACACCCCTTTTGGTATGTACCTCACAAGACATCTACAACAATTGGAAAGGCTGCAGAAATACCTCATAAAGAGGATTATGGCCTCAAACAGATGCCCTATGCAGACTGTCTCAAAAAAACTCCAGCTTTACTCCATTGCATATCGCCTACTCAGAGGTGATCTCTGCCTAACATACAAAGCTATGTCAAACCCAGAGCTGTTGGACATGCTCCACTTAAAAAGTCCCAATCCCTCTGAGCTACATGCTCTAGGGACCTAAACCTTGTCACCACAATAAACAGAACAAGCCGGAGGGATAGATTCCTGTCCCAGAGACTTCTCATACTCTGGAATAAACTACCTATCTATATCAAACAAAGCTCCTCATTAGCACTCTTCAAGAAAAATCTTGATGATTGGATTGAGATAGGGAATTCACCCTGGGGATCATGTCTGTGGCTATGCACGACAGGGGCACAGGAAAATAATTTTCTTGGGTGGCAAAAGCCAGGGTACCTTTTTGGCTGGGCTTGTATAGGCCATAGGACCGATAGCCTTGTACGTACCTATGAACCTATGAATTGTAGTTCATTGGCCGTTTGGGCAGTTTTTCCATCTCTTTCTACTTTCTGGTTTAAAATCCCGTGTTTGCATTTGGTCCCCACCATTCCTGTAACTAGTGTAGTCCAGGTACAGATTTGCTGTATCCAGGACTGTTGGTAAGCTTCTGAACCCACCAAGCCCCTCTGTGTTGAAGAGAAGGCTTCTAGCTTATCAGTGGCAATGGTAAGCACTAGGTAAGCTATCTACCACAGGAGGAGTGGTTTCTGGCCCAGAAATTATAGTTTATTGGCCGTTTGGGAAGCTTTTCCATCTCTTTCAACCTTCCTGTTACTAGTCTAGGCCAGGTACAGATTTTCTGTATCCAGGACTGATTGTAAGCGTCTGAGCCCCCAAGCCTTTCTGTGTTAAAAGGGAAGCCTTCTAGCATATCAGTGGGAGTGATGAGCATTAGGTAGCCTATCTACCACAAGAGGAGTGGTCCCTGGCCCAGAATTTAACTTTCTGGTTTGAAAGCCGACTTTTTGTTCTTGTTCACCCATATTATAACTAGCCTCCTAGCCTTAGTTGCTGTATCCATGATTGTTAGTTAGCTATAATCCCCCCCCCCCAAGGTTCTGTGTTGGAGAGAGAAGCTTTTAGCTTATCAGTGTAGCATTAGGTAGGTAGCCTATCTACCACAAGAGGAGTGGTCCCTGGCCCAGAAATTGTAGCTATTGGCTGTTTGAGCAGTTTTTTCCATCTCTTTCAACTTCTTGGTTTAAAAGCCGCACTTGCGCTTGTTTCCCACCTTTCCTGTAACTAGCTTAGTCCAGATACAGAGTTGTTGTATCCAGGACTGTTGGTAAGCTTCTGAGCCCCGCAAGCCTTTCTGTGTTGGAGGAAAGCCTTCTAGCTTATCAGTGGGAGTGGTAAACACTAGGTAGCCTGTCTACCACAACAGGAGTGGTTCTTGGCCCAGAAATTATAGTCTGTTGACCATTTAGACGGTTTATCCATCTCTTTCAACTTTCTGGTTTAAAAGACCACATCTGCGCTTGTTTCCCATCTTTCCTGTAACTAACCTACTGGGAAGCACTAGAAAGTCTTAAACTGATACAAGCCTTCTGGCTTAGAAGAGAGACTTTGGAGTGATTAAGTATCAGTTTTCTGTACTTTCTTGCTGTACGTAACTGTTTTCCACCTAAATGCTGATTTTCCAGCATTTATTGTGATTCAAAATCTTGTTTTTTCACATATTGTACTTATTTGACTGCCTGCACTTTTAAAAAGTCGTTTTTTTGTTTAAATAATTTAACTGTTGTAGACTACACACTGAAGTGCAATAGCCTTTTCTGATCATTTGTAGTCGTTTAAAGCTGTTTTAAGTGTATTTTTTTTTTTACTGTTTTTGCCTTATCTTTTCAAAAAAACAAACAAAATAAATTCCTTGTTTCCTGCCTTTCTAAGCTAGTATAGTCCAGTTTTCAGGATAGAGCTGAATGCAGGGCTGTGTTACAAGTTTCTGAGTTGCTCATACCTTACTTGGAGTGAAGGAAGTTTCTCTGTTCACCTGCGAGAGAGGGGAGCTTTGAGCAGCCTATCTGTCCCTGGAGGAGTGGTTCCAGCCCAGAAGTTAGTAGTTTATAGGCCATTTTGGGCTAATTTCGATCGCTTTCATTGCCCTGCTGTAAAAACTGCGTTCACATGGTTTTGTGCGCTGGGCAGTGCCAGTTAGGGTTAAATTATTCCCAGCTCCACTAAGTCTCCTCTTCAGTTTTTCCCTTGAAACTAGTCTAACTCTCAACCTAAGCACTCAAAAAGCATCCTACAGCCCAGCACTTGCTCAGACCTAATAGCAAGCACGAATATACTCTGACACTTGATTGCCCAGTAGGGCAAGACTCTTTATTCAGCCCTCAACAACCAAGCGACTAAGCAGCTCACCCTACTATTCAGGCATGACCAAAGGGAAACTTCAGGTGTACTCTCCAGTCCAGCTGATGAATCTGGGTATCCTGAGGCAATGTTACAACTGCCTCATGTACACAGACAACCCTCTCCTCCTGCCACAAAACACTAACATATGCGAGAGATGCAATTATGCAGCCAAACTGGAGGCTAAGTTGTCTCCACCCAAGACTGGAACAGACCGTCAGGAGGAGAAGGTTAACACTTGCACCACACCTCCAGCCACACATGGACCTACTAAACCAGCACTGGCAAAAAATACACATAAATACACAGTCATAATTGGAGGCTTTAAATAAAAACCTGCAAAAGCATCAGAGACCTCCAAAGCAGACACCCAAACAACCTGCACCTCCTGTCACAAACCAGACAACACAAAACACAAAATCAGTGTGCAGCACAATCACAGCCCTTAAGGTGAAATAACATATCTAACACACTAGTAATAGGTGACTCTATAGTCAGGCACACTGATGTCCCACTCACTAGGCTGGACAAGCAGAATGTTTCTGTTAGCTGCCTGTCGGGAGGCAGAATCCGCCACATAACACAAGCACTCAGGTCACTCCAGAACAAGTCTAAATATGATTGTCATTATGCATGTTGGTGTGAATGGCCTGAGACATATCTCCCTGGACTACATGAAAAGAGACATGGAAGAGCTGGTAGCCCAGACTGGTGTGACCCTGAGTAGCATCCTGCCCTCACCAAGAATGATACCTCAGTATAAAGAAAAAATTATCAATTTCAACAATTGGCTAAGCTTCAGGTGCCATTCAAAGGGGATAGAGTGTCTGTCAGCCTGGGACGACATGCTCGACAAGCCGCGTAACTTCGCAAGAGATGTCTTGCACCTGTCACCCCTAGGCTTTCGAATACTGGCCGAGGATCTTGCTGCCCCCATAGTGCCTTTTTTAGGCAAGGCTCAAAAGTCAAACCCATCTCTGTAAACAACACAATTAACAAAAAACTGAGGGTTATGCTACTCAATGCCAGGAGTTTAAATCTCAAAATGCACACGCTCGAAGCACTCCTCAGTATGGAGAATGTCAACATCTGTGCAGTAACTGAAACCTGGTTCAAGGCTCCAGAGAGCACCCCAGCACTACCAGGCTACAACTCATACCACACATTTCGGCCACAGAACACGGACCTAAACACAAAAGGAGGGGGTGTATCCATATTCATCAAGGATACCTACACCTCCAGGTTAGTGGCGCAACATGATACGTCTGAGAATCATACATGTGCAAATAACATTGGGCAAATCTGCAATGCAAATTGTGGCCTGCTACAGATCACCCTCCATGACCCAGGACCACCACTCCATCTTTCTGGAAACACTGGAAAAAATTAAGGTCCTATCAAACACTCTGATATTGGGTGATTTCAATTACCCTACCATTAACTGGGAAAACTACTAGAGTACAAACTTCCAGGCCCAGTTCTTCCTGGAATTCATCAACTCAAATGTCCTGGATCAGCTGGTAAACTCCCCTACCAGAGGTGAAAACATATTGGATCTGGTCATCACAAACATGGGCGACAGGTGTTCCAAACCGGAGGTCAACTAGTCACTGGTTAGATCAGACCATAAACTAATCACTCTGGATGTCCACACCCCACCACCACCCCCAACTAAGGAAACCACAGTAAAAAACTTTTCTAAAGCAAACTTCACCTTACTTAACAAAGAGGCGGCAAGTTTCACAGCCCCCACGCTAAAGGATAACGCTGCCCAAGATGCAGAAACCTTTACAAATGCACTTTATGAACACCTACAAGGATGCATGGATCATGCCATCCCTAGAAAAGCCAAGACTCACTCCTCTAAGAGAAGAAAACCAGTCTGGTGGACCCCTGCCATAAACAGGCTATACAATAGAAGGAGGAAACTAGTTCAGAAAAAAGCAAATCCCAAGAAGGAAAGACATCCCTGATCAGTATCAGTAAGAAATTAAGGTCCCTCATAAAATCATCCCAAGGCTAACTTCGAAAGAAAATAGCCAAGGATTCAAAAGATAACCGCAAAGCCTTCTTTAGCTATGTTAAGAATCTAAGTGGCAACTCACAGATATGCACTGAAATAGTGCAAAATAGCACAAAATATACTGAACCTACTGATACTGTCAACATCCTGGCAGATAGTCAGTGCAAACTTCACCACCCTCTCGCCCCAAAAGGGCCCACAACAATACTGGAAAAGTGTAGTGTCTCAGAAATCACAGACGCACAGATGAAAGTAGCCCTTTCAAAAGCCAAAAACACAGCATCAGTGAGGCCATATGGTGTCCCAGGCTGCGTCTTACATGAACTACAGAACGAACTTAACCCCCCCACCTAAACACACTGTTCAACTTCAGCCTATCCACAGACTATGTGCCCATAGAATGGCACACCGCAGCAGTTATTCCACTCCACAAAGGTGGGGCCACAACTGACCCTGGTAACTATTGCCCCATAAGCCTGACTAGCCTGGTCTGCAAGGCTATGGAGCGCATCATCATGGAACTCGTTAACAAAGACATTGGGAACCTCCAACCATTTGACCCAACCCAGTTCGGCTTTGTTAAGGGCATATCATGCCTACTAAATCTGGTTGACTTCTTCAAGACAGTCACCAAGGCCATAGATGAGGAAAAGGTTGGTCACACAGCCTACCTTGACCACACCAAGGCTTTCAACACCATTCCCCACTCTGGAATTACAGAAAAACTCACCAGCCTGAACATAACCCCCTCATCATGAGATGGGTTGCCAACTGGCTTAGACAGAACTCGCATGGTAAGAATAGCGGGCTCCAGGTCAGAGTCTAAACCAGTCACAAGTGGTGTCCCACAAAGCTCAGTCCTGGGACCACAGGCAAACACAGGAGGACTGTGGCTAACCAAGTTCACAGATGACTGCAATCTGGGAGCCATAATTGACTCTCCGACTGACATGGACATCCTCCAAAAGGGCCTTACTGAGACGGGCACCTGGTGTCAAAGTCATGGCCTCAAGCTAAATGCCAAAAAATGCATAGTCATCCCATTTGGGAAAAACAAAACACCCATGAATTACCACACCGGTAGCAGCCCCCATAATACAGAAGAGGTAATAAGAGATCTGGGGACCTAGGTAGATAATAATCTCTCCTTTGACAATCATATTGCCAAAGTAGTTAGGAAATCCTTCTATGTGGCCCATCTAATTACTAAAGGGTTTGCATCTAGAAATAAAGAGGTTATAGTGCCCCTTTACTCGTCACTCATCAGACCCATCATAGAGTACAATGCCTCATTTGGGATGTACTTCACAAGACACTTCCAACAACTGGAGAGACCACAAAAGTACCTCACCAAGAGGATTACTGGCCTCAAACATATGTCCTATGCAGCCCGACTGAAAAAACTCCGGCTGTACTCAGTGACATATCGCTTACTCAGAGGTGATCTCTGCCTGACTTACAAAGCCATGTCCAACTCAGAATTAATGGACATGCTCCACCTAAAGAAATCCAAGTCACTGCGAGCCATGCGCTCTAGTGAGCTAAACCTCGCCACAACAATAAATAGAACATGCTGGAGGGATAGATTCCTGTCACAGAGACTCCCCATGCTTTGGAACAAAATTCCAAACTACATTAGGCAGAGCTCCTCACTAACACTCTTCAAGAGAAACCTTGATGAGTGGATGGGTAACAGAAAATACACCCCTGGGATCACTTAATTGCCTCTGCTTGACAGAGGATCAGTTAATTAATCAATGGGGTGGTGAAAGCCGACACACTCTGGCTAGGCTTATAAATGCCCTCGGGCAGATAGCCTAGTACCTACCTATGACCCTATGATGTCATCCCTGGTTTGGCTGATTTGTATGCTCTCCGCTTATTTGAGATGTTTGAGGATAATGCCCAGATAGCCTAGTACCTACCTATGACCCTATGATGTCATCCCTGATTTGGCTGATTTGTATGCTCCCCACTTATTTGAGATGTTTGAGGATAATGCCCAGATAGCCTAGTACCTACCTATGACCCTATGATGTCATCCCTGGTTTGGCTGATTTGTATGCTCTCCACTTATTTGAGATGTTTGAGGATAATGCCCTAAGTTGTCAGAGTTATATGACTAAGCATGTTCTCTCTACTAGTGTTTTGGTACTTCAAGATCCATTCTTGGAAAGTTGTGTTAACTGAAAATAAATGTAAAGAACACTGAATGGCTGGTGATGGAGCCAAATTAAAATTAAGCCTCCAGAAGCTAGAGAGGCAGTTTTCTGCAACCAAAATCAGTGCATATTGCATGTATTTAGTGCAGTCCAAAGACAGAAAAAATACACAAAGATTATCTTAACTTAATATATCAAAAGCAGATTTGCTTCTCTTGTTTCTAGATCTGATAGTACTCAAGGTTTCATTGAAGATAAGAGATGTAAACATGTGCAAGTGCCTCATATTTTGGATGCTCTTTGATTTGGTATCCACTAAGTGAACTGTCAGTCTGATAAATAATCAAATTCTTCCTTAATGCAAAGGATTAAGGTTCTGAGTCATTAACAAGTGTTTTCCAATAGTAAAGGGTACAGGGTTTGATTCTGTCCACCTCTATTTGCCTACTGTGTAACTCTGAGGCAGTCACTTGACCCAGACAGTGCTCCTAGGTCACCCCTGAAAGGGACATGTGTCTCATAGGTTTACCCAGTTAACAAATGTATACTGGAGAAAAAAAAATGAGATGTACTTTCTGAATTCTGCAGATGCTACTGAGCATTGAGGTTCACCTGTTGACAGGTATTTCCTGATGCTCCCATTTTGTCTCCATTCATCATGAACTTTCAACTTATTAGTTTCATGTTTGGACTTGTTTACAAGACTCATGAAAGGATATGTCACCCATTATATATAGAATAGTTCACATACCTTTACTACTTAAGATGTTCCTTTACTTCTTTGGTATCCATCTCATTAATAGTTTTAAATATGGTCATTGCTTAGTATTAGATAATGAAATTAATTGTATTGTTATTTACTGGAGATCATTTTCTTGAAGATTTGCAAAGGATTGTAGTCATTGGTACAACGTGGGGAGGTGGTAAAGCGAGAGAACTGAATTTTCTAGTAGGTGATAAGGAAAAGGATGAGGTGGGCTTCCTCTCAGGCTCTTCAGGAAACTGGACAATCTTCATGTCAATGTTTGATAAGTGTTTAGGTCGTTGGTCTGTGGATTGCTGTGGGAATGGTACTCTTGCAAAGGAAGCTGGTGTGAGGAGAGTCCGTAAAATGTCTGGTGAACTACAGGTCAGTTAGCTTTAGAGCAGTGGCAGGGGAACTCATGCATAGAAAATTGAGGGAAAGGTTGCTTTCCCAAAGAATAACAGCCAACATGGGTTCATATAAAAATGGTCCTGTCAGCTGAACCTGATTCAGTTTTATGACTGCATCACGGGAGAATTTGAAGGGACTGCCAAGTTACTAGGTGACCTTTTACTTGGTCCTGCATTGGAATTTGCTAAAAAAAACTGCAGGGAATTGATGGTAGGAGTGAGACTAATGAACTGCTGCATAGTTAAGGGTTAGGACACAAGGATTATAAAATGAGGAATGAGACTGGAAGTAGCAGATGTGATTACTGGAATACTGCAGTGGTTGGCTGTGGGGCCTGTACTGTTAACTGTGTTTATTTCAGGCATAGCTGAGGGAAAAGAGCAAGATCATCCTCTTTACTGCAACCCAAAGATCAGTACAATAGTAAAAGCAAGGTGCAGAGTCTAAATAAGGACTTGGCAATGCTGGTCAGGTAGTCAGAAACAGGAGAGTTAAGATTCAGTGGACAGATATGAAAAGCACTGCACTTGGGTGACAACAGCCATGGTGTGAAGTATCATTTGGCAGGATTGGAACAGAGGGTAACTGAAGAAAAAAAATTGAGGGCACTGAGTTTCCACCAGAAATGAACTATAATGAGCAGAGTGCCATTGCTGTGACAGCAAACAGAATACTGGGGTGTACCATCAGAGGAAATCAGAGGGACGGACTCCAGATGCAGTCAGGTAATGCTTCTGCACCACTGGATTAGTCACATTTATTTATTTTTTGTTTGCTTATTTATGTATTTCTTAACTGGGGTAGAATACTGATCTCCATACTGTTTGCAGTTACTGAGGTCTTGTATGGAGAGGGACATCATGCTGTTAGAAGTGCTGAGGAAAGCCACTAGGAGGGTGAGTAGAGTAGACAGTAAAGGTAATTATCGGACACTAAAAGACCTGGAGCACTTTACATTAAATTTTAGAAAACATAGGACAGTATAATAATGGTGCATAGCAGCATGCGAGGGAGATGTAAAGACATCACCATGGAGAGGATGGACATAGAGGAGGAATGGAGGCAACCAAGCACAGGTCACATCCTAGGGACTGACTACTTAACCCGTGAATTTGTAAATGTGTCTGCCAAAAGATGGTTGTAAACCAATGGAATGAATAAAGAGAATCGGTGAAAGAGAAGCTAAGCATGTAGGCATTCAAGATGACATACGACAAGGGGAGAACATGATGATGGTGGGAGGGTGCGTCTTAAATACGATTTTAAGACCAAGCTACATAGACTGTGTCCTTCTACAATCTTGCAAATGTAATGTGAATTGTTCTGTATTAATATTGTAATATTTTACAGTGTCAAGAAAAGACTATATTATAGTTTCTGTAGGTTGAATTGTGAGTTGTTTTAAGAAGACCTTGTTCCTTTGGGGCACGACCGCTCAGTAATCGATAATGATTCTTTCTTTTACAATATAGGGACGAATTCAGATGTGGGTTGATGTGTTCCCAAAAAGTCTAGGCCCACCTGGTACTCCATTTGACATCGCTCCAAGGAAAGCCAAAAAGTATGTTAAACTTCATTAATTTCTAAAATCACTAGCCATGTTGACTTTGTTATGCATATTCTGATGTAATGTTGCACTTCTTTCAGGTATGTGCTGCGTGTTATTATTTGGAACACAAGTGATGTTATCCTGCAAGAGAAAAGCATTACAGGAGAAGAGATGAGTGATATATATGTGAAAGGGTAAGCTTGTGTGTATATTGTTTCTTCTGAATATACTTGTATAGGTATACTGTGTCGATCACCAAGTCTTCAAACACAGACTTCTGAAGTACATTAAACAGACTCGGATTTAGGTCCTAAATAGGTATAAGATGGTAGCTGTTCTGAAGATTTGTGTGTAAATAGGGACTGTTTAATTTTGGCAAAAGTAGAGGCAAAGGCAGGCAGAGGGGTTGAATGGAGGAAGAAATACTCCTACCTATCAAGACACTAGGTGGCAGTACTGTGTATTGCACCAAATTCCCTTTGCACTCGTGACCTCTCACATCCTGGTTTGAAGGCTTCCCCCTTCAGTTTTGTTTGGTTTTCAATAACAGCAGACAAATGGGTGAGGGAAATAATAATGTAAAACCACAAGACCATTCAAAGCCTTCCTTCCCTTCTCAGGAATGGCTCCCATCCTTTCTTCATGTTAGGAACTAGCACACAAAGCTTTGTGCTTTTTTATAGTAGGGTTATAGAAAAGGATCTCATGCAGGAAGAAGGAAAAACAGAATTACTAGAAATAAATGTATTTGCTTCAAGGAAGAACTGCCAACTGACAAGTTCTTTTCCATGTACTCATGTAAGGACCCATGGGGATTAAAAGTATTCTCCATTCGTTGTAACAAGGGGGTCTCCTCATACAGCATTCCACACAGCCTCCAATTTTTGTATAACTCCAAACGGTCAGAATAGATAGGGAATGGCTCATTCCTCTAGCCTGCCTTTGGCCAAAGCAACTGTGGACCTCTTTGCTAGTACAGATGATCAGAAATGATCAAACTTAACTAGCACAAACCTGATCTTGGCTGCCCAAGAAGAAGATGATTCACAGGTACATTCCTTCCTTATGAGGGTGCATCTAGTACAAGAATGATCTCAGCCTGGTCATATTCAAAGCCACTTTCTTGCAGGAGGTACTACACATCATGAAATAAATAAATAAACGTAGCACTAGAAAGTCACATGTGGCAGAATGGGAAAGGGTTCCCTACAGTTAGAAGTGAGGAGCATCCTACCAGCTATATCCACAGACCTATAAGTTTTAAAGTACCAGACAAGGGTTTCATAATGTCCCCCCCCCCCCCAAGTCTCCCTTCACAGATTGCCTCCCCATGGATCCTCTTTTCTTAGTGTATACCACTGTGAATCTATTGTTAAGGGGGTTCTACATTTAAGCCTGTTTAAGAAAGTGTTTCCTCAACATTGAGACATTACTTTTGTGCTGGCAGAATTTAACTGTGTCCCATTTAAATTATTTTAACACTAGTTTTTGTCCTGGAAAATATTTTGGGGTGCTCATTCCTTAACTAGTATGATCTCTGAACTTCAGTCCCATGGTCAAAGAGCTATCAATTGCCTTTCTCAGAGAATGAGGGGGACCCTGGAAACAACTTTCCTTCATGCCAAATGGTGGTATGTGAACTTAGACTGTTAATCTGGCAACGCTTTTTTCTAACCCACTAAACAAGAGTGGGAGGATCTTGCCCCTTCTAAACGTTCACTGGCAAATATCACCTAACAGAACTGTAGAACAGCTCTCGTCTTCTTTATGCCAGATAATGAATGAAACAAGTAGGTATCCAGAAACAATAAAGAAACTGTTAAAAAACTTTAGTTTATTAAAAAATACTTCTTAATAAGAATATATATTAAAGCTGTGTTGAATTAAAATCAATAGGTAAACACTTTCTTCTTCATATAAGAAAACTTCATCAGATAAGTATGACCACAAATCTAGCCCATTTTATAGTCCAGTCAAATGTGGTTGTTGTTATCATGTGTAAGGTGAGCCCCCCTTCGCCGGAGAATATTATTGGATGATCAGTATTCAAACTAGTACTGTACTAGCCTAAATGTTAATGGCATCATGTGTATAATTTATTTCTGTGGTGCTTTCAATTTAAATAAATAAGCAATAGAGATATGTTCATTAATTCATGGCCATACTGAAGCATTTAAAAGTAGATGTTCTTCATGTTTCACTGTTGCAGTCATCACATTTGGGTTATCCGTGCTAGGGTAGCCCTCGGCCAGCCCGAATACCAGAGACGTAGTATTTCTGCGTCGGTTGCTGTCACTTGAGGACTGACGTTAGGTCGTCAGTAATATAAAGTAAGGCAGCCGACACCATTGCATCTGTCTTTCTTGCCGTGGAGCCCAAAGCAGAAGCAGTTTGCACGAGTGCTGGTCGGCCGCTACCTGAGTTTCATCTACCGAATTGAAGTTGAAGTCTTCTAAAGCTAAGTACCCCATTGAGGATCATTTTTTCTTGCACTAACCGATGTCAGAAAAAGTTAATAATTGTCTCGCCTGTGAAAAGCAAATATCACACCGAGAGTTTAATTCTTACTGCGTTACTTGTTTATGCCCAGACCACGACGTTCCCCGTTGTCGCTTCTGTGCTTTGTTCAACGCCAGAACTATCTGTCGAGACCTTATTATAGCTAGATATTTTCACTTGCAGTCCTCGAATTCCGATATGGCTTTGGTATGCCATCCAACAGCAGATCTTCTGAAAAAACATAAAGATAAAGGCAGAGACGTACTGCACAGATCCAGACCTACCGATGCTGCTTCCATTAAGCTAGTCATCTGTTCTCTGGTCCTCAGTGAGGTGCTTTTGCAGCCCCTGATGCTTCTGTGGATTCACAGGCCCGTACTGAGACCCTTTCGGAGTCCAGTATCCCACACAACTCTTCTTTGACTAAGGATCCTGCAGTTGTCTCTTCCTTGGATGGGTCCGGAGCCTCTGAGCAGACACCAGCTTCAGAGGAAGTCCTTCGCACTATCGATTCCCGACACAAACCAACATCGTCTTTCACGACTACTGTTCTTTCAACAACTACAGAGTTTCATAGGCCCAGGGTACGAACCACACCCAAGGAACCAACAACCCAATCTCAGGCATCTGCTTCCCTGCCTCAGTCTCAAATACTTAAAATGGTGGAAGACCTTGTCATGCTGATCAGGGCAAGTCAAGCTACCCCCTCCAAAAGGTAAAGAGGTCTGTCCCCTGTAGTTTTGTCTGAATAAGAGTCAGATGACTCTGATGCATCTGATTATGAAGATATGCAACCCCTCTCTACTTACGAGGATTCTTATGTAGAGGATTCCATCCCTTCAGCCTCTCCTCCAGAGTAATTTTCCTTTGGGGAAACCCTTCATACCTTAAGGGAGCATTTCCAATTGGAGAGTCAAGACTATCCTCAGTCTAAATAGAGACTCGGGGAATTCTTAGATCTTCCACAGCACAGACCCTTGGTCATTCTCCCAGTACTGGAAATTCTAGAGGATGTTTTCCTGGAATCCAGCTCGACTCCTGACACCCTCCCTCCTGCACCGAGAAAACCAGACAGGATCTATAAAGTCCCTAACTCTCTCAAATTTATTTTTAAAAATCCTACAGCTGACCCTGAGATAATTTCTCAAGAGCCTAAAGGGATTAAAGCAACCTCTAAGAATCCCCCCCGATAGGGATTCCTGAGCACTAGACAGATGGGATAAAAAAATATACACCTCAGCTACTCTTGCTATCAGAGCAGTAAATTATCAGTTCCATATGCTAAAATTTCAGCAACATACCCTGAGACTCCTCAAACAAAAAATGTCTTACTTTCTTGCTTGTGCAGAATCTAAAGAGTTACAAGAGTTAATGCATTCTGCAAGTCAAGTAACTAAACACAACTTGCACTGTGGTTTTGACACTCTAGAAGCTTCTTGCAGGGCAGCAGTCTCTGGATCTGTCATTAGAAGGCATGCATGGCTTAAGGAACAGCCCCTGCCAGACCATGTCAAATCTATATTGTTGGATGCTCCCTTGCACAAAGACAACAGGTACAAGTATGCAAAATCTGAAGGTAATGCTACTCAATGCTAGAATTCTAAACCTCAAAATGCACTCTCTTGAGGCACTCCTAAAAATGGAGAACATCAATATCTGTGCAGTAACTGAGACCTGGTTCAAGGCTCCAGAGAGCACCCCTGCAATACCAGGCTACAACTCTTACCACACTTTTCGGCCACCAAAGCAGGACCGAAACACTAAAGGTGGAGGAGTGTCAGTATTCACCAAGGATATTCACACCACCAGGCTAGTTGCCCAACACAATGCGTCTGAAATTCTCCAGGTGCAACTAACACTAGGTAAGACTGCAATCCAAATTGTAGCTTGCTACAGATTCCCCACCATACCCCAAGATTCTCACTACACCTTTCTAAACATACTGGAAAATATTAAGATAGAACCAAACACCCTAATACTGGGTGATTTTAACTACCCTGCCATTAACTGGGAAAGCTACTCATGTACCAACTCATGTACCAACACCTTTGCTTAACGGTTCTTGGAATTCATAAATTCCAACACCCTGGATCAACTAATCCATAGTCCCACCAGGAGCTCCAATATCCTAGACCTGGTCATTACCAACATGGGAAATCGATGCTCCACACCTATGGTCACCCCCTTGTTAGTCACGTCTGACCATAAGCTAATCACCCTTAACATCCACATCCCACCCCCACCCCCCAGTAAAGAAACCTCCATAAAAAACTTCTCCAAAGTCAACTTCATGCTACTCAAGTCCGAAGTGACAAACTTCATGACACCCATGCAGACAGGAGCTGAAAGTTCAACTGCTGAATCCTACACTAAGGCACTGTATGAACACATCCACTCATGCATAAATCGTGCCATCCCAAATAGAACCAAGATGCTCTCATCCAAAAAAAAGAAGCCAATCTGGTGGTCCCCTGCCATAAACAAACTTTACAACAAAAGGAAGAAACTGTTGCAGAAAAGAGGAAAATCCCAGGATGCAAAAAACTTCCTTACCAGCCTCAGTAAGAAACTGAGATCCCTCATAAAATCCTCTAAAGCTAGTTAACTAAAATAAAATTGCCAAAGATTCCAAAGACAACAGCAAGGCATTCTATAACTATGTCAAGAATCTAAATGTCAATGCTCAGATCTGCTCTGAGCTAAAACAGAGTGGCATTAAATATACTAATCCCAAGGATATTGCCAATATCCTGGCAGATCGATTCAGTGCCAACTTCACCCCCCCTCTCACCCCCGAAATGGTCCATCTCAATACCAGAAGATTGCCAAATTCCAGTAACGGCCACACAGGTAAAAAAATGCACTCTCCAAAGCTAAGAATACAGCATCCATGGGACCAGATGATATCCCGGGCTGTGTACTACATGAACTACAATATGAACTGGCACCTCACCTAAGTGTCATGTTTAATCATAGCCTCACCTCAGGTTTTGTGCCCACTGAGTGGTGCACAGCTACAGTTATCCCACTCCACAAGGGGGGATCCACCTTGGATCCCGGAAACTACCGTCCCATCAGTCTGACAAGCCTTATCTGCAAGGCCATGGAGCATATTATCATGGAACATATAAACAAAGACATTGGCAATCTTCAAACACTGGACCCCACCCAGTTCGGGTTCGTGAAGGGCCGATCTTGTCTCCTGAACTTGATTGACTTCTTCGAATCAGTCTCCAGAGCCATGGACAAGGGTAAGGTGGTCCTCACAGCCTATCTAGACCTTGCCAAGGCCTTTGACACCATCCCCCACTCTGGAATCATAGATAAACTTACTAAGCTGGGAATGAATCCCTATGTCACCCAATGGGTTGCTCACTGGCTTACTGATAGAACCCACACTGTAAAAGTAGCCGACTCCAAATCCAGCTCCAGACAAGTGACAAGTGGAGTACCTCAGGGTTCAGTCCTGGGACCGCTCTTGTTTGGCATCTACTTCTCTGAAGTACAGGCCAACACTAAGGGACTCTGGATAACAAAGTTTGCAGATGACTGCAAACTGGGAGCCATTATTGAATCCCCAAATGATGTGGATACTCTACAAAAGGGCCTTACAGAAACAGATGCTTGGTGTCAGAGCCATGGGCTCAAGCTCAATGCCAAGAAATGTATAGTTATCCCCTTTGGGAAAAAACATGTATCCGTGAATTACCATATAGGTGGCAGTACACTAAACACCGAAAGTTTGATAAGAGACTTGGGGACACAGGTGGACAGTGGTCTCACCTTCAATAACCACATCGCCACAACAGTCAGGAAATTCTTCTATGTGGCACACCTCATCACTAAGGGCTTTTCATCCAGAAAAAAGGAGGTCATTGTCCCATTGTACTCATCCCTCATTAGACCCATTTTAGAATACAATGCCCCGTTTGGTATGTACCTCTCAAGACATCTGCAACAACTGGAAAGGCCACAGAAATACCTCACTAAAAGAATCACAGGCCTAAAGCAGATGCCCTACGCTGACCGCCTTAAAAAACTCCAGCTATACTCTGTCGCATATTGTCTACTCAGAGGCGATATTTGCTTAACATACAAGGCCATGTCAAACCCAGAGCTGTTGGACATGCTACACTTAAAGAAATCCCAATCCCTCAGAGCCACATGCTCCAAGGATCTAAACCTTGTCATCACAATAAACAAAACATGCTGGGGGGATAGGTTCCTGACCCAGAGACTCCCCAGACTCTGGAATAGATTGCCCATACATGTCAAGCAGAGTGCCTCTTTGGTCCTCTTCAAAAGGAACCTTGACGATTGGATGGGAGAAAGGAAATTCACCCCGGGGATCAAGTCAGTCACCCTGCTAGACAGGGGTCCAGGGAAGTAAATAGTGTGGGAAGAAATAGCCAGTGAATTGTTATGGCTAGGCTTGTATAGGCCCTAGGGCTGATAGCCTAGTACCAACCTATAAACCTATAAGGCAGAAGAGGTCTTAAAAAAGATGGAAGAAAAAGCAAAATCTATGCAGACAGTTAAGGATTTCTTACAGGTCCAGTCACCCAGGTTCAGCAGGCATTGTCCCACCAAGCACTGGTCCTTTCCTGCTCCCACTAAGCCAGTCCAGTACAGGCCCCAGGGAACCAGACCCCCCAGACAGCAGCCACAGGGAATGCAGAGATCTAAGCAGTGGACTACCTCCACTTCAAAACCAGGGAGTTCTAAACCAACCCCTTATGGTAAGAACTCACATTGACTCACCACCTCCACCCCTTCCCTCTGCCCACCTTCACTTACCCCTAGGAGGATAAAACTCCTTTCACACAAGCACCTGGGCCACCTTTATCAATGACCACTGGGTTTGCAACATAGTGTCTCAGGGATACAAATTTTCCTTCCACGCCCTTCCAACCCCAAAAGGGTTCCCAGATCTACCTCCAAACCAGTGGGCAGAGACTCAAAAGCAAATCCTTTCCCTGCTTTCTATGAGGGCAGTAGAGCACATTCCTGCAGAACAGATAGGCCAAGGTTTCTACTCCAGACTTTTCTTGTGCCCAGAAAAGAGGGCACCTGTGCCCCAGCCTCAATCTAGCCATTCTAAACAACTTCCTGGTGATCAAAATTCAAAATGCTCACCCACCAGCAGCTGCTATCCATGCTCTCCAGGGACGCTTGGCTAGCCACCCTACATCTAAAAGAGGCCTACCTCCACATTCCTATCAGGGGAATCATGCAGGAAATATCTCCGTTTCAGGGCAGGATCTCAACACTTTCAGTTCTCTGCACTTCCCTTTGGCTTATCTACTTTTCCCAGAGTTTTCAAAAAATGTGTGGCTCCAGCCATTGCCTTTTGCAGACAAAGGAATATCCAGATATACCCATACTTAGACGACTGCCTTGTTCAGGCAGACAACCAGGAAAAACTGCTCAAGCACCTGGCCTTTGTAAAGACCATACTAACCTCCCTAGGGTACATAACTAATATAAAGAAATCCAAACAGGTGTCCACCCAAAGGATTTATCTTACTGGGAGCAAGCCTGGACACAGCATCCCAGATGGCATTCCTTACACTAGAAAAACACATTTTCCTGACACCCTACTTCTCTCGACTAGCCACCAGACCCCAGTTATCTGCAAGGAAGATCCTGCAAGCTATGGGGGTTAATGGAATCTTGCATACTACTCATTCTATATGCCAGACTGCATATGAGGAAACTTCAATGGTACCTAAAAAGCCTTTGATGTCAACACTCTCAAGACCTGGAGACTCTTATACCTATAATTCCTTGCCTCAGAAAAGATTTACTTCGGTGGGCAACAACATGCTCCCACAACAAGGGACTGCCTTTTTCACCACCCCCTGTCACCCAGACCCTCACTACAGATGCATCAGACTATGCTTGGGGGAGCACACCTGGATGACAGGTGCACACAGGGCCAATGGAGCCCACAGCAAATCCCTCTGCATGTCAACCAAAAAGAGATGATGGTTGTCCAGCACACCTTAATAGCTTTCAAGCCCCTTCTCTCCCTAGGGGCTCTCCTGATCAAAACAGATGCTACTGTGAAGTGGTATATCAACAAGCAGGGAGGGACTCACTTCTACTCTCTGTGCAGGCTGGCCATGACCCTTTGGCACACAGCTTCTGCCGTGCAGCTGCACCTGTTAGCACAATTCCTACCAGGTTCTCTGAACTCTTTGGCAGACCAATTAATCAGAAATCTTCTGGACCCACACGAGTGGCAGCTCAACAGAAGATCCTTCACCCTAATAACTCAGAAGTGGGGCACCCCGAAGGTCAACCTCTTTGCCTCCCATACCAACCATCAGCTCAGCAAATTCTGCACCAGGGAGCATAACTGCATGGCTTGGAAAGTGGATGCCCTGTCCTTTCCCTGGGTCAATCAGTCTATGCTTTTCCTCCACTACCTCTTACCCCCACGGTACTGCTCAAAATACAGGAGGAAAAACCAAGGACAATTCTTATAGCTCCAGGCTGGCTTTGCCAGCACTGGTACCCCTTGCTGTGCAGCCTGTCCCCACTGCCACCATGGCATCTTCCTCAGATTCCAAATCTCCTGACCCAGAGGAAAGGGGAATTCATGCATCCCCAATTGCAGACACTCCGTTTGGCTTATTTCCTACCCTGGATAAATCTGCCTACCTCAGTAAACAGGTTCTAGATGTCATACGTGAGGCCAGACGCCCTAGCACTAGAAAGTCTTATGCTGACAAATGGAAAAGGTTCTGCATCTGGATCCAGGCTAAGGGAGCCAATATGGCACAGCCCTCCCTCCCTCTCATCCTGGATTACTTACCTGACCTACTACACAGTGGCATCTCTTTATCCTCTATAAAAATTCATGCCTCTGCTATATCTGCTCATTTTGCCACTGAGCAGCCCCTTTTTCTCACCCTTTGATCAAACAGTTCCTAACAGCGGCTAGCAACTTGAGGCCACCCAGAAAAGCACCAACCCTAGCTTGGGACCTTAACTTTGTGTTGGAAAAGCTCACCCTGCCCCCTTTCAAACCAGCTTCTTCTGCAGAGCTAAAATTTCTCTCCGGGAAGACAGCTTTCCTTCTGGCCATCACTTTAGCCAGAAGAGTCTCTGAGCTGCAAGCACTCATGGCTGTGGAACCCTTCACCGTCTTCCATGCTGATAGGGTATCCCTCAGAACTAACCCATCCTTCATGCCCAAGGTGTGGTGTCCAGTGTGGCTCTCAACCAATCCATTAATTTGCCCACCTTTTTTCCTAATCCCCAGAACAAGGGGGAAAGGATCCTGCACTCTCTAGATGTGAACAAACAGCACAGATTCTGTCTAGACAGGACTAAATTCTTCAGAAAGTCTGATCAATTGCTGGTTAGCTTTGCTACAGGAGCAGAAGGCAAAGCCATCACCAAGAAAACCATTTCCAAATGGATAGCACACTGCATCCATTTCTGCTACAAACAACATGGAAAGCCTCCCCCAAGGAAGTCAGGACTCACTCCACCAGAGTAGCCTCCACCTCTGCTGCTTTCCTCAGCAGAGTCCCCACCAGGGACATCCTGGAGGCTGCCACCTGGACATCTGTTCACACTTTTACCAAACATTACCACCTGCCTCTCTTCTCCAAACCAGGGCAGGGTTTGCCTCTGCAGTCTTACTGACTTTCAGCTGAGTATTTCAAAAATGTTGCAACTGTCAGTGTTTGAATGCCATTCTGACCAAAATATGACCCTGCCTATAAATGGCAATATTTATGTATTGTTTTAAGATAGGCTCTTTCGGCTTTTCCTGGTTAGGGGTTGCCACAGTGGAACTCCAGTCCACTAATGATTGGCAATGGATTTTTACGGTGCCGAGTTGCCAGCTCAACGCCCAACCTTCAAAGAAGGCACACCAATTCATGCACGCACCTACCTGCATGTCTTTAAGCATCACTTGACTGCAGGGAGGACATGCAGACTCCACACAGAAGGTGCTCTAGCTGAGAATCGAACAGGAGAGCCTCTTGCTGTGAGGTGACAACACTAACTGCTGCACCACTGCGGCCTCTGTACTATTTTTAAGATGTTTAATGAAATTTTAGGAAACTGTGAAAGGCCATCAGCAAGTATGCATGTGTGGCCTACTGATACTTCGAAAGGACTATCAGACTTCCAGTATCTATTCTGCTTTGTGCTTTCTTATTAAGTGTCTTGAGTGTAAGCTTTGTGCTTCATTTAATAAAAAAGACCTTACTAAGAAAGATATGGACTTTAACTGCTTTTCTGTAATGCAGAAGGTTTCTTGCTTTCCCATGTTCTCTAGCATATAGGGATGAAACCTTAGCTATAGCCCAGGTGACCTGTGATCAGTAAATAATATGGGGGCCTTGAGGGGTCAGGCAAGGGTGGATAGACATGAGTAACTGATGCGGGCCTTCCCATCTATAAGAAAAAGAAATTGGTCATAGTTGGAAGTCATCTTGTCGTCTTTCATGCATAGGCAGAATACCATCACCTTCTTCCCAGAATTATAATTATAAAGAACCATGTACTGTGGTCCATGTCCCCAAAGTAAAAACTTCCTTGAGCTTCTTGTGACTTTTCCTTTTTGTTCCTGAAGGAATGCTAGGTTACTGCCTACACCAGCAACGATGACAATATCTTTCTCTGAGGCAGCAGCACATCTGACAGTTGTGATGCCGTCTTTTTCTAGGACAGTGGTATATACAATGACATCAGTAACAATACTGTAGATCAGAGTTTAACATGTGTGTGCTATGTCTTTAAGAAGCATGCGAGGCTGCATGTGCACATATAAATTCCAGACGTGCAATCCCTAGTGCCATTTTGTAGAAGCAGCCAGTGAGTGAGCATGTATGATCGCAGTTAGTTATTTGTATACAAGTTACTTAAGTCATAGTAAGTCTCTATAGTGATGTGTTTGTATAGAATAATCCTGCTTAAATAGAACTAACGAAGACTCATTTATTCGTTTACCAACATGAAAGTGACATGGTGTCAGAACTGGGATGGAAGAGAGAAGAACATTCGGAGCCATGAGATGTAAAGACAACAGCGAAGGTAAAACCGAGAGATAAGAGTACAAACATAACCAGAAAGAATCAGAGGTAATGAGAAATAATATGAATTGTTTACTCTATGCGAGAGAAGGCAAAAGGGGCATTACAAGGGTGCAAACCGCATTATCAGGAAAGCGGATACAAAAAAGTTTAAAGAAAATGTTTAAGATAAAAGTATTTGACAAGATGATTGACAGTAAAACACAAAACGAGCATGTTTAAGGCAGAATTTGGCATGTTTAGAGTAAAACAAACACAAAAAATGTATGTTTGGCATAAAAAGGGCTTAAACAAGCAAAACAAATATAGTAATAAAAGAGAAAGGGGCACAGTAAGCAAAAATAAAGCAAGGTGACTGCTTGTGTTTGGGCATAACTATGACTTCATATTTTATCAAGGGTGTAACTAAAGTTATTTGAAGTATCTCAGTGTGTGTAAACATGCTTACAGTGTGTGCTTATTACTGTGCATGTATTTCAAAGAGTTCATTGTGTGCAAAGTGCAAGCTCCACTGCCAGCAAAATGCAACACAAATGTGAATCAGGAAAACCCAAATTTAGCGTTATTGTTAACTGTCGCAATTATGATGGAAATCATGAGTCTGAAAGAGAGAAGTGGTTAGCATATGGTCAGCAATGTCACAAGTGTAAAAAATGGAACCATTTCCGAAAGTTTTGCAAATAGTTGTAAAGAAAGGTCACACAAAAAAGCAAGTTGATCAAGTAGAGCCAAAACAGTCAGCTTTCCTATGTAAATGGTGTATCAGTGCTTGGAGAAAGAGTTGATGCAGTAAACTTATTAACAATGAGTAAGTGTTTTGTATGGTTCAGATTAATGGAAACTACACAGAGCTCAAAGTAGACACTGGGTCAGAATGTAATGTTATGTCAGCAGACACATTTGCAAAAGTAAACGAAGGACTCAATGTAACCAGCAGTGTTAGACTTGTTGCTTATGGAGGTGAAGAAAGTCAAACCTAAGGTTCAGTAATACTTTCATGTTATTTGGCCAATAACTGTTACATGTTATTTTTGTTGTCCAGTGACCAGTGCAGTCTTTACTAGATCTCAAATATAGTTTGAATGAATCCGCTTTTTTTTTTACTAAAGAAGTTCATCATGTGAGTACAGTTCTGAGCTCCAGTTTTTCCCAAAACTATTTTCTCAAAGTATGCTGATGTTTTCGATGACAAATTGAGCAAACTTCCATTTGGGTTTTCCATGAAGTTAGATCCCGAGATCACCCCAGTAGTCAAACCAGCAAGAAGAGTTCCAATAGAAATGCAAAATAAAATTAAAGCTCAGTCGGATAAGATGGTGCAGCAAGTTGTGATTTGTCCAGTCACAGAACCAGCGGAATGGGTATCTCCATGGCAGCTGCTCACAAAAAAGGCTCAGACAAAATCAAAATTTGCATTGACCCTAGATATTTGAACAAAGCATTAACAAAACTTACTATCAAATTCCCACAGTTGAAGAACTTGCTGCGCTAATACTGAATGCCACTATATTTTCTGTTTTGGATGCAAAGAGTTAATTTTGGCAAATGATGCTTGATCGCAAATCCTCATTTCTAACTACTTTTAGTACTCCATTTGCAGATGCAGATTCCTAAGGTTGCTATTTGGAATACATTTTGCAAGTGAAGTTTTTCAGCGTGCAATGGAACACATTTTTTCAGGTTATCTTTGTGCCATAATAGTAGACAGTCTATTAGTCAGAGGCAATGGTGAAACAGAGCATGACAGAAACCTCAAGAAAGTTCTAAACAGAGCACATGAAGTAAACTAAAAGCTCAATTCCCTGAAGTGCATATTTATTCTTCCAGAATTTACATACGCAGGTCATTTGTTTACAAGTACAGGCTTGAGACCTGACCCGACCAAGCAAACCGCTATTGTTGAGATGCCTGCACCAGACAATGTGCAAGGTTTACAGTGTTTTCTGGGCATGGTCAACTATTTAGGCAAATTTATACCAGGCTTCAGTGAGTTTACAGTGCCTCTGAGAGAGCTAACATGCAACAGTGTTGTATGGTCACGGCTGGAACATCATTAGAAGGCATTTGATGACCTTAAGCAGAAAATTGCCACCCCACCTATGTTAAGATACTATGATGTGAATAAACCAGTTGCACTTTCCTGTGATGCTTTAAAATTTGGTCTTGGTGCAGTTATTCTTCAAGAGGGCAGACCCATAGGCCATGCCTCTAGGACACTAATGCAAACTGAGATGCATTATGCTCAAATTGAGATAGTGCTTTTGGTGATAGTATTCGCATGTTCCAAGTTTTACGTTTATATTTATGGTTGAGATGTCCAGATTGAAACTGATCATCACCCTCTACTTAGTGTTCTAAAGAAGCCTATGCATTCTTCTCCAGCAAGATTACAAAGAATGATGCTCAAATTGCAATTTCTAAATGGTCTGCACTAAAGGTAAATTGCTCTGTTTGGCTGATAACTTCCAGATTGCCTAGAAGTACAACAGAACAGCTTGATGCTGAGACTTTTGACTTTGATGTAATGTCAGTGCGTAATTTTTCTACCACTGGACTTGAGTTGAGAGATCACACTACAACTGATCCAATTTCACAAAAGCTTAATCACTACATCAATGTCTGATGGCTGTCAAAGCAATCTAGTGTATCACCTGATGTGCAAGTGCATTTTCCTTATAGAAATGAATTGTTGGTAGAAGATGGCATTATGTTCAAAGGTCCTAAAATTGTTGTTCCTGCTTCCTTGCAGCAAGAATATATTCAGGTTTTGCATTGTGGGTAACCAGGCTTATCATCCACTAAGAGAAGGGCAAGAGATTTAGTATTTTGGCCTTCATTATCAAAAGACATGAATAGAGTTCTTTCTTCTTATTCAGTATGTAATAGTACCAAAATGCATTTGCAAAGAGAATCGCTTCAGCTAAGTCCACTTCCTGAACTACCTTGCACTACATTAGCAACTGATATCTTTGGGTGGAACAATCAACACTATTTGGTTTTGGTAGACTCTTATTTGAATTGGTTTGAGACTGATCTGCTACCAAACATAACCTCAACAGCTGTTATTACTAAGTTGAAACCTCATTTCTCAGTTCATGGTAGTCCACACACACTTTTTCCTGCCAATGGTACTCAATTCACTATCCAGTTGTTTCAGAAATTTGCCAAATAATGGGACTTTGTACATGTCACTAGTAGTCCTGAATATCCTCAAGCCAATGGTCTAGATGAACAAGCAGCACAGAGTGCAAAGCAATTACTTGAAAAGTCAAACCGTGACAACACTGACGTATTCTTGAATTTGCTTAATCTCAGAAACCTACCTCGTGATGATATTCTTGGCTCACCTGCTCAGACTACTTTCCAGACAAACTAGAACTATGCTACCTATTTCATGAAGCTTGTTGCAGCCTAAACCTAAGAACAATAAAGTCATCAAGGCTAAATTGTTTAAGAAGCATAATATCCAGAAATCTAGTTATGACAGATGGGGCATATTACTTCATTTATTGAGGAAAGGGGAAACAGTACGAATTCAAACAACAAAAGGTTTTGATCGAAGAAGACGGATTACAGGCATCTGTGCTGAGCCGAGGTCCTATTTGATAAGCTCTAAGGATATGGAGTATAGGAGGAATCACAGACATATTCTTCCTGTACCAGAGTCATCATCATTTCAATCACAACACTGTAAATGTGATGCAAATTCTAAATCAGAGAATGAGTCAGACATTGTTTCTAGACCAGAATATGTTCAAAAGTCTGATTATGTTACAGAATGTGATTTGAACGTTTCGCAGGTCAACCATTTTGCAGAGACTGTCCCAGTTGCTAAATCTAATTTCTAGTTTGTCACACGATATGCTTAAACAGAAACCACGAAGACTTGTTTATTCATGTACCAACATGAAAGCAAAACATACTGTCTTTTTTATCTAGGACAAAAGTTCACCTGATTACATATGTAATACTCCTGCTTTAGCCACTTCAGTACCAACTTATCCACCTGGAAATATTTGAGAGAGGTGGCAACTTCCTGGGTCACTGTTACCTGGACCATTATAAGCTTGGTTGCTATTGTCTATGATATCCCATTTTGGTTCTCTGTACATGTGTGAAAGTGGTGTAGGTACTGCTTATATAATCCTTATTTCGTATAAGTCGGACAAGGTGAGTGTTCCCACTATCTCCATTTTTCCATGTTAGGTCATCCTTGGCAGATGTCTCCATCAAGATATTGCTATACGTTGGCTGTCTTCTCATTACCTCTGTATCTGATTCTTCTTAGGCCTTTTCTGGGTCAGATCAGCAGGCCCCTTCTGCCCCAGAAGTTGTAAGTGTGAATATTTAATATTGTGGTGGAAATGATCAGAAAAATAAGTATGTGATAGGCCTTCACAGTTCTCATGACTTTACAAGCATTCATTCAGTTAATAAGAGAAGGCTACCCTCTGCTGCCCTTCTCATTTCAAAGGTTGCACTATTGTCTGATTAGTCATTTGGCACTATACCTATTTTATTACACATCTGTGTTGGTGGAATCCTGTAACATCCTTTGTAGACCTTGTTCAGATGATGGGGATATGACAAATTGGGGTCTTTATTTTTAACTACTTGAAATGCTTCTTCCAGAAGTAGCTATTAATCTTCATTCTGTTTGTTCTGCCAGTAATGAGTGCAGTTGTGTCATTGCATGGGTCCTTGAAGTGTGAATATGTTGTATTTCTATCCCTGAATAATGGAAAAAGTTTAAATATTTGCACACCCATATTATTTTATTATTTTTGACAGTGGATGGGTACTTTGAAAATGAATAATCTGATTTGTCTTCTGACTTTTTTACATTGTAGTTTTACTTGTTTAGTTTCTCTTAATTTTGGCAGACTAAATGACATATTTTATAAAATATTCCCTGAAGTTAATGAATTGGATGTGTACCATGATCTCGTTAAAGTTTATTAAAAAAACAATAAAGAAACAGTGCTGACACCTTAAAGTACCAAAGTCTGTGATCTGCTGGTCTGTTTTAAATGTTTGGCATGGTAAAACATGTGCAATACATTTATTTTATGTAAAAAGAAGCTTGTATCATCAGTGTGAAACAGCAACAAGAGGTAGCTGTTTATCATTTTGGTAATGGAGATATTCTTTCTTTCTTCTACAGGTGGATGCCAGGTTTTGATGATAAGCAGAAAACCGATGTACATTACAGATCATTGGGTGGGGAAGGAAACTTCAACTGGAGATACGTTTTCCCTTTTGAATATCTTCCAGCAGAGCAGCTGTGTGTTGTTGCTAAAAAGGTGATCAAAAGTATAAAATGCATTTAGATAATTAAAGTCCTAACTTTTTCAAGGCTGTGAACATATATTTGCAGAGTGGAGTTTGTGTCTTAATAGATGTCACATAGCATATCTGTAATTGTTTGCCTTCAGAGATGCACAGAGCAGATGGATGACAGTTCCATTGTACCCTGGGAAGCTACAGCACTAGTTTATAGCCTTGCACCCATTCAGTGCTGGTAGGAGTACTGACTAACCTTTCGCCGTGCGCTGTATTAATTGGGTTATCTGAGATGTGATAAGTATGTTGGACTTGTCGACAGTAACATTTCTTATCTCTACATCCTCTGGTAATCACTAATGAGCACTGCAGTTTGATTACCTCCACATTCTTCAGTTCAGAGACTTAATTATTTGGGATGCCAGTAGGAATAGGTCATGTTGTCTTAAATTCACTTAATTATACATGCCTTCTGGTAAATAATGGCTCTTCTGCCTAGATAAGCTAGTAACTTCAGGTATGATGTGTCAGTTTCCTGGTGCATGGTGGGGGACCTGTAGCTAGCAAGAATGTGATAATGGATTTTTCCCATGGTTAGTTGGACATGGAGTAGCTCAAGCATGTCCTACTGTCTGACCAGCTTCGAGGTGTGCTTATCCTTTATCTAGGTAGATACACCTTTGTTCTGTCACCTTCAGTGGGTGGTTGGAATGTATGAAAGGTGTTATAGACATGCACTGCTGGAGTGTTTTCCATGACTTTGAACCACATTTCAGTAACTGCACAGGTTTCAGAATTCTCCAAGGTGAGGAGAGCTTCCAAGGTGTGCAGTTTCTTGTTGAGACTGCTAGCACTGAGCAGTGGCACCTTTAGCTTGTCCTGCATAGCTTCTGTTATGTTTGAAGGTTTGTCTGTTGGCAGTGCCTAAAAAGGCACTGTAGGGGGTGGATAATGCTTTGTTTTCATCATCAAGGGCTATAGCAAATTCCTAAAATTCAAATTAGTATTCCATCACTTCTAGTTCATCTCCTTGCCTAGAGTGTTCACCAAATGTTTCACCCAAGTGTTTGAATGGGCTTCACTACCTGTACCCTTGTCTGAATGATTGTCTGATTCAGGCTCACTTTCAGGAGGCAGTAAGGAAGGCCTTAAATTTAAATATGTTCCCTGTATCCAGCCTATCAGAAGCCATGAATTCCATCCAGCAGGAAGGCATTTCTGGGAACAGTGCTGGACAAAGGTAAGTGATAGTCTTCCTCTGGGTAGAGGGACCCATCTTATTTGGAGAAAACGTATATAATGGCCATGGAGATTAAAATTCCTGGATCATGTGTCTAACTCAGTTCTTGCTGTCCCCTTGACAAAACTATAAGTAAGAAAGGTACAGTGGCCACTGAAGACCATATGGCAGCAATACCAGCACCCCGTAGGCAAGGTCTCATAAAGTTCTAAATCTTTCCGCCATTTGTGAGATATTCAGATCCACCCAGGCCAGCTGGCACTTAAAATTCCAGTACTGCAATAATTTTTGACTTTGGTGACCACTGAAATGTGTCCACCAGAAGAGGCGTGTGCTTTTTGGGTTTTCATTGTCTTGTCAATTCTTAGTAAAACATTTGTTATATATTTTGTTTGTTTTTCAGGTACTGTTAATAGTGCCTTTTTTAAAAACAGAAGTTGAAGGTGTTGCATATTATTCCAGCCATTGAGGGTGAATTTTGCTGGTGGGCAAACCAGGACCTGCTGAATCTGAATATAGCTTCCATCCTGCATCAGGGCACCCAAACTCTAAAGATGGATGGATGCATCGGATCATGCTTAAGGAACAAATAAATAAAAAATAAAAAATAAAGTTGGCTTTCATTGTCTTCCAGCCTTTTTGACATGGTTAGGATGCCAAGGGTGATGAGAAGAGTCACAGACAACACCACAATTATGTAGTCCGTAAATTAGCAGCAGAATACACACACAAAATGATAATCTGGACCATAGCCCTCAACTTTCACCTGCCACGATTTATATTACTTCAAAGGAGAATGCTCAAGCAGACCACATAAAATGATTCTTCACCTGTTTCCAACAATTTCCATGCACAAAAAATGAAGCAAAAAATATAATACAAATATTTTGAAATCTACATGCGCTGTACAGAATACTAATTCAAATAAAATAAAGATGAATGTGTTTATTTTAATTATTCCCCATGAATGTGGACTGGGCCCATTGTTTCCCCACTCTGACTTGGTAATGGGAGGCTTCCAGGGTTGCATGTCTTTACTGCCTACCAAACTTCTAGTCCAGGATATTTTGTTGCTGAACTTGGTAGGCCTGAGGCACATACCCTCTTTGCCCATAACTTTGCTAGACCACTGTCTTGCAGGTGTGCAGGTGTCTGAGTGGCTTGATGCTGAGTGTGAAGCTGTAAAGAAAAAAAAAAACAGTACCTTTAAATTAGGAAGTTGTACTTCTCTCTTGGAGGAGAGTGGATTGATCTATACATATAAGGGAAATTGGGTAGAGCAGAGGATTGTAAGTATCCTGCCTCTATTCATGAATGAGGGTAGAAAGAATTGGCACACTTAACGATGCATAGTAACAAAACAATAGTATTGACTGTATTGTACTGTACTTAGTGAGTGAAGGATGTCATTAGATGATGCTTTCAATTTACTGGCCCCTCTGTGTCCGTGTCATTGCCTATAGTCATGAGGTTTAATTAGTGGTGGAAAGGATAAAGTCATAGGTAATGGGCTTACTTATTGTTATGGAGTGACTATTTTTGCAATCCAGGCGGGTGTTAGTTTAGAGATGTCACTTGTCTGGGTTGTCAGAAGCTATCTGAGGTAGTTTGGGCTCCTAGAGAGAGTATCACTTGGATGCCTGCCACAGATGATATACCAATCATATTCCATTGGGAATAGAGACTGGGGCAGGTGCAATACATGCTGGAGATTGTCTCTGTTTGCTTGGTAACACTTAAGGTGTTCAAACAGGATGAGCTGGGACTTTTTCTGTAGTAGTATGGTCTGCCCTGTTCAGCTTACCATTGCCAAGACCCTCACCTGGGCAAGTGATTCTGAATATAGATGTTTGGATAATATGCTGCATTGTCTGGACATAACATTGCTTGGAATAAAGACATCTATGAAAGATTTAAATTCCTTCAAAGAGAATATGATACTGCAAGAGATGGATATATGCTTTCTTCATTTGCATATCTTCAAATGAAGAAGAGCACATCCAGATTGTTTCAGGATATCAGTTGGTTGATGGGGATCATGGAACCCAATGTAGGGGAAGTTTCCTTTCTTCTGAGTTACAGCAGTCTCCACGTTATGTAAAGTAAGGGAGTATCGTGGGACAGCACTCCTGCATGGAAAATGTGTGATCTTTGTCTTCCTTGAAAAATGTCTTTTGTATCAGTGATCATATGAAATTTCAGAATTTCTTTCATTAAAATTGCTTTAAGACTTTTGTTTTTATGAGATACCCTACATCCATCTTTTGTAGCATTGGAACCATTCTAAAGCTGCAAAATGTACCTTTCTTAAACGGGAAACATGCTTTACTTTATGCTAGCCCAAGAGATATACATTCTTACTCCTTGTTGGCAATTTTAGAACCAACAGTGTGTTTAAACTTGGAAGAGGTACAGTGTTATCTGAGCCATATCACTTGTTCAGCTTGTTTTTATGTAATACCTTTCTGATCCTGCAACTTCATTTTACAATGCATGACTTTCCAAATCATGGCAATTCTACAGTTTAGCATTTAAAAATCAAAATTATTTCATGACTGCATAACATTTAATTCCCCAGATTGTCTGCAGTAATGCAAAAGTAGTTGTTGAGCCTTGTAGTGATCTGATGAATGTTTTGTCAAAGGGGGATCATTGAGCTTTGTAGCATTAGTAACTGGAAAGCGAAATTTGAAACATTTGGTTATGGAAGGGATGGTTAATACTACAAATGTAGGAAATGGAGATTGCCCAAGTTGTAAAACCTTTAATAAAAATAACAGAATAAAACACATATGACATTTTAAACTAAAAACCTGGTTTTACATTAATTTAACCAATTAAGGCATTATCCAAAGGTACACGTTTACTTTTAAGCCGAGTCATTTACTGTAAAATAGGAATTCCTAATGTTAAGTGCACTTACAGCCAGATAAAACCCCCACTTTAATGGGTCAATAAGATGTTCTGACTACAGTAAAATGTCTCTCCTATAATGCTCATTTTGATGACCCCAAAAAATGTACACATTGTTTTTATTACGTAGTTTATTTTCTTATTTGAGCATTTTTTAACTCCTCATGGAAGGAGAAGAAATTATGTAGCTTATTAAAAATTCTGCTAAGGTAAGGTTTGAAAGGATCCATTAAGTTAAGACATAAAAATTTACCTCTGAACAACTTTACTCCTTTAATGAAATGATGAACAATGCGTTAACTGGCAGGTCATCTCCTGCGATTTTGAAAGAGGCACAGATTATTACTGTCACTCAGACAAAGAAATCCTAGTTGTATGTCTTCATACAGCTCCATTTCAGTTTTAAGCACAGATTGCAAAGCGTTTAGTGCTGTTTTTGCTAACAGATTTTTCATCATTGTGGATTTCTACCTAAACTGCTAGCTCATAATGCAAAAGAAAATCTGTTTACTAGACAGGACAATTGTGGTCCATAGACCATTACAGACGCTTGATTTCAGAAGACATTTGTAGAGGTACCTGAAACCTTTCTGAAATGAACATTAGTTCAGCTTTACTTTCCTCTCACTTTAGTAATGACAGTTCCTAACCAGTAAGCATAATTCAAAGTAAAAGTTGGACAATCAAGTAAGGTATGTTTAGAGGTGCACAAGGCAAGGTTCGCAATATGTTCACTAAAGACAGTTTCTCCCTTTATCCTTAATTTAGAACAAGAACCACATGGTATAAGGCAACAGCTGATAACATTACCTTGGAATTGGTACACATTATAAAAGCTGTGGCCTTTTTATAACCAGTTAAGTTTACGGTCACACTGTTTCTTTCTCTCACACAAACACATTGTATGAACACCTTAATCATATTTAAAAGTGCTTTGTCATTCATGCTGTATTCAGATAGGCAACAATAATTAGCCTAAAAACAGTATCTGTTTTGGGGGAGGTTGTGCCATCTTAGAGTATTACTTATTACTCATGACTTGATTACAGCCCAGCACCCAAGTGTTTACCTCTATCCTTTTTGAATTTGGTGCCTGCTGCTGCACATCAAGCTGCCAACTGTTGATCTTGAGCCAAATTATTTTACCTGAAATGGGGTGTCAGAAGCATGAGAGCAAGAGTTCCAGAGGGACGATCTTCCAGGGAGCCATTTAGGTGGTTTATGGCCATCCCAGCAATGATGGAAGGTTTAATTTGGGTACCTCTGGTGGCTGATGTGAGCAGTCTTGTCACAGCAGGGCAACATATACTCCCCTGCTATATCTGCAAGCTTCCACACACTGAGTGCTACCATCACTAATGATTCTTCAAGCCCATGTTCCTCAACCTGCCTCCTTCAGTACATGTGCGCATACACACACACACACACACACACACACACACACACACATACATACACCCCTGCCTGCATGCCTACCTGCATGGTGGTGATCGGCCACCTGGAAGACACCTTGCAAATCCTTCAAGGAAGGGTGAGTAACTGTTACCCTATTCCACCCTCCATGTCTTTCTAGTGCCCAAGCTACGGTTTGAACTTTGGTTATCTTGATCATAGTTAGTGTTTTGTCCCTCTGTACAACATTTTTATTAATTTTCCCTGCTTGCCTGCAAACCATCATTCCAGCTCCATCATCTATCCCATTTATTCCCATAGTACCAATGTCTTATGAATCACCTTGATTTGAGTGTTGAGGTCTGAGCATCCTTTTTTCTACTCACACTACAACTTGACTTGTCCTCTTCTGGAGTGGATGTCAAATAGAGTACATGTACCATCACCCAGGCATCCAAGAAGGGTGGTTGCTTCCCCCCTGCTGGAAAAAACTGTGAAACTTTACTAGCTGTCTGACATATTCTTTCTCCACAGTAGCAACCATGAAAGATTATTCATTTGTATATTGTATTTCCATTCTCGTTCTAGCCTTTTGTATCCTGTTCTGATTGATTCTTACAGTTACCATGCATCGTTTTATATGCCCTATTAATTATCCGTTTTTAATCACAGCTTTTGTTCTATACTCAACTGTAAACTCACCCGGACTGGTCTTTCATTTAACAGTCCGCCATCCCTTTCTCTTACCTATATTCTGTTATTAATCCTTAGTACAGAAAGCAGTCTCCAACTGGTAGTCCAAACTTCTTCTTCTTGTCTTTAGTCCATCTTGTATCCCCATAAATATGAATATTGCTGAACTAATTCATGTATGGGAACACAATTTACTTCTGTAGCCTTTGTTTTATCTTTTATTTTTTTATTCTGAAAAAAAGTTAAAACTGCCATAAAATGTTCCACAAAAACAAAATATCATCTGCAAATAAGATTATTTTTTTCTTATGTACAATAACAATTGTACCCTTGAATTTGTGAATGATTGTTTTCTTTGCCAATAGCTTTTAAGACAAATAGGAAAGGGGAAAGAGGGCACCCCTGCCTGGTTTCTGTGTTCACACACAGATCGTCAGAAAGGAACCTTACTGCCTTGATTCTTGCCTCTGGCCCTTTGTTTATCTTCCTAATTAACCCTATTATATTATATGGAAATGAATGCCGCGGTGGTGCAGCGGTAGCGTTGTTGCCTCCCAGCAAGAGGTTCTCCCGTTCGATTCTTGGCTGGAGTGTGGGGAGTACCTTCTGTGTGGAGTTTGCATGTCCTCCCCATGGTTTGATGGGCGTTCGAAAGACATGTGTAAATGGGCGTGGGCGTTCCTTTGCTGAAGGTTGAATGTCGAGCTGGCACCTCGGCATTCATGAAAACCTACTGTCAGTCATTAGCAGACCAGAGTTCCGCTGTGGCGACCCCTAACCAGGAAAAGCCGAAAGACAACAACATATATGGAAATGGAAAGTGTCATTGCCTTACTCATAAAATCCCAGCTAACTTTGTCAAATGCCTTCTCTGTGCTGAGACCCACCAACAGTGATGGGCTGATGTTCATTGTGTTACCCTGCTGCAGTCATCACACTTGGGTTATCCTGTCATCAGGCGATCCCGCAGTCGGCCGGAATTCCAAAGCCTTGGTCTGGCGTCGGTTGCTGTCACCTCCTTCCTGACGTCAGTGCGCCAGGGGTATATATAGTGCAACTGATGCCATTTTCTTCAGTCTTTGTTGCTGTGCGGTGCCCAAAGCAGAAGCAGTTTGCAAGTGCCGGTCGGCCAACTCCTGAGATTTTCGAATTTCAGACCAAAGTCTTCTATAAAGCTAAGTACCCCATTGGGGAAACTTTTCTTGCCTCAGACCGATGTCAGAAAAAGTTAACAATTGTATTTCTTGTGGGAAGCAAATACCTCATAAGGATTTTCATTCTTTTTGCATACCATGCCTAGGCCCAGACCACAACGTCACTTCTTGTCGGTTTTGTGCTAGGTTTAATAAGTGTACTATTAAGACGCTTTGATTTCGCACGACACTACTTCGGTAGGAAATTTAACTACACCATGCTGTCGGAGCAACCAACTACCGGCGTGCACAAAAAATGCAGGGATAAGAACAGACAGCCCAGGCCTAAGCCAGACTCCGAGGCCTCGGCTGATCCGGTCTCCGGTCTTCAGTGAGGCTCCGACGCAGCCCCTGACTACTGCAGATCTGGAACCCGAGACCGCTACAAAAATTTTGGCGGAAGGCACGAGGCCGACGCAGCCATTTAGTTCAGGCCCTTCCGACGACATTGATTCAAAAGACGTCGGTGCTACAGAAACGCCATCGGTTTCTACAGGCGTTTTCAGACCGACGACTCTCACCATTAAAACGTTTTCTAAGTCGAAGACTCCTACTAAATCTAAAAGGACTGCACTTCAGTCTCCTGTTTAAGGCCCTATGCCTAAGAAACAGATGCTCAAAATGGCTGAAGATTTGATTTCTCTAATCAGGGGTTCCCAGCCCTCTCCTGACAAAAGGCCTAGACAAGAGGAAGATAATGCATCCTCTGAACAACTGTCCATTTCTTCAGACTCCTCTGAGGACCAAGATTATTCCTTCTCTCCTTATGAAGATTCTGATGCTGAGGACTCTCTTTCCTCACCTTCTCCTCCTGAAGACTACTCCTTTGGGGAGACTTTACACACTATGAGGGAACATTTTCACTGGGAAGGTCAGGACTACTCTGACTCGAAGAAAAGGCTCAGAGAGTTTGTTTTCCTCCCCCAACACAGACCACTTGCCATCCCACCAGTTTTGGACATTGTGGATGATGTTTATTTAGAATCCAGTTTGAACCCAGACTCTCTACCTCCTGCTGTGGCTAAGCCTGACAGATACTATAGAGTGCCTGATTCCCACAAATTTCTTTACAAAAGCCCTGCAGCTGACCCAGAGACTATCTCCCAGGGTCCCAAGGGGGCTAAGGCTTCTATGGCTAAAAACCCAGTACCTTCTGAGAGGGATTCCAGAGCACTAGACAGGTGGGGGAAAAAGGTTTACACCTCAGCCACACTAGCTATGAGGGCACTGAATTGCCAATTTCACATGCTTAAATATCAGCAATTCCTAATCTCTCAGTTAAAGCAAAGAATAACCACTCTCCCTCAACAATCTGAATTGAAAGAAGTACAGGATCTGTTGCACGCCACTGAGCAGGTGGGCAAGCATACCTTACAATGTGGGTTTGATTCTTTGGAGGCCTCCTGCAGAGCAGCTGTCACTGGATCTGTTATACGTAGGCATGCTTGGTTAAAGGAACAAACTCTGCCTGATCATGTTAAAGCAAAATTACTAGATGCTCTTTTACAGCAGGATGTGCTTTTTGGAATTAAAGCAGAAGACGTTTTAAAGAAAATGGAGGATAAGGCAAAATCTATGCAGACAGTCAAGGATTTCCTACATGTACAACCCCCTCGCTTCAGCAGAAACTGGCCAACAAAAAATTGGTCCTTTCCAGCTATGGACAGACCACAGAGGGGTAAATACACACACCCAAGGGGCAGAGGACAACCACAACCCCAGTATAAGCCTCGTCAGTGGGGCACTACAACACAGAAGGGAGGATAAGACAGGTCTCAATCCACAAGAAGGCAAACTCAATGACTTGCATCTCATCTGGCCAAGCAATACTCTCTTGGCAGCCCCCTTGGGAGGAAAACTCGCACTTTTTGCAGACAACTGGCACAGTGTCACACAGGACAAATGGGTCCTAGACATAATTTCACGAGGATACAGATTCCAATTTCACACCTTGCCAATGAAAAGAGGAATGCCAAACCTGCCACACAATCAATGGGCAGAGGCACAAAAACAAATTACTGCTCTCATGGACATGAGCCATTCAACTGGTACCTATTCGAGAGCAAGGCCAATGATTTTATTCAAGACTCTTTCTAGTGCCCAGAAAGGACAATGCCTGGAGACCCATTCTGGACCTTTCAATTCTAAACACAAGTACCCAAATTCAAGATGCTAACTCTACAGCAGCTACTTCCCATGTTGGGCAAGGAAGCATGGCTAGTAACGTTGGACCTCAAGGAGGCATACCTGCATGTCCCAATCAGACAAAGTTGCAGAAGATACCTCTATTTCATTGCAAGTTCAACCCATTACCAATTCTCTGCACTGCCCTTTGGCTTATCTACTGCGCCCAGAGTCTTCACAAAATGCCTGGCACCAGTAATTGCATACTGCAGACAAAGAGGAATTCAAATATATCCATACCTGCACGCACGACTGCCTCATCCAAGCAGAAAGCAAAGACATCCTCCTACATCATCTGGCCTTTGTAAAGTATCTACTAAACTGCCTGGGGTACACAGTAAATGAAAAGAAGTAAAAACTAGTACCCTCACAAAAAATGACATTCCTGGGTGCCAGCTTGTATACAATGTCCCAGAAGGCTTATCTTACGCCAGACAAGCAACTACAACTGACTCAATATTTCAGGACAATGGCAACAAAGACCCAATTAACTGCAAGAAAATTTCTGCAGGCTTTGGGCTTCATGGCATCTTGCATGCTAATAATACCATTTGCAAAACTGCATATGAGGAAATTACAGTGGTACCTAAAAAGCGTATGGTCTCAACACAGCCACAGCTTGGACACAATGATATCTCTCATCCCCTGCCTACAACAGGAATTTCTATGGTGGGCACAGGCATGTCACCTCAACAAGGGTCAGCCTTTCATCTTGCCCCCAGCCAGGCAAACTATCACAACAGATGCTTCAGATTACGCCTGGGGGGCACACATGGCAGGACAATGCATTCAAGGCCTAAGGACTGCAGATCAAAGAAATCTGCACATAAATCAAAAAGAGATGCTAGCTATACAGAAAGCTCTGACAGCCTTCACGGATCTGTTACATCCAGGACAATTTGCAATAAAGACGGACAACACCACAGTAATGTGGTACATAAACAAACAAATTCCTACCCTCTATGCAGGCAAGCAATGATCTTATGGAACACAGCTCTGGCTTACCAAGTTCAGTTGCAAGCTCATTTCCTGCCAGGACAGAAGAACACATTGGCAGATGACCTCAGCAGAAACATCAAGGATCCCCACGAGTGGAAACTAGATCCACAAATATTTGCAATGATAACTCAAAAATGGGGCCTTCTAGACATAGACCTGTTTGCCAGTCCTCAAAACTATCAACTAACAAAATTTTGTACAAGGACATTTCACCATCAAGCTTGGAAAGTGGACGCACTCTTTCTGTTGGAAAAACCTGACAGTATATGCCTTCCCTCCATTGCCTCTCCTCACAAAGGTTCTTCTGAAAGTCAAAAAGGAGAGACCATGACTGATTCTCGTAGCCCCAGACTGGCCCATGCCAGCACTGGTACCCACTATTGAGAAATATGGCACACAGCCCACCATGGATATTGCCTCAAATCCCCCATTTGCTCACACAACAAAACAATCAGATTCTTCACAGCCAGTTCAAAACTTTAAATCTGGCTGCATGGCAGATCAACTAAACATACAACCAGCTCCTCTTTCCCAAGCAGTTCTGGATGTTATTCTGGAAGCCAGGAGGCCTAGCACCAGGAAGGCTTACTCAGACAAATGGAAAAGGTTTTGTGCCTGGAACCTAGCTAAAGACCAAGACACAATTCAGCCTCACATGCCTCACATTCTACAGTATTTAACTGAGATGTTGCACAAAGGAATTTCTTTCTCCTCCATTAAAATCCATGCTTCAGCTATTTCAGCTCACTACAACACGGACCCACCTTTATTTTCACATCCTCTTCTAAGGCAGTTCCTCAGAGGGGCAAAAAACATTAGACCACCCAGGAGAGCTCCTACACCTACATGGGACCTCAACTTTGTCCTGGAAAAACTAACACTGCCTCCTTTTGAACCAGCTTTCTCTGCAGATCTTCAGTTCCTATTCTGGAAAACTGCCCTGCTCCTAGCAATAACTTCAGCTAGAAGAGTCTCAGAGCTACAGGCACTAATGGCAGTGGAACTTTTCCTCATTTTTCATCAAGACAGAGTTTCTCTACGAACTAATCCTTCCTTTATGCCTAAGGTGGTTTCCAGTGTGGCTTTAAATCAAACCATCCACTTACCCACCTTCTTCCCAAATCCACAGAACAAAGGTGAGAGACTCCTGCATTCCTTGGACATTCACAGGCAACTTTGTTACTACTTGGACAAAACTAAGGCTTTCAGAAAATCGGACCAGCTCTTTGTATCTTATGCTACACCTACTCAAGGGAAGGCTATATCAGAGCAAACTATTTCTAAATGGATAGGTCATTGCATACGTTTCTGCTATGCTCATCATGGGAAACCAGTTCCTACTACCATTAGGTCCCACTCTACCAGGGCAACAGCTACCTCTACAGCCTTTCTAAGGGGGGTTCCAACCAAGGAGATTTTAGAAGCTGCAACTTGGAGTTCAGTACACACCTTCACCAAACACTATCACTTACCTCTTTACTCTAAGACCAGGGTGGGCTTCGCCACTGCAGTTCTGCAGGGCCTTATAGCCTCCACTAGCCTTCTATGATACCTCCCCCCTTCCATAGCTTTGGGATTCTACCCAAGTGTGATGACTGCAGCAGGGTAACACGATGAACATAGTACAGTTTTGTACCTACCATAAATGTAGATGTTCGAGTGTTCACCCTGCTGCAGTCCTCCATCCCTCTGATCTACTGGCTAAATCTCTTCAATACCTTACTGATGTATTTGCTTATAACTGAAGGGATTTTGTGTTTGGGCAGAGGTTTTCTCCATTTAGTACTAATTTCTGATCACCTTTTTGGGGGCACCTGACATCTGGGGCAAGAAAAACTGAAGAAAATGGTGTCGGTTGAACTATATATACCCCTGGCGCACTGACGTCAGGGAGGAGGCGACAGCAACTGACGCCGGACCAAGGCTTTGGAATTCCGGCCGACTGCGGGACTGCCTGACGACAGTATAACCCAAGTGTGATGACTGCATCAGGGTGAACACTCGAACATCTACATTTATGGTAGGTACAAAACTGTACTTTCTTTCACTCTTCCCTCCAAATCATTCCGGGCCTTTCTTGGTAGTTGCACTGCAGGAGGTTGAACTGTAACTCCCAGTCTCATAATGGGTGAGGTGCTGTTTGACACAGGTACCCGCCTGCCTCACTGGTTGCTCCAGCAGCCAGCTTTCTAATGGATTGTAGGTCAGCTGGGTCACAAAAATATGAATTCAACCTGGGAGAATCCATGGCTGTCCACAAGTAAATATGGTTGCCTAATTTTGGGATAGTTTGTGGTAGATAAACCTCTTGTACTCAGCAAGTTGGAAATAACATGAATCATAATGCATATCCTGATTTCTGTTATTTTTTACATGGGTAGCTTCAGTGCCAGAAACACAATTTTTATTGTTTCTTATCACTGAACAAGACACTTTTCTTGGTCAGATTTATATCAATAAAACCTTTGTGGAATTGTGAACTGAAAGGACTTGCATTATCTCATTCCCTCTGTGGATACTTTGTCACTTCATACCTCTTCAGATGATGGATGGGAAGTTGGGAAGTTAAGCAAACTACCCATCTGTTAAATCATAATCTTAGTAGATATCTGGGATTTCATCTTACTAAAACAAAATTTGCAACACCCTTACTTCTTTTCAAATATTTACAACATTGTAATTTTCTGATTAATTCCCAATTGTAATCTTTACCATTTCTGATAAGTTAATTCTGTAATAATATTCTTTTTAACAGTTTACAGTTTTTTTCATAAAAACTATAGACCACATTTAACTGTGCATACCCAGATTTTACTAAAGCTGTGAATGAACTGGAATCCGCAGAAATCAAGCTGTCCTCCCATATCACTGTTTTTTAAAATAGGGATCCCCTGCCAAGAACAGCCCAACATCTAGCCAGTATTACCAAAGTATTTAGGTTGTAATGCGTATTCTGTACAACACGTGTACTCCATGCACATGGAATAGGGCATAAAGGTGCTGTCCAGATGTACCATTCTCAGAATTTCTTCGCCGCCAGTCAGAATGCCATCTTCAGTCATCTGTCTGAATGCTCGTCCATCGACATCAAAAGGATGAGAGCCATTCTTCTGGCTTGTGATGCCCCACCACTGGGCCAGTAATCAAGGAGCCTCATTTCTCACCACTGGCAACAGTGGGGGACATACAGTTGGAGGATGACAGGTACATACACAGTAAAGTTCAATTTCCCTTAAGAGCTCACAGAGACCACAATCAGTCTGGGGCTGGTTTCTCCCTCTTTCTCCAGATCCCCACTAAGACTCCCCACTGGCACAACTGTAGAGTTGAGATTTCAGCCAAGTCAAGACCTCCAGCACCCTGTCTGTCCAACCAGTGCTTTGTGTCCCTGCCCAAGTAGCTGATGCACACACACACTTTGAGGTTTAATTTATATACATACACACGCACACACCTGGGAAAGGCTGGCACAGGTTTACTAGCTATGCCCCCTTCAGTCCAGACTGTAAGGTAGTTATCACTGCAACCAGCTGCATGCTTATCAGCTACGTTAAGGCCCTTAACAAAGGGTGTCCAATCTTGCTGCATAATGTTACTATCAATACAAATGGTAGTTTGACCAAGAGCAAGGCTATTAGAAGTGGTCAACAGTATCACCAAATATGCAAGTACTTTCAGAACTTAAATATGTCTCACAAATATGAACCACAATGAAATGTTTAAATATATTTAATAATAAATAATAAAAGAACAAAAATATACTCTGTATATAATCACAGTAACATCAGAGTTCAAAATCACAAGACATATTTAAAACATCATTGCAGGATAGTCTCAAATAAATAAAGGAAACATCTAAACTATACTTCATTATATTCCTGACTGAATTTAAGAGAATTATCTGGTTCCCTAGACTTACAGAGCAAGCAAGACAGATGTGGTGAGTGGATCTTCTCGTCCGGTCAAAGATAAAATACAGAATACTCAGTCTCTCTCATGAGTTTTCTTAAATTAATATCCTAAATGTTACTGCTGGGATAGCTTGCAGGATGACATCACTTCTTGTCATCTGACACTATCCCAGATGAAAAACAATCATTGATGCGGCTGGTAGCGTTTAGCATCTGCCTGTGAAAATACATACACAAGGGCTTTTCCTCAAATCTTGGTACTTGCTGGAAGTCATAAAACAATAAAACACCTACAAGGCAATGCAGAGAACCCCTAATTCTAGACATTGTATCTGTTACTGTACTGAAACAGAAAGATAACATCCTTTCATTACATGATCATAAAGTAATTTAAATTTCCAGCTATTTTTCTGAAATTACCTTCCTGTGTTCCAATTTCCATTGTTAAAATATATACATCTAAACAGTTACAACATTGTATTTACATTTCTGTTCTTTTCCAGTAGGGTACACTGGGGTAAATTTTTAAGGCTCAGTAATTTACAACTCTTTTCAACACACACTTCTGTACCAGCAGTGTGATATGCACATAACATACAGTTCTAATACATTTGTAATGCAAGCATATGAATTATGTTGATATTCAGAAATGACATATAATTGTTTACAAAATTCTAGATAGCTGGGCTGGCAGTATCTCCTTTTGTGACACCACCCCCCCCTTGAAGACTCGAGCTAGTTTTTCAATTGACCCTTGAGAAGCATTGAGCCTATCTGGCAGTACTTTATCCCATTCCATTACTAACCCCACTGTGGTGCTGCACTGTTATATCATATGCCTGCAAACCTAAGCTCCACCTTAGTAACTTGCCATTTTGGTGTCTGGCTCCCTGTATCCATAGATCCCCCTCAGTCTCCTGCCTCTTACTGCCAATATGTAGCACCAGGGCCTCTCTATCATGGTAAGGTTTCATCATGTCCACATGGTACAGTTTGTGCCTCTGCCTCTTACCTAGCAGTTCTACCATATAGTTAACATCACTGAACTTACCACCTTGAAGGGTCCCTTCAAGCTGCCTGCAGCTTGTGTCTGACAGGAATGAGAACCATCACCTGCTGCCCTAGAGGATACTTTTAGTTTGACCACTCCTGTCATACCAGACCTTTTTCTGCTGTTGCGCTTCTGCCAGTTTCTCCTGGGCCAAGCCCATGAGTTCCCTGAGCCTTGTCGTGAGGTTTGGGACATATGCCACTCATCACGAATCAAATCTAGAGATCCCTCACCCTTTGCCCATACAGCAATTCAAAGGGTGAAAAAAAACTGTGAATTCCTGGGGCACCTCTCTGTAAGCAAATAACAAACAGGGCAGATATTTGTCCCACTCCCTCTTGAAATGGTCTACAAATGGCCCGTAGCATGGTCTTTAGTGTAGAGTTTAACCTCTCCGCCAGACCATAAGTATGGGGATGGTAGGGGTGGTCTCTAGGTGCTTCACCCCACAGTGCTCCCACAGACAAGCCAGCAGGTATGAAGTGAAACTGGCACCTCTGTCAGTCAATGTTTCTTTTGGAAAACCTACCCTGCTGAAAATCTCTAACAAACATTTGTCACCTTTTCTGCCTCAATGGAGGACAGAGCCACTGCCTCAGGGTATCTGGCAGCTTAGTCTACTATCACTAAGATGTACTTCTTCCCTGTGGAACTTGGGGTACTCAGGCCCCACAGCCATAGTTGCCCTTTGAAATGGCTCTTCAGTCACAGACAAAAGCATGAAAAGAGCCTTGTCTCCTGCCTTGCCTACCTTTTGGCACTACTCACAAGTCCTGCAGTAGTACCCTATTACATCTCTGGAAATCCCAGGCCAATACAAGTTCTGTATAATGTCTTTTTGTATGCTTTATGCCCATGTGACCTGCAAAGGGAATGTTATTGGTATGGCTAGAAGTGCCAGCCAGTAGGCTCTGAGTACTACCAACTGCTGTATTATCTCACCCTCTAGCCCACCCTTACGGGTCCACTCTTTATACAGTAACCCTTTTTCCCACTATACAGATTCCCCCTTCGCTTGAGAATCAGATGCCTTCCTGGCTCTCCCTCCCTCAGGCCTTGTAATGTAAGGTCTGAGAGCTGAGCCTATATAAACTCTCTTTGTAACCCTTCCCAGCTCCCCTTCCACAGGACGTCTGGTATTCTCTGACAGTGGTGCCTCACTGTCAGCCTGGGTACTACTACTCACCTCTGCCCTTGCAGTCACTCTGTCCAAGGTAACATCAGTACCCACAAGCAGCTGTTGCTCACCTTCAGTCTCACTGCTACAGGGTAGCTCCATCTCTGAAGTAACCACCACACCAGTCCTGGCTTCAAGTCTGCAATCTGTCTGGGTCTCCACCAGGCTACCAGACTGATATGCTTCTCTCCAAGTCTGACTGTGTGTAACTGCATGCACACAAGGTACTGCATTATCAAAATCATTCCCTATCAGGAAATCTGCAGAGATATCCTCAAACACACATACTTGCTTGCTTCCTTTTCCACCCTCCCAGTCAAGGTGAACCCTAGCCATAGGTGTTTGGAATGGGGTCCCTCCTAAAGCTCTGACTGGAGTAGACTGACTAAGCAAATAGTGCTCCTCTTTAACCATTGCAAGCTTCACAATGGTTAGGTCAGAGGCTGTCTCTCTCTTAGTAGTGGCCTGTTTCCCATCCACCAAGATAGGATATAACCTCTTGTGGTAGTTTAGTACCCTTGTTGTCTCCAGACAACTTACTGCTGGCATTCTGTCATTCCCACTTACTGGCTCCTCCCACCTTTTGTTCCCTTCCTTGCCTCCGTGGACATCTGTATGCTACATGGCCCCACTGGTTGCATTTAAAATATTTAACGCTTGGTCCTGGCTGTGTACCTGGATTAGTGGCTTCCCCTGCTACTGGCAGACTCTGTTGGGGGTGGTTTAGGCTGCTCACCATGGGTTCTCTTAGACCCATGAGCAGCACTGGGTATCCCTTTCCTGTGCAGTAATGCTCTGCTTGCTAGATGTAGGTCTCCCTTTTTCCCCAACTCATCTGTGGTAATACATTGCCTATCTGCCAACCAGATTCTCATATCCTCGGGCAGAGTGCTAAGTGCTTATTCCCTCACCAAAAGGTTTGCCAGCCCTTCAAAAGTACCTGACACCCACTCACCCATCTATGAACATAAGTGCTTAACTCAGCAATATATTCACACGTACTTTCATCATCTGCCTTGTGTCTGTGCTCATGAAACGTTTTTCTATAAGCATCAGGTGTTAACTTAAAACACTCAAACAATTTTTAACAGTATTGTAATTTAAGCAATCAGTATCAGACAATTTAGAAATAGTAGTTACAACTTTACCGTGGAATAAGGGGGTCAGGAACTATACCCATAGCCCTTGGGCAACATTATACTGTTTACATACCCTTTCAAACATATGAATAAAACTGTCAAAATTATCACCCTCTGTAAATTGTGTAAGAAATTTTCCTGACCCTTGTTTCTGGGGTTCGGTTATTCTCTTCCTCATTACCTCAATGACGCTGGTGAAGAGTCAGCATCTTCTTTTCATGTTGCCTCTGCCTGTCATTCTCCTCGGCTTCCAGACATCTCAGTTTTTCTTTTTCTTCAGCCTCCAGGTGTCAAAGTCTCTGCTGATTCTATTCCCAAATGTTTGTCCTCCAATTCAAGTCTCTCTAACTCCAGATAGATTTTTAAGTCATCTGTGGAAGGGTTGAACTGTCCATTTTCTGAGAGTTGTACATCTCCAAAGCCAGTCTGGTTGCCCTCATAATTGTTGGTCTGTGATGCAGCTGTGACTAAGGCTGCAATCATCTCTGCTTTAGTCAGGTTGGGATGCACCAGTCCTTTGGCCTGGCACATTTCAGCCAACTGGCTCCATGTCAGCTTGCCATACTCCTCTGCGACGTCCTTGCCTGCTCTCCCTGACTAAGTTAACAAAAAAATAAAGCTATTGTGATATGAAACTCTGAATGTAACTGTTTGGCTGATTGAGAATACAAGCACTTTCTTCAGTGACCAATGTTTACAGGCTACAGGAGTTAAATATCCACACTACTGAATCCCAATATGTGATGTAGTGATCCCACCATGGCCACCAATATATGTGATGCCCCACCATTGGCAACCAATATATTGGTGGACAGTAGTGGGATATCCACATCACATATATTAGCTGCCAGTACTGGGGTGTCACATTGTGGTTCAGGCTTCTCATTCCCTTTTCCTTCCAAGGCCCCTCAGGATTCTCACAGACAATACCACATCAACAAGCAAGGGGGGAATCTACAGTGCAGAGTAGCTCTTTAGGTCTGGGATCTAGCTGTCCAGTATCAGGTGATCCTTCAGACAGTTTACATTCCCTCAGATCAGAACATTGTGGCAGATTCTTTGAGCAGGCCCATAACACAATCTCATGAGTGGATGCTTTACAGGGATGTGTTTCTGACATTGTCAACCAGTAGGATATTCCTCAAGTAGGATATTCTTCCTGTTTCACTGTTGCAGTCATCTCATTTGGGTTATCTGCCTGCAGGTAGCCCTCATCCGGCCTGAATACCAGAGTCTTGGGATTTCTGCATCGGATGCTGTCACTTCTTCCATGACATCAAGTCGTCAGGGGTATAAAGCATGCAGCTGATGCCATTACATCAGTCTTTCTTGCCGTGCGGTGCCCGAAGCAGAAGCAGTTTGCAAGTGCTGGTCGGCCGACTCCTGAAATTTTTGTTTTCGAGTTTCAGACCTGAAGTCTTCTAAAAGATAAGTACCCCATTGGGGATCCTTTTTTCTTGCTCTAACCGATGTCAGAACTATCTGTCGTTGGACAATTTTTGTAGCTAAATACTTTCGCTGTCAATCTCTGTAATCCGAAATGGTGTCGGTAAGCCATCCAACTACCAATCTTCTGAAAAAAACGTAAGGATAAAGACAGAGACGGACTGCATAGGTCCAAAACTGCTGATGACACTACTGTTAAACTAGTCGCCAGTCCACTGGTACTCAGTGTGGCGCTTTCGCAGCCCGATACCCACTTCTACAGATTAGCAGGCCTCTACTGAGACCCATTCGGAGTCCAGTATGCTGTGGGATGCTTCTTCGACTATGGAACTTGCAGATGTCTCTACCTTGTATGGGTCCGGAGCCGCTGTGCAGGCACCGGCTTTTGAGGGTGTATTCAGGCCTACCGATTTTCATATTAAACAGACGACTTAGTTTCAAGCCAAAAATACTGAATTTCTCAGGCCTAAAATTTGCACTACGCCTAGAAAACTGACGACCAAAGCGCATTCTCAGGCCCACAGGCCTCAAAAACAAATGATTAGAATGGTTGAAGACCTTATTACCTTAATTAAGGGAAGCCAGCCTTCCCCCTCAGAGACCTTGAACTGATTTTCTTTCTGATTCTTATGATCAGGAATCTGATATCTCTGTTCCTTCTGACTACCAGGACATACCCTTATCTGCCTATGAGGATTCTGATGCAGAGGATTCCATTCCCTCTGCTTCCCCTCCAGAAGATTTTTCTTTTGGTGAAACCCTGCATACCCTTCGGGAGCATTTCCACTGGGAAAGCCAGGACTACTCTCAGTTCAAAAAGAGACTCAGGGAATTTTTAAACTGCCTCAGCACAGGCCTCTAGCTGTCCCATGATGTTTTCTTGGAATCCAGCCTTACCCCGGATACTTTGCCTCCAGCTCCCAGGAAACCTGACAGGTACTATAGAGTACCTGACACTCAAATTCCTTTTCAAGAATCCTACTGCGGATCCAGAGACCATTTCCCAAGGACCGAGGGGCATTAAGGCTATTACTGCCAAGAATCCTACCCCTTCTGACAGGGATTCTGGGGCTTCAGACAGATTGGGTAAGAAGGTATACACCTCTGCTACTCTGACCATTCAGGCTTTAAATTGCCAGTTTCATATGTTAAGGTATCAGCAGCATATTATGGGCCTAATTAAACAGAAAATGATGTTGATTCCTCATTGTGCAGAACTCAAAGATTTACAAGAGTTAATGCATTCTGCTGACCAAGTTGGTAAACATAGTTTGCAGTGTGGTTTTGATGCTTTAGAAGCATCTTGTAGGGCTGCTGTCACTGGGTCTGTTCTTAGAAGGCATGCTTGGCTTAAGGAACAAAACTTGCCAGATCATGTCAAAGCAAAATTACTAGATGCACCCTTAAACCAAGAACACCTATTTGGCAATAAAGCAGAAGTTCTCAAAATGATGGAGGAGAAAGCTAAATATATGCAAACTGTTAAAGATTTCTTACAAGTACAGCCACCTAGCTTCAGTAGGCATTGGCCTTCAAAGAACTGGTCCTTTCCAGGCCTGCTCAGTCCAAACCCAGGGACAGCAGACCCCCAAGACTTCAGTCTCAGGTTATGCACAGATCTAAGCAGTGGGGTGCTCCCATGTCCAAAACATAGAGTAGTAATCAACCCCCTATGGTAGACTTGCACAATGACTTATCCTCAACTCCCCCAAGCCTTGCTCAAATACTTGCACCTTTAGGAGGAAAACTCACCCTGCATGCAAAAAACTGGGAGTACATTACCCAAGACAAATGGGTTTTAAACATTGTTTCCCTAGGATACAGATTCCACTTCCACTCACTCCCAACCCTAAGTAGATGGCCAGACATCTCCCTCAAAACAGTGGGCGGAGGTCCAAAAGCAAGTACTTTGTCTCCTCAGCATCAAGGCTGTTCAACCTGTCCCAGCAGAACAAAGGGGACAAGGCTTTTATTCAAGACTCTTTCCTGGTTCCCAGAAAAGAAAACTCCTGGCAACCTATCCTGGATTTATCTATTCTCAACACCTTTCTGGTGGTTCCAAAATTCAGAATGCTAACTCTCCAACAGCTGCTTCCTATGCTATCCAAGGATGCCTGGGTGGCAACCCTAGACTTAAAAGAAGTTTACTTGCACATCCCCATAAGGGAATCTTGCAGGAAATTCCTTCACTTCAGGGCAGGCTCTATGCACTATCAGTTCTCTGCACTTCCCTTTGGCTTATCTACTGTGCCCAGGGTATTCACAAAGTGCCTAGCTCCAGCCATTGCTTTTTGCAGGCAGAGAAGTATTCACATTTACCCGTACTTGGACGATTGCCTGATTCAAGCGGAAAGTCAGAACTTGCTTCTGCAGCACCTGGCATTTGTAAAGAGACTTCTGACTTCACTGGGGTGCACCATCAACAAAATGAAATCACACCTAGTACCCTGCCAGCAGATTGTATTCCTGGGAGCAAGCTTGAAAACAACTTCCCAGATGGCATTCCTCACTCCAGAGAAACAAATTTGACCACTTACTTCAACCTACTGGCCACAAAACCCCAGCTGTCTGAAGGAAAATACTGCAAGCTCTGGGGTTCATGGCCTCTTGTGTTCTGTTAATTCCATTTGCAAGACTGCATATGAGGAAACTTCAATGGTATCTATAAAAAGTCTATGGTGTCAACTTTCTCAGGACCTGGAAACAATAATTCCTATCATTCCGTATCTAAGGGCAGAGTTCCTTTGGTGGGCAGAGGCCTGCAACCACAACAAGGGACTGTGTTTCACTCTACTCCCTGCCACCCAAATCCTAACAATAAATGCATCAGACTATGCATGGGGGGTTCACATGGCAGGGCAGTACATTCAGGGCAAATGGAACACAAAGCAGATGAACCTGCATATCAGTCAAAAAGAAATGTTAGCTGTACAGAATGCTCTGACAGCCTTCAAAGGCCTTATTCTTCTAGGACAGCTATTGGTAAAGACAGACAACACCACAGTTATGTGGTACATAAACAAACAGGGGGGAACACATTCCTACCCACTCTGCAGACTAGCCATGGCTCTGTGGAACACAGCCTTGAGCAACAAAGTGCACCTACAAGCTCAATTCCTGCCAGGCAAACTAAATTCACTGGCAGATACCTTAAGCAGAAATCTCATGAACCCACACAAATGCAAACTGGAGACCAAAATATTCAAGCTTTTGGGGAACAGATGGGGGACACCAGAGGTGGACTTGTTTGCTTCCCCTCAGAACTATCAATTGAACAAATACTGCACCAGAACTCCCCACTGCCAAGCTTGGAAGGTGGATGCCCTGTCCTTTTCATGGGAAAGCCTCAGTCTATGCCTTTCCCCCTCTGCCTCTCCTCTCAAAGGTTCTACTAAAGATCAAACAGGGCAAGCCAAGGACAATCCTGATAGCACCAGACTGGCCACGCCAGCACTGGTGCAATCAGGATTGCACCAAAATGGCCACGCTCAGCACTGGTATCCTCTTTTGTGCAGTCTGACAGTGCTACAACCATGGCACCTGCCTCAGACCCATTTGCTGCTGTCCCAGCAAGAGGGCAAAATTCTAATCCCTCAGCTTCAGATCCTGAGCCTTGCAGCCTGGCTAATCCCCTGAACTCACCTCTAGCAACCCCTCAGTAAGCAGGTGCTGAATGTCATTCTTGAGGCAAGGAGGCCTAGTACTAGAAAATCCTATTCAGAAAAGTGGAAAAGATACTTTTCCTGGAGCCAGTCTCAAGGGATGGGCACAACTGTGCCCAGCTTACCTCATATACTAGATTACTTAACAGAAATGCTCCACAAGGGCCTATCCTTCTCTTCAATTAATAGTCATGCCTCTGCCATCTCAGCTCATTATAATACTGAGCCACCCTCTTCTCTCATCCTGTGTTAAAGCAGTTCCTTAGAGGGGCCAAAAATTTAAGACCCCCCACCCCAAGGAGAGCTCCCACTCCAGCCTGGGACCTTAATTTTGTATTGGAAAAACTTACACTTCCCCCCTTTGAACCGGCTGCTACAGCAAAGTTGAAATTCCTCTCATGGAAAACAGCTTTACTTCTAGCCATCACTTCAGCAAGAAGTGTGTCTGAACTGCAGGCCCTTATGGCAGTGGAACCCTTCATTATCTTCCATGCGGACAGGGTTTCCCTCAGGACTAACACCATCTTTTATGCCCAAGGTGGTGTCTAGTGTGGCTTTAAACCAGTCCATTCATTTGCCTACTTTTTTCCCTAATCCTCAAAATAAAGGGGAAAGGATACTGCATTCTCTAGACATGCACAGACAGCTTAGATTCTATTTGGACAGGACTAAGTCTCAGAAAATCTGACCAGCTGCTAGTCAGCTTTGCTGCAGGGGCGGAGGGGAAAGCCATTTCAAAGCAAACCATATCTAAATGGACAGCACACTGCATCCATTTCTGCTACAAGCACCATGGAAAATCTACCCCACAGGGGATAAGAACACATCCCACTAGGGCTACATCTACCTGTACTGCATTTCTCAGAGGAGTCCCTACCAGGGACATCCTGGAAGCTGCAACCTGGAGCTCTGTACACACTTTCACCAAGCATTACCACTTGCCTATCTTTTTCTAAGTCTGGATTTGCCACAGCAGTCTTACAGGGCCTGATTGCTAGTCCTAATGTTTCTTAATCTACCTCCACCCTTTCTTAGCTTTGGGAATAAACCCAAATGTGATGACTGCAACAGTGAAACACGAAGAACATAGTACAGTTGTGTACACTTACCATAAATGTAGATGTTCGAGTGTATTCACTGTTGCAGTCCTGGTTACCCTCCCTCCAATCCCCTGATTGTCTTTGCTTTCACCTATCCTTTTTGCTTTGGTATATCTTATAGTATGTGTATTTGCTTTTTGCTGGGGGGTGTTCCACACCATATAATTACTTCCTATTTTGGGGGCACCTGACATCCGGGGCAAGAAAAACTGATGTAATGGCATCAGCTGCATGTTTTATACCCCTGATGATCTGACGTTATGGAAGAAGCGACAGCATCTGATGCAGAAATCCCAAGACTCTGGTATTCAGGTCGGCTGAGGGCTACCTGCAGGCAGATAACCCAAGTGTGATGACTGCAACAGTGAATACACTCGAACATCTACATTTATGGTAAGTGTACACAACTGTACTTTTTTTTGCCTCCCCTCTGAAGAAACAACTTCCTCTGTTATGCAAACCAGGAAATAAACAACAAACTGTCCAAACAAATCAAAAGGCACCGAAGGATATAGGCTCACAATATTTTCACCGCTAATGAATGAATGGAAACATAGCCCAAAAGTTCAAGAAAGCAAAAAACATTTATTATATTAGCGCTTTCATCCTGTGATCAGAACTTCATCAGATACAATTAAAAAATCAAATCCAGGTGTTTTTATACCAGTCTAAAACATCACCTAATAGTTCAATTATAAAGATGCACCCCCATTTAAAAAGCCCATCAAAAATACTTATAATGCTACTATTGAATCTACATAACAAAAAAGCATAGGTTAAGTATAACTATAATTAATAAATAACCTAAAACCAACATACTCAAAAATAGTTTTTATCTTTCTAAAGCTTTCAGTCTGAGTAAGGAACTAATTGAAATGTGGTCATTTAAACCTGGCCATTTACCTGCATCTAGGTATAACTGCCAGAATAACTCATGTTTTTCCAATAACAAAGTCCAAGCCCCCCACACGTGGGTAGATTTTTATGTTGTCAATAACAGTAAATTTAAATGAATGACAAGGGTTTTCATAATGTGTTTACTTAAAGCAATTGTTTCCTTTTTTTCCTGTATTTTTGATGGGCTTTTTAAATGGGAGAGGGTGTCTTTGTAATTGGACTATTAGGTGATGTTTTAGATTGGTATAAAAACACCTGGGTTTGATTTTTTAATTGTATCTGATGAAGTTCTGATCACAGGATGAAAGTGCTTATACAGTAAATGCTTTTTGCCTTCTTGGACTACGTTTCCATTCATTCATTAGTGGTGAAAATATTGTGAGCCTATATCCTTTGGTTCCTTTTGATTTGTTTGGACAGTTCCTCATGCACCAGAGTCCCATGTCCTCTGGTCTGGAAGGTGGACGCCCTCTGGTTTTCCCTGGAAGGGGATGTTTCTTTGCCTTCCCTCCCCTTCTTGTCATACCAATTCTGTTCAAGGTAGAACAAGATGCTCCCAAAGTCTTGTTGGTGACTCCCTTTTGGCTCAGACAACATTGGTTTCCTCTTCTAAATTTAGCCAAGGGCAATCATCACAACTTACCTTACAGGGTGGACATGCTCACACAAGAAAAGGGGTCTGTGATCCATCCCCAGCTGTCCATTCTTCATCTGACATTGTGGATGATAGGAATTTGATCCCTTTTAGACCCCTTTTTTCTGAGGACATGTTTTGTGTTGCTCAGGAGGCCAGGAAACCCACTACCAGAAAGTCTTACTTATCCAAATTAAAACCATTTCTGTCTGGTGTCTTTCTTATAACCTGGATCCACTCACTGTGGATGTTCTTTTGGTTCTGTCTTATTTGTGTATATTGTTCAAAGCTGGATTGGACTATTCTGTTAAAGCCCACCTGTCAGCTGTTTCTGTTTGTCTGCCTTTGATGCCCCCTTTGGCTTCTAGATTCAAGGCCAAACAGTTTCGTAAAGGTGTCCTTTACACTAGGCTTCGTAAAGGTGTCCTTTACACTAGGCCTTCCAGGAAGCCTTTTCCTCCTTCCAGGGACTTTAGTCAGCATCCTTTTGAGCCTGCTGCTTCAGCCTCCTTACAAAATTGTTCTTGGAAGACTGACCTGCAAGATCTTATGGCTGTTCCTTTTTTTAATTTTTCATGAGGACAGAATGTCTGTTTGTACTAATCCTTCTTTTATGCCCAAGGTGGTTAGTGAGTTGTCTGTTAATCAGTCTATTCATCTGCCCACTTTTTTCCCTTCTCCACAGTCTGCTAGTAAGAAGGTTCTTCACACCTTAGATTTGCATAGACAACTCTGATATTATTCAGATAAAATTAAAGCCATTCATAAATCTGAGCAACTTTGTTTCCTTTCATCCTACGTCTTTAGGTTTTGCTGTTCCCAAGCAAACTGTTTCCTCTTGGTTATCTAAAGCTATTTCCTTTTGCTATTCCTTTCATGGGGAGAGCCTTCTTTTGTCTGTTAAGGCTTATTCTACCAGGGCTGTTGTCTGTTCTGGTGTCTTTTTCAAAGATTTGAATTCTAAGTCTATTCTTGAGGCAGCTACTTGGACGTCTGTGCATACTTTTACCAAGCACTATATGTTGTATTTGATTTCTAGGATTAGAGCTGGGCATTCTTCATGGCTTTCTTGAGGGCTGTGCTGGCCCTTCCTCCTCCCTTTCTTCTTCCTGAGCTATTGCACTCTCCCTATTGTAAAGAATACAACAACAGTGATATGGAAGGACGTAGTACAGTTGTGGAAAATCATATCATGACAGTAGATGTCCTTCTCTTCACTGTTGCAGTATTCACTCCCTCCCTCTGCCATTGATCCTTTTCTCCTTTTAGATGTACTTGTTACCTACTGGTATCCATAGACTGTCGTTCCTACTGGGGCTTTTCATTTCTGAGGTTCACACATCTGGACATCACCTTTATGACCTACACCGTGCATGGGAAGCATACATGTAATGTACGGTGTGCTGATTACAACCTAAAGGCTTTGGTATACTGGCCGGATCTTGGGCTGCCCTTGGCAGGGGATCCCTGTTGTAAAGAATACTGCAGCAGTAAAGAGAAGGACATATACTGTTATGATAAGATTTTACACAACTGTACTTTTGAGTCAGTGACTTTAAGATAAAGTTTAATCTGTATTGCATTTAAAAATGCATTTGAGTCTACCAAAAGTTTATTCTCATTCAGGAAGACAAGTGTATACTTGTTTTTTAAAAAGGCAGTTGGGTTGTAGTAAAAGTACCTGGAAAATATTTATATAAAATTCTAATAAATGTTTCTCACATTTCTGTAGTAGGAAAGACTTTTGAACCTCAGTCTCACAACATCAGAACAAACTTTCCCATATTGAAAGTGGCCTTCTGGATGTGGATTCAAGAGGTTAAAGAGAGGAAACAAATATGTAAATTTAAAAGAAACTAGCAGCTTCTGTTTAGAGATGGACTCAGAGTGAAGAGTCTAGGTGTCCAAGTTGATACTGTTTGTTTCTTTTGTGTGGTGATAAAGGGGTGGTATGTCTTATCTGCTTCTGTTGTAAAAGACATTAATTCATTAAAATTGCAGATATTAGAGAACAATGAGTGTATGTTTTCAATTATTCAGTTATTCCATTTGCAAGAATGGTGTAAATGCAGTGGTTCCCTTTCTTAAGGTAACATCTCAGAAAGCTACAGTGTCAGCAGTGGTTCCCAGAAAAAGTTAAATAAAAGAAGTTTATAAAAGCATTGTTTCTCCAAATCCACTTGAGAAGAATGACTAGATTCCCATGAAATTGGAAGATAGGAGGAACACAGTGAAAACTTAAGTTTAACACGGGATTCATGTAGTTAAAACTGGTACTGAAATACACAACAAGACGGTCTTCATTTGAATTGCATTATGTGAGAAGGCAGGAGAGGAAATATTTCACAACTCCTTCTCTGAGGTAAAAGGCAATACCAAACTGCTTTGGCTGAAGTTTGCAGATAACTGACTGAATCCCCAAATATCTAAGTCATCCTGCAGGAAGGTTTCGCCAAAGTAAATAACTGGTGCCAAAATCATGGACTGAAACAAAATTCCCAAAAAATGTATTATATCCTGTGGGAAATCATCTTCCATGGAGAACTATCCCATTTATAGTAGGCCCAAAGAGTTGACTCAACTGTTCAGGATTTGGAAACTTATGTGGACAGTGACCTAACTTTCTGTCAACAAGCGTCCATTGTTATAAGAAAGTCATTCTATATTGCCCAGCTTGTAAACAAGGAAACTGTGTCTAGATCTAGGGATGTCATTTCCCCCTTTATTCAGTCCTCATTAGGCCAGTCACTGAGTGTAATGCCCCCTTAGGCATGTATCTGTCCAGATACATGCAACAAGTGGAACATCTACAGAGATACCTTACTAAAAGGGTACAAGGCCTAAAGCAGTGTTCCACAGGGACTGACTCAAAGCCCTGTCACTATGCTCTGTATCCTGCAGAGTGCTAAGAGGTGACCTCTGTATGGCACACAAGTCATTCTCCAGCAAAATAGTAATGAATTTACTGCACATCAGCAAGTCAAATAGCATTAGAAGTACTCAGTATAGAGATCTAAACCTCTTTAACAGCATCAACAGAATGGTTTGGAGGGACAAGTATATCTCACAGAGGATACCACTGATCTGGACTAGACTCCCCATCCACATAAAATGTATTTATTATTATTTTTGTTGTTATTATTTATTTACAAAGCTGAACCCTGTCCATATCAAGCACAACTTGGATCTGTGGATGGGAAACATATCATTTAACCTAGGACTGCTCCCTGTGCTACAAATGAGAAGACACAGCTCCTAAATGCTTTCTCTCATGCATGGGTCCCCCCAAATTATCTGTGGTATGATCTCTGTTATTCTCGCTAGGAGTAATGTATAATTATCAACAATGAGATGGGTAAGGCCAGTCTAACATCAAATGGGACAGGTTAATTCAAGAACCTAAATGGAAATTTGCTAGGTTTAAAAGGGTCCGCAAGGGCATATAGCCTAGTACTTACCTGTGAAAGGGTGGTAGCTGATTGGAATACACTTCATTGAAAAAGTGCTCAGAAGCCAGATCAAGCTACATTGAAAGATAACGGGGAACAAAGCTGCAGTGGTCGTATTTATTCAGTAGGTGAAGAAGTAGGCAGACTACATGAGACTGAGTGGTCTTTATCCAGTATCATAATCTGTTTCCCTGAAGTGCTGCACTTTTTGTGGATTTTATTTGAAATGTTAATCTGCAGCAATTGTCAATGAAACAGAACATGACTTCTCACCCTTTTGTCTCTGAAGTAGTGTTCTACATTCATTCTCATATCTTTTATGGTTGTATTTTTGTATTCATGATCTTATTTCCTTACCAGAAGTATGTAGCTTTGTTTTTTGTATATGCATCATTTCATTTTCAGAATGGTTTTATGATGTTTTGACATTAATCTGGGGGTTATTCTGTGCTAGATAAAATAATAATTGGGTGTTGTGTTGTGCAGTCCACCACTGTATAGACCCATTTTCAATTATTTTTCTATACCTCTTGCTGTGGTTGTGAGCCAAATGTTGTGTAAGCAAAAGTGTGAGCATTGTCCAAAAAGGCCAGAAGTAACACTCTGTATGATTTTTTTTATTTTATTTTGTTTTTTTTTATTTTATTATTTTATCAGCCCACAGTACACAGTCTATTGCAGTGAAATTATATGTTGTCATTTTTTTGTTTGCTCATTTGGGCAGATTTACAATATGCAGTGTATTATGACATTTTATTCTTATGTATTTTGCTTGGGCTGGGTAGATTTATTTCTTCTTTAGCTCTTTAATGCATATATTTTTCTTAGCGGTCCAATGGACATGGTCATAACTTCAAAAAGTTACATGTATCAACATATCTCCCCATTTAGTGAAGCATAAATTAAATTCTGGAGAATATTTAATGGGATTTTCTAAAAGTCTGTGTTGAAAAGCTGTGTATTAAATTTAATGTTGTGATGTGAAGTGCAGGTACACTTATCCCTTTGTGATATTGAGTTGTTTTGTTTTGCTTAATGCATTCAGTGTTGTTTAAACTGGGAGTCTCAAACTCAAAATGACCACCATAAGGGCTATATAAAGACTAGCATAATCGGCCAAGGGTCAGTCTCCAAAATGACCATAAGGGCTTTATTGAGGACTAGCATACTCAGCCAAGGGTCACTCTCTAAAATTAAATGAAAGTCAGTCAGTGCAGTTAGGGATGTAGTTTAGTAGCTTCCATCATCTTGAATTGTGCTGATTTGAGGGTTGTGAGTTTGAGACCCTCGCTGTAGGTATTTATACGTCTACATAGTGATTTTTTGCTGCCTTTGGCCTGGCTTATGGCTTAGAATGGCACAGTACAACAGCCCACCTTTTAAGAAATAAAATAAACTGTTGATGTGTAAATGTGTATGTTTGCCAAGACATGACTATATGTAGTACTCATAAAAATCTTAGCAGTGTGACAGTTGCAGATTTGCAGTTTAATTTTTCTTATGAGAGAAGAATGATATCAGTATGGATTAGTTATTGTTCAGCTTTATGAAAGCACAATGTGTAATGAAGCTACTTTTTGTTTTCTAGGAACACTTTTGGAGTTTGGATAAGACTGAATTCAGGGTGCCCCCAAAATTGCTTATTCAGATATGGGACAATGACAAATTCTCTTTGGATGACTACTTAGGTATACCACACTTTATTTTTACTATAATAAAAAGTAGTTTTTATTTTTATTGTATGATTCACCAGATTTTGAAACCATTCAAGCTTCTAGGAAGGTTCTTTATAGAGTCTGCAAATGCTTCCAGAACTCTCTTGCCCTGAATACGAATTGTTTCTGAATCCAGGAGTATGTTTTTAAAAATATTCTAACAGTGCCTTATGAAAACTTCAAAAACGTGATGGAGACAGCAAATTTGAGCATAATGTTTGACACTATGCACTGTTTCTAGTTTAGAGAGATTACTTCTGTACAAATGTAACTGAGTGCTGCATTTTCACTTCTTGGCTAAATAGCTAGGATGTTCATCGTGCATACAGCTGCAGTAATCACAGATGAGTTCTCTGCCGTCAGGCGGGTCCTCGGTCGGCCGAATTCCAAAGTCTAGGTCCGGCGTCGGTTGTTGTCACTTTCTTTCCTGACATCAGTGCGACAGGGGTATATAAGACACAGCCGACGCCATTTTCTCCAGTCTTTTTTGCCGCGCGGTGCCCGAAGCAGAAGCAGTTCGCAAGTGCCGGTCGGCCAGCTCCTGAATTAAATTGGAAACTGAAGTCTTCTTTAAAGCTAAGTACCCGTTGAAACTTTTCTTGCCTCAGACTGATGTCAGACAAAGTTAACAATTGTATTTCTTGTGGGAAGCAAATACCGCATAAGGATTTCCATTCCCTCTGCATACCTTGTTTAGGCCCAGACCACGACGTCCCGGGCTGTCGCTACTTTCAATAAACGCACTATTAAGCATCGGGCGGAGTTCGCCCAACATTATTTTGGTAAAGCCTTTGATTATAAAATGTCGTCGGAGACTCCGACTACCGTTTTGTCCAAAAAACGCAAGGACAAGGACCGACACGCGAGGTCCGCGGTCTCCACCGACACCACACCAAAACCGGCTGCACGTGGTCCGGTTCTCAGCGAGACGCCTATGCAGTCCCTGACTACCGACGACACTTCCTTGGCGGTGTCTTCTGTAACTGAGACCGCAGGTACCTCTGCCCTTACTCAGACTACAACCACCAAAGCCACTGTGAGTGTTGAGCCTCCTAATGTGGACAGGTCCACTTCCACCCAGGGTGTCTTTAGACCCTCATCTTCCTTTTCCATTAAGGCCTTTACTAAGTCCAAATCAGCCATGTATCCCAAGAGGCCTGTTGCACAGGGCCCATCCCCAGGCCCCATGCCTAAAAAGCAGATGCTTAAAATGGCTGAGGATTTAATTACTCTTATCAGGGGTTCCCAACCCCCTCCAGACAAGAGACCCAGAGTGGAGGAAGATTCTCCCTCTTCTGAACAGGGCTCTATTTTCTCAGAACATTCTGATGTAGAGGAACACTCTTATGAAGATTCTGATGCAGAACAGTCCATTCCTTCTGTATCTCCCCCAGAGGATTTTTCTTTTGGGGAAACCTTGCACACCTTGAGGGAACACTTCCATTGAAGACTTTTCTGATTCCAAGAAAAGGCTTAGGGAATTTCTTTTGTTACCTCAACACAGACCTCTGGCGATACCTCCTGTCTTGGACATACTTGATGATGTTTACTCGGAGGCTTGTCTTAATCCGGATTCCCTGCCTCCTGCCCCAGTCAAACCTGATAGGTACTACAGAGTTCCTAACTCTCACCAATTTCTTTTCAAAAGCCATAATGCTGACCCTGAAACCATTTCTCAAGGCCCCAAGGGAATGAAGGCCTCTACTGCCAGGAATCCAGTACCTTCCGAAAGAGAATCTAGATCCTTAGAAAGGTGGGGAAAAAAGGTATACACCTCGGCCACCCTAGCCATGAGGGCCTTAAATTGTCAGTTCCATATGCTTAAATATCAGCAGTTTCTGTTATCACAATTAAGAAATAAAATGTCTCAACCCGAACAACCAGATTTGAAGGAATTGCAGGATATGATGCATAGTGCAGAACAAGTGGGTAAACACACCTTACAATGTGGCTATGATGCCTTAGAGGCCTCAAGTAGGGCTGCTGTTACAGGATCAGTTATTCGTAGAATAATTAGGGAACAAAGCTTGCCTGATCATGTTAAAGCTAAACTACTAGATGCTCCTTTACAAAAGGATGTACTATTTGGTACTAATGCTGAGGAGATACTACGGAAAATGGAAGAAAAAGCTAAATATATGCAAACTGTCAAGGCTTTTCTACAGGTACAACCACCTCATTTTAGCAGAAATTGGCCTTCTAAAAACTGGTCCTTTCCAGCCACGGACATGCCCCAAAGAGGTAGATACAGGCGCACAAGGGGCAGAGGACAATCTCAAGGATCATATAGAGGCAGACAATGGCAAACTCCAGCACCAAGAGGTGGTGAAGACAGTGCACAACAATACAGAAAACAAACCCAATGACTTCCTCCTTTTCATGCCAAGCAAGTCTCAGCTGGCAGCTCCCTTGGGAGGAAAGCTGGCATTATTTACAAGAAATTGGCATATTATCACAACAGACAAATGGATCCTGGACATTATAAACAGAGGCTACAGATTTCATTTTCACACTCTTCCAAAAATGAGAGGCATGCCAAATCTGCCACTCAATCAAAGGGCAGAGGCACAAATACAAATTTCAAAACTCATGGACATGAACGCTATTCAAGAGGTACCTGCTCACGAACAAGGTCAAGGTTTTTATTCCAGACTTTTCTGGTACCAAGGAAAGGAACCGACTGGAGACCCATTTTGGACTTATCCATCCTAAATACATTTCTACTCTACCAAAATTCAAGATGCTCACATTACAGCAGCTTCTTCCCATGCTGGGCAAGGAGTTTTGGCTGGTAACATTGGACCTCAAGGAGGCATACCTGCATGTCCCAATCAGACAAAGCTGCACAAGATACCTCCGATTTCTTGCAGGTTCAATCCACTATCAATTCTCTGCATTGCCCTTTGGCTTATCTACTGCGCCCAGAGTATTCACGAAATGCCTGGCATCAGTAATTGCCTACTGCAGACTTCAAGGGATACAAATTTACCCTTATTTGGACGACTGCCTGATCCAAGCGGACAGCAAGCACATACTTCTGGAACATCTGGCTTATGTAACACGGTTATTAAATTCTCTGGAATACACCGTCAACAAAGAGAAATCCAGGCTAACACCATCTCAGAAAATAACTTTCCTGGGTGCCAGCTTGGACACAAACACCCAGATGGCCTACCTCACGCCAGAAAAACAAGGGCAACTAACTCAGTACTTCAAAATACTAGCAAATTGTACCAGGCTCACTGCAAGGAAAATCCTGCAGGCTCTGGGCTTCATGGCATCTTGCATTCTTTTAATCCCATGTGCAAAGTTGCACATGAGGAAACTTCAATGGTACCTAAAAAACCTATGGTCTCAACACAGCCACCGTTTGGAAACAATAATACCAATAATTCCATGTTTGCAAAAGGAATTTCTATGGTGGGCCCAAGCATGTCAAGCAAACACAGGTCTTCCATTCTGCAAGCCTCAACCAAATCAAGTCATCACAACAGATGCCTCAGACTACGCCTGGGGGGCACACATGACAGACAGGTGCATTCAGGGCAAATGGTCCCAAAAGGAAAAGCACCTTCACATCAATCAAAAAGAAATGCTAGCAGTGATAAATGCAATTACAGCTTTCAAGGACCTCTTGCATCCAGGGCAATTATTGATAAGAACAGACAACACCACAGTAATGTGGTACATAAACAAACGAGGAACACATTCATACCCCCTGTGCAGACTAGCCATGTCATATTGGAACTTGGCTCTGGAAAGGCAAATCAGACTTCAAGAACAGTACTTGCCAGGTTTGGAAAACACACTGGCAGACAATCTAAGCAGAATTATGACAGACCCACACGAATAGAAGTTGCATCCTCAAGTGTTTACAAAGATAATCCAAACGTGGGGAAGGCCAGACATAGATCTCTTCGCCTCCCACAGGAATCATCAATTGGAAAAGTTCTGTTCAAGGACCTTTCATCCAAAGGCCTGGAGAGTGGACGCCCTTTCTTTCAGTTAGGCAGCATGGATAGTTTACGCTTTCCCACCTTTGCCTCTTCTGCCCAAGGTGCTCTTGAAAGCAAGAGCAGACAGACCAAAGATGATACTAATTGCTCCAGACTGGCCAAGACAACACTGGTACCCTCTCCTGAGGAGCCTAATGCATACTCCTCCCTGGTCCCTACCTCTAATGCCTCTTTTACTGACTCAGCACAACTACAAAACTCTTCACAGCTAGCTGAAAACACTCAATCTCGCTGCATGGAAAATTCCTTAACACCACAACAGACCCTACTCTCCAAAGAGGTGCAGGATGTCATTTTGGAGGCCAGAAGGCCATCTACTAGAAAGGCTTACTCAGCAAAATGGAAACGGTTTTGCGCTTGGAATGAGAAAAAAGGCCAGGATCCCAGAAAACTGAATTTGCCTCAGATATTACAGTATCTAGCTGAGCTGTTGAACAGTGGACTTTCATTTTCCTCCATAAGAATTCATGCCTCAGCCATTTCTGCAGAATTCAACACTGATCCACCTTTATTCTCTCACCCACTCTTAAGACAGTTCCTCAGAGGGGCTAAGAATATAAGACCTCCTAGGAAACAACCAATACCAGCCTGGGATCTTAATTACATTCTAGAAAAATTAACATTGCCTCCCTTTGAACCAGCAGCCTCAACAGAGTTGCAATATTTGTCCTGGAAAACAGCTTTCCTTCTGGCCATTACCTCAGCTCGTAGGGTTTCAGAGCTACAAGCCCTCATGGCTGTGCAGCCCTTTCTCATCTTCCATCAGGACAGGGTTTCCCTTCGAACCAACCCATCATTTATGCCTAAAGTGGTATCCAGGGTAGCTTTAAATCAAGCCATACACTTACCTACCTTTTACACCAATCCTCAAAATAAAGGGGAAAGGATGCTACACTCCTTAGACATCCATAGACAGCTGCGTTATTATTTGGACAGAACAAAGTCTTTCAGGAAATCAGAACAACTTTTTGTGTCCTATGCTGTAGGAGCTCAAGGGAAGCCAGTTACCAAACAGACAATTTCAAAATGAATAGGCCACTGCATACGGTTTTATTACTCCTTTCATGGAAAATCTGTCCTTACAGGCATCAGATCCCACTACACCAGGGCCACAGCTACCTCTACAGCCTTCCTCAGAGAAGTTCCTACCAAAGATATTTTGGAGGCAGACACTTGGAGTTCTGTGCATACCTTCACCAAGCACTACCACCTACCTTTATACTCCAAGACTAGAGCAGGCTTTGTCACTGCTGTGTTGCAGGGCATCCTGGCTCATCCCAGTTCCACCTAGTGCCTACCACCCTGTGCGTAGCTTTGGGATTCTACCCATCTGTGATTACTGCAGCTGTATGCACGATGAACATAGTACAGTTTTGTACCTACCATAAATGTAGATGTTGTGCTAATACAGCTGCAGTACAGGTTTCCTCCCTCCTTCCCCTCTTGGTAAAGGCCTAGGGGCTAACCCCTCCTCATACAACCTGACTGGGTTATCCTTCTATGGTATATTTGCTTGCAACTACTGATTTTTGATTATATTGCATTGCATGGCTCTATATATATATATATATATATATATATATATATATATATATATATATATATATATATATAATTTATGTATTGCCTTCCTTCTGGGGGCACCTGACATCTGGGGCAAGAAAGACTGAAGAAAATGGCGTAGGCTGTGTGTTATATACCCCTGTCGCACTGACGTCAGGAAAGAAAGCGACAACAACCGACGCCGGACCTAGACTTTGGAATTCGTCCGACCGAGGACCCGCCTGATGGCAGAGAACCCATCTGTGTTTACTGCAGCTGTATTAGCACTCTAACATCTACATTTATGGTAGGTACAAAACTGTACTTTGTGTACACGAGTCTATATTACCACATTGAAAGGTATTTCCATCGAACACCTCTCTGTCGACACCAAACTATTGAAATCCACTTCGCGAATCATGGAATTTTTCACAGGGTAAGGAAGTAGTTGGCCAACTCCACAACTTTGCCCTTTTCCCCACTGTAGTGGGATCTTGGTATATATAGTTAGGGGGCGGTATGGGATTGATTTACTGCAGTGTGTGTTCCATTGTGCACGGGGCAATTGTTTCATTGCCCTGGGAAAAATTCTACAATTCATGGAAGTGAATTGGTTTTGTGTCGATGGAGGGGTGTTTGATGGAAATGTCTTTTGATGAAACAATATAGACCCTACACACACACACACACACACACACACACAATTTTAAACCTATATTCCTCTGATTAAATGTTCATGACTTTGTTAGCCACTATGGTTTTATGCACAAATTCGATACGATTATATGATTTGAGCCTATTGAATATCCTAAGAACAAAAATTGTATATACATTGTGATTTTTCAGCCTGTGCCATCAAGAAAATTTGTGTGTGGGTGTGTGTATGTTTATTTAGTGATGTGATGAGAAAGATTTTTACAATGTGGAACATTGCCTCATTTTCAGTGATATAAAGTTTATTTTGGGCCGAAAAAACATCATTAGTCATTCAACTATAGAATATCTCACTCTATTAGCCATGTAAAATTAAGGTGGCGGTAATAATTTATTTTATATCATATGGCTAGCAAAAAAATGGTAGCCTTGTTTCCTTTTGTGTTTGGTTGCTCACATAAGACATTTTTTAAGTAAAAGTCACCACAAGTATTCTGGCCATATGGAGAACAGGTTCCCTGTCCCAGAAGGTGCTTACGTAAAAGCTTTTCTTTTTCTCATCCTCCAACTTTTCTTTCCTCTCCTTTCCAGCATGAACACTTCAGCTTTCCTCCACTTTCCTCAAGTATATTAATTTATTTTTACTACTACTACCTGAAAGAGTAAGCATAAATAATCTCTCTTTTTCTCTGGTGTTTCTCAAATCATTCTAATCCACTTCATACGTTTTTGTCATTCCTATGTTTACAGTTAAGTAAACACCTAAAATAGAGAGAGTGCCTAATCTTCTTCCATTTCTTACTCTGGAACAGAGTGCAAAAATAGTGCCCACACCCACCACATACAAATAATATATATTTCTACATATGCGAAGCATCTAAAGTACCCAAGATGTTCTTGTAAAGCAATGTGTAGTGATTACCTCCTGGTGATATTTCACTGTTAGAGCAAAGCAGGTAATCCAGTGCAACCCCCCAAACTACTTCGGACTCCCAACTGTGTAAATGTTAACCCCCAACTAAATAAAATAGACCCCAGGATAGATTTCGTAGTTAAAAGTTCAGTCTTCCATCTATTCTTGTTTAGACTTTACATGCAAAGTTCAGATCAGCTGATTGCTTCTGGCATGCCCACCTCTACATCTCAGGCAGGCCTGACTCCATTCCACTACTCTACTCCCAGTTCTCACCCACCCCATTGTAGACTACACTTAAACCACACTTTCTATACCCCCTCCCTCTTTTTTATGACTCATCAGTAATTTCATTTACACAATGCGCTATCACATGCATCTGTTACCAATACTATCGCCACCCTTCTCCATCTGCATCATCCATCAGTCCACCACACTGTCACCATCATAGCCAGCCAATGCCATACCTAGCTCTTCTAACAGCTGGGGCTAGTCTACAGTCTGGTGCCCTGCATCTTAGGAGACAACAAAAAGTCTCCTTCCTTAGGCCGGTGCTGTCCAAGCCTGATCCACTTTTCTCCCACCCCTTTAACTGTTAAATTAAACATCAAAAAATGCTTTTGTTCTTTTTTTTTTTTTTTTAATTATAGCAAGCTAATTTCTTCATTTGTAACAACCTGCTAGCTACAGCTTGCCACTTGCAAAGCACAGAAGCACTGAACTGTCTCTCTGCCACTACATAAAGAAGAATGCAGGAACTGCACTTCACAATTTAGTCTCTAGTGACTTGCACCCAGGGCAGCTGCCCTCCTCACCTCACCCTTAATACACTTCTGTAGCCAAGTACCCACAAACCACTAAACTGTATCATCCCAGCTAGTACTTATCAGACCCTTACAAATAGCTCACTAGCCATGGGTCTATATAAAGCTGAGTCTGATGAGACTTTACTGTCTTTAGGTATTATGTTGTATTGCACAGCTGTTTTTGACTATTTTTTGTTTTATTTATGTACAGAACTAGAATGCACAAGAAGTGCAAACACCTAAAAAAAAAAAAGGCATAACTGGATTGTAAAATATCTTCCATAAGAAGTTGGTCTATGTGTACTTTGTCTAGGAGGAAGAAAATCATTGCAAAAATTAAGAGCACCCAGCAAGATAAAATCACTCCCATTAAACTAAACAAACAACTCAGAGGACAAATAAAGTCTACCAAAGCCAAATTTGAAGTAAGTTTGGCCTTACAGGCCAAGGACAATCGCAAAGCATTCTTTAGCTATGTCATTAACCTCAAAGGCAGTACACAGTTTTGTGCAGAGATCATTGTAAATGAAGCCACCTATACTGAGCCAGAAGATATAACAAACCTCCTGGCTGATAAATTCAGCTGCAGCTTTACTCCTATCTCCCCTTCAACTGTCCCTAAGGAAATACCATCAAATGTAACTCCCCCCTGCTATAACTAGGGAACAGGTCCTTAATGCTCTCTCTAAGGCCAGGAACATTGCATCAATGGGCCCGGGCAATATCCAAGGATGTCTTCTAAATTGCATGAAACATGACCTATCATGTCCTCTGGAATTGATATTTAACTTTAGCCTGAAAACAGGCTTCATGCCTCATGAATGGAGAACCACAGCAGTCATCTTGATGCACAAAAGTGAGCCATCTACAGATCTTGGAAACTACAGACCAATAAGTCTCAGTAGTCTTATATGCAAAGCCTTGGAAAGAATTATCATGGAAATCTTTGATAATGGTATAGTAAACCTCCAGACACTGGACCCAAACCCAGTTTGGTTTCATCAAGGGCAGGTCATGCCTACTCAACCTAGTGGACTGCTTTGAGAAGCTTACCAAAGCAATGGATGAGGGCAAAATGGTTAACACTGCCTACTATGACCTGTTGAAGGCATTTGACACAATACCTGACTTGGGCATTGTTGACAAACTCAATAGATACAAACCTGTATGTCACTCATTGGATAGCCAACTGACACAAAGACAGGACCCAAGAAGTTAGAATTGGGAGTCCACCTCTAGAAAGAGGCCAGTCAGAAGTTGAGCCCCTCCGGGATCTGTCCTTGCCCGCTTCTTTTTGGCATTTACTTCTCTGAAGTCAAGGCCAATATCAGTGGTCACTGGCTGACTAAATTTGCAGATGATTGCAAATTAGGACCTGTCATTGAATCCCACACTGACACAAATGTTCTCCAGGAAGGGTTGACACAGACAAACTGGTGTCAGAGCCATGGACTAAAACAAAATGCCAAGAAATGCTTAACAGTATCCTTAGAAAGTCATCCACCCCTGGTAACTATCATATTAACAGCACACCCCTTAGAGTTAACCCAGTAGTCAGGGACTTATGGATATAAGACAGTATTCTATCCTTTGACCATCATGTGTCTGCAGTAGTGAGGAAATCATTCTGTGTTGCTCTACTTATAAACAAACTTATGACATCTAGGTCCAAGGAAGTCATTGTTCCACTGTAATCGGCATTCATCACACCTAAGACTGAGTACAGTGCCCTCTTTAGTATATACCTAACCAGGCATATCCAACAAGTGGAATGTCCCCAGAGATTCCTCACTAAAAGAATACAGGGCATAAGTAACATATCCTATGCAGACTCCCTTAAGGCCCTATCCCTTTTTTTCTGTCTATTACAGGCTGTTCAGGGGAGATCTATGCCTGGCATGCAGGACATTTTCAGACCCCACGCTGGTGGACCTCCTGCATATCTGTAAAACAAACAGTACCAGAATGACCCGATCAAAAGACTTAAAACCTTGCCTGTGATATAAATAGGACCTGCTGGAGAGATAGGTATGTATCCCAGAGACTGCCCTATCTCTGGAACAAGCTTTCCATCCATATGAAGCAGAGTTCCTCTCTACCCCAGTTCAAGTGTAACTTGGACAATTAGAAGGGGAAGAGGAAATTAATCTCTGGTTTGACCCTATGTCTCTAATGGACACAGGCATCCTCTAAGCAGTTCTTCTCCCAGGCCCCTGCTTGTAAATGTTTAATCTCCCAAGCATTTGCTTTTACTTGTCAAGGGTACCAGAACTTGTCAGAGATTTGGGGTGCATGGCAAGGCTTAAAAAGGCCCTTGTGGTCATTAGCCTGGTAAACACGTATGAAGAAAGAGATGGGCAACCTTCAGACACTGAACACAAACTAGTTTGTCTTTATCAAGGGAAGGTCATACCTAGTAAACCTGGTTGACTTCATTGAGATGGTCACGAAGGAAATGGATGAGGAGAAAACGGAACATCTTGCTAACTGGACCTGGCTAAGGCAATCAATACAGTACCCAACTTGGGTATTGTTGACATACTCACCAAACTGGGCATAAACCCCAACATAAGTCACTAGATTGCCAGCCAGCTCACAGACAGGACCCAGGAAGTCAAGGTTGCTGAGACCACCTCCACTAAGGACCCAGGAAGTCAAGGTTGCTGAGACCACCTCCACTAAGGGACCGATCACTGCTCATATTTGTCATCTACTTCTCGGAGCTGAAGAGTAATATCAAGAGCCTTTGGCTGACCGAGTTTTCAGATGACTACAAATTGGGAGCTATCATAGATTCCCCCTTGACACAAACATCTTACAAGAGGGTCTAAAGCAGACAAATAACTAGTGCCAAAACCATGGCTTAAAACTAATTTCAAGAAATTTATTATTGTGTCTTTTGGAAAAACTGCCACCCAGGCTAATTGTACCATCAATAAGACATATATATATATATATATATATATATATATATATATATATATATATATATATATATATATATATATATATATATATATATATATATATATATATATATATATATATGTGTATATATATATATATATATATATATATATATATATATATATATATATATATATATGTGTGTGTGTATATATATATTTGTATATATATATATATATATATATGTATACAGTAATCTGGCCTTTGACCAGCATGTGGCCAAGGTAGTAAGAAAATCATTGTATGTTGCCCAGTCTATAAATAATGACATGGCATCCATGTCCAAGAAAGTCATAGTGCCACTTTATTCGGCCCTTATCAAACCCATCATTGAGTATACTGCCCCATTAAGCATGTATCTGACCAGACATGTGCAACAGTTGGAACACTCACAAAGGTTCCTTACCAGGATTATCCAGGGTCTAAACACATTGTCCTATACAGATTGCCTTAAATCCCCATCTCTGTACTTTGTCTCCTACAGGTTAGTGAGAGGCGATCTATGCCTGGCTTAAAAGGCATCTTTGGATCAAGTGTTGTTGGACCTTTTGCACATTTGCAAAGCTAACAGCATCAGAATCACTAAATCCAAGGATTTAAATTTTGGTATGTACCTAACCATCAATAAGACGTGTTGGTGAGACTAATGTGTGTCTGAGGATCCCCATGCTCTGGAACAGGCTCCAATCCTTGACCATATTTAAGTGTAACCTTGACCCATGGATGGGAAATAAAACTTTCACCCTGGGTCTGGCCCCATAATTCTGAGAGAGGCAGACAATGATGTCCAAACTAATAACCCCCCACACACATACATAACTTCCTAACTAACATACCACCTCTTAATAAACACCTGTGATACACAGGGACACAAATGGGTTAGATTGCAAACTAGGCTTATAAAGCCTTGGGGTGGTCATTAGCCTAGTGTATACCTATAAACTAAACCATTTTCCATTAAATGGAGGTCTATTATATGTTATGTGTTGGAGGTGTATCAGAAATCAGAACACTCGATCCAAGGCTGGTATCAGTCCACCTGCTGTAGTTTTAATGAAACTGCAGGAACATGTAAAAAATGGACACACTAAAAAGTTCCCTCACAGATGTACTTTTCTGAGTAAATTTCCAATCTGCATAAAATAAATGCAACAGTAGAATTAGTCAAGAAGATCTTAAGGTTGACAGACATATACCCACTTATAGGGAATGCAGTTGCACAGTGACAATTAACACATTTCATAAGTGCACTTTCCAGAACTCAGAATGTAGGTTAGCACAGAAGCTACCATAGAAATGGCTTCTATGCAGTCAGTACAGAGGAAGTGGGAAGCAGCAGCAGTCATGCAGACTGGCATTTCTTTAAAAGGCCTGTACCACTGGCTGTTCAGTGAGGAATTGCAGAGCAAAAGACAGAGAGCACTTTTGACTGAACTGCCAAGCTGACTGTGACAGCAGTGCAGATGTCTTAGTATTTACACCTAGCTGCCCCTCATCAGAAAAGTTCAAGTGACTTTGCCAGATAGGTGTGCATGCATCAGGAGCAGCACTTTTAGATGTCTGTGTGCTGTATGTTTGTATCTGATTACCTTAAATGTCTGTGTTTTCATTTCCTAAATGTTGGCAACTCTTCCTCACCTTGTCATACCCTGCAACACTTGCTGCTTCCTGAGAAACGTGGACTCCAATGCCATCTCCTTAAAACAGCCACTCTGCATAAACTGCCCAGAAAGGTCCTTCATTAAGATTTTACCAGCTGTATTTTACCTGTCCTGAAAACATGTGAAATAGCTCCAATCTATCCTCCTTCAAATGTCCCAAAAAACATACTACTAAAAAAACATACTACTTTGGTTGTTTTACAGTACTACTGCAGCACCCTCTCTTGCTATAAAGCGTATATTCTACTTGATATTCAGATCTATGAAAGCTGCATCTTTCTTTGTTCATAGTTATATACATTTTAAATGTTCTCTGACTTTAGATACTGCTGCAGTTATGCTTTTCCTTAATGTGTATACTGTGTAAATTGCTATAATTCTGCAGTATTTCTTTGTGCACTGATGCTTTGTTGTTAGCATTTGGACCAGGTCATAGCTGAAAAGGTTTACCACACCACACCACCCCCTACTTAACACATGAATAAATAAAATAAATTATATGACCACAAGGCACTAGAATTTCAAATACAGATGTGTCTCTGAGAATTAGTTTCATTTGACCATTGTAGCAAGGAAGGATTGTCATTGAAATGCATATGACTCCCTACTCACCCACACATCAGGATTTGTTATGTAGGAAAGTAAGAACACATAGAAGACATCTCACATGGATAATAAGATGCCTGGCCGTATACCCCTTTAAAACAATGCACTTAAAAGTGTGTGCCTCCCTTGTCAAGCACTTAATAGTGCTCATCTCTCATATTAAGCAGGACTGAGCATGAAAATCCTCTCCTGACTTTGTGTCTGTCCAGTCACAATTAAAATTAGCCATAAAGGTAGTCAAAGTAGTATTTTGTTTGAGCAGTAGTGGTAACTTATTCCACAGACTGGGAATATGTTGCAAAAGGAGCACCTCTCTCCAGCAAGCCTTGTTTATTTGTTTCTGACAATTTTATAGTGTGGTAGTGTATTACATCTATATTAATTAATCATTTATAGCATTTTAATGTTTTGGCAATGGCTCTACTCAGTGCTGAAAGTAGGTCTTGCATCTGTCAACTTACCCAATTATCAAAAAAATTCATTCTAACCCACTCCATTAAGTTTCTAGTTACAATAATTAGCACAAAAAGTGGTTGTATATCACCTTAAATGGAAATTAGTACTGTCATTCTCAAAGTATAAGCAGCGGTTTTCCAAAGTCAGTAATCTGAATGGCAATAAGGTATGTTATAGTGACCTTTTTGAGGGAAACTTTACCCCAGTGGTTTCATGAAGGAAAAAGTCCCCCCTATATTTTCTGCTTACTGTTATTTCTTTTGAGTCTTCACATGTGTGAGTTAAAGGGTGTGTTACCCAACTTCCTTCACCGTCTTGGAGCTCTTTCGGAAAACTGTTCAAACTCTTCGCATGCAAACAGCAGTAAGAATCCCCACAAAATGAAGGTGGACACTGAGGTACTGTTATGAAACTTAATTTTTTCTCTGTATCTAAGCAACTGCTAATCTCATTTTCCTATGACATTGCTGGAAATCTTGTATGCAAGCGGACTATGCCATTTACTGCTGCTTCATGAACAGTAGCCACAGATTCACTTTCCCTAACAGCGACCGTTACTTCCACAGCAGTGAACCTAGCAACTACAATACAGAGATTGAACTCTACAGAGCCTAGTGTTCCAGATGTCCAGCTTTCTACATAGGGAAAAAACACAAACAAAAATAAGGATTGCTTGCCACCTCACGGACATTAAATTCAATAACCCCCATAACACACTGGCCAAGCACAACCATAATAAACCCGAGCATGACAAGTTCACCTTCCACATCTTGGATGGTATACCCAAACTGGATTTACATGCCCCACTAAACTATTTCCTTGAAAGAAAAGAACTAAATTCACAAATAAAACTGGAGGCCTGTAGACTATCAGGACTAAACACCCAGATGTCCATCTGCAGTGTACTGAACATGAGGAAGCTGCAACACCTCACCTACTAGTACTTTATCCCACTGTAAGGTCTGACAAATATGGACTTGAAATATCTTCACCATGTTAACCAAGGATTATAAAGACCCTGCTATCTAACCAGATTCCAATCCATTAAGTTAGTTTTGTTCTTAGTATGTACCACTCAGACAAGGAAAGATTTGATGTTCTTCATGTTTCACTGTTGCAGTCATTACATTTGGGTAATCCTGCTGGCAGGTTGCCCTGAGCCGAACTGAATTCCAAAGTCTTGGGTCCTGTGTCGGCTGCCGACACCCCCTCCCAAGCAGCCAACGCCATGTTCTTCAGTCTTTCTTGCCGTGCAGTGCCCGAAGCAGAAGCAGTTCGCAAGTGCCGGTTGGTCGACTCCTGAAATTTTTGTGTTCGAGTTTCAGAACCAAAGTCTCCAATAAAGCTAAGTACCCCGTTCGGGAAACTTTTTTCTTGCTCCAGGCCGATGTCAGAAAAAGTTAATAATTGTATTACTTGTGGAAAGCAAATACCTCATAAGGATTTTCATTCTTACAATATTCCTTGCCTAGGCTCTGATCACAATGTTTCTGGTTGTTGGTTTTATGCTAGATTTAACCAACGCACTATTAAGTGTCGGTATAATTTTGCTTTAAAGTATTTTGGTAGCCGCTTTAATTATCCGAAAATGTCATTGGATAGCCATCCGACTACTGGAGTTTACAGAAAATGCAAAGAAAAGGATAGAGATAAACTGAGGCCCGAAACCGATGACGAAGCTTCTCCTAAGCCAGTCGCCGGTTCTCAGGTGCTTTCGCAGCCCCTGACACCCGCTATTTTAGAGTCGCAGGCCACTACCGACTCCCATGTGGAGTCGGCCATGCCGCTGGATACTCAAAGTATTAGATCCTTGGAATCTAATCCCTCAGATGGGTCCGGAGCCACTGAGCAGGTACCTGCTTCGGAGGGTGTATTCAGACCACAACATCCTTACATTAAAATGACTTCAACTTCAAAGACAAAGACTAAAGCAGCTTCTAAAGCAAAGAAACAAACTCATGAGCCATGTGTACAGGTCTCTATGCCCAAAAAAACAGATGATCAAGATGGCCGAAGACCTGATTACCTTGATCAGGGGTTCCCATCCCACTCCTGATAAGAGGCCTAGGCAAGACACTGACAATGAATCTTCAGATCAGGTTTCTATTTCTTCTGATTCCTCTTCTGATCAGGGATATTCTTTACCCCCCTATGAGGATTCTGATGCTGAAGAATCTTTACCTTCAGCATCCCCTCCTTAGGGTTCTTCTTTTGGGGAAACCTTGCATACCATGAGGGAGCATTTTCACTGGGAAAGCCAAGATTTTTCAGAATCTAAAAAGAGGCTCATGGATTTTCTTTTACTACCACAGTACATGCCTCTATCCATTCCCCCTGTGTTAGACATTGTAGATGATGTATTTTCAGAGTCTAGTTAGTTTGACCCCTGACTCCTTACCTCCAGCTCCTGTTAAGCCTGACCGATATTACAGGGTTCCTGACTCACATAAATTTATTTTTAAAAACCCTGCTGCTGACCCAGAAACTATTTCACAGGGTCCCAAGGGAGTTAAGGCCTCTACAGCAAAAAACCCAACCCCCTCTGACAGAGATTCAAGGGCACTGGATAGATGGGGAAAAAAGGTTTACACATCTGCAACTTTGGCTATAAGGGCCTTAAACTGTCAGTTTCATATGCTCAAGTATCAGCAGCATCTCATAGGATTGCTTAAACAGAAAATGATGTTAAATTCAGAATGTGCAGAAAACAAGGAAATGCAGGATTTATTGCATGCAGCTGTACAAGTTGGAAGGCATACTTTGCAATGTGGTTTTGATTCATTGGAGGCCTCCTGCAGGGCTGCAGTTATGGGTTCTGTAATTAGGAGGCATGCTTGGTTAAAGGAACAAAATCTGCCTGATCATGTTAAAGTTAAGTTACTAGATGCACCTTTATAGCATGATACTTTGGTGCTAAGGCAGAAGAGGTGTTAAAGAAAATGGAAGACAAAGCTAAATCTATGCAAACTGTTAAAGATTTTTTACAAGTGCAGCCACCTAGGTTTAGTAGACACTGGCCTACAAACAATTGGTCCTTTCCTGTGTCAGACAGACCTTAAAGGGGCAGATCCAGACACCCAAGGGGCAGATCCCAGGTGCAAGGTTCTTATAGGTCAAAACAATGGGGTGCTTCTACCTCCAAAGCTGAAGAAGATAAAGCACAAACATACAGAAAGCAGTCCCAATTACTTTCCCCTGCCTGCACCAAGCACTTATCTTCTGGCAGCACCCTTAGGGGGAAAATTAGCTCTTTTTGCTCAAAATTGGCACATTATAACCCAGGACAAGTGGGTTCCAAATATAGTGTCACAAGGCTGCAAATTCCATTTCCATACTCTGCCAAAGGCAAACGGCTGAAAAACAAAAACTAACGAAGCAAAAAAACTCTTTAAAACAAAAAAGGCGAGCAATGGAGACGGAGCGGTTTAAAACAAACTATTTAATTAGTGCTTTCGGAAAAGGCAATGCTTCTCCTTCAGACATTAAAACAATTTAATTACACTCATTATATAGACAATCAATAGGCCAATTAATCAATTAAACAAAAGTACAAATACTTTAAAGGCACCAAACCTAAAAAGTGTTACCAAATGCTAGGTACCCTGATAACTACAATGCGTAACGATGGACAGCTGAAAAAGTAGAAAATAAATAAATAAATAAATAAATAAATAAAAGGAAAAAATGAATAACCTAAAGGTAAGAGACAAAATTAGATATCCAAGGTATCTACACCTAAACTGATGTTAAAATGTTATTGCTAATACAGTTCTAGGACCATCCTAGTATAAATAGTAAAACATACCATACTTATCTAAAATTACTTAAAAGTAATTATAAGAAAATTAAAATAAAGCCATATATATATATATATATATATATATATATATATGTTGGCTTAGAGCATTATAATAAACCAAAAACACATATAAAAGACAACATTTAAATATATAGAAATGTATAAATATATAATAGAGCATGAAAATATTCGATAAGTTGGCCTTAGACAATGGAAACTAAAATTTTCTAAAAAATGAAAATCATATAAATAATTATTTTAACTAAATTAATTATCTATTAAGGGCTAAGTGTTTAAGAATACACTTAACAGACACACTTTCATTTAGCCCTGGAAATATATAAGCTGCAGTTCTGATTTGCCAATTTAACTCTTAGATTTCCAATTTTAGTTGCCAAGGGCCCCCTCTTTGATCGACTACAACTTGTTTTAAAATAGCGAATTTAAAACAATGATCTGGGAACAAATTAATATGCTTGGCAAGTGCATTATTAGTATCATTCTTACTTATAGCATACTTATGTTCATATATGCACTGCTTTACTTTTCTTTCAGTTTTCCCAATATAAAAAGCAGCACATCTTTGACAGTGTGCTGAATAAACCACGCTTTTAGTTTCACAAGTGTATTTACCATGAATTTTATAAACCTTATCTCTACTAGTGACATGGTTCCCAGTATACAAGAAAGAGCAATAATGACAGGCACCACATTTAAACATCCCTGTAATTCTATTGTGTGCTGCTTTATTTGGATGTTCAAGAAGTGTTTTAAGATTCACACCTCTCCTATAAGTAATTTTAGGTTTATTACCAAATAACTTATAAAGACATATGTCTTTTAAAGTTAGGGCCCAGTTTTTATTTAAGATCTCTCGTATTAATATATGGTCTAAGCTAAAAGTACATAAGAAGCTAGTATGAAAAGTAGAAGACGTTCTTCCACATGTACTGTTATTTTGGCTAGAGGCTTCATTACCACTTTCAAGGGTGTTATTAAAAAGAAGTGGTTTAAAATAGCCCACATGCCTCTTAGTAATAACTTCTCGTGAAATATTCTCCACCATAGAGAGGGGATAGCCTCTATTTACAAACATGGATTTCAAGAATTCACATTCTTCAATAAATTCTTTTTCCTCTGAAATCATCCTAGCTGCCCTTACCATCTGTCCTTTAATGACAGCTCTTTTTTGATGGTAAGGGTGACAGCTGGTGAAATTAATTTGAATATGTGGGTTTTCTATATATAGAGCTCTTGAAGGTAAAATTAGTTATGTCTTTAAATAAATGAATGTCTAAAAAGTTAATACTATTCCGTTGTAAATTGTATGTAAAATTGAAAAAAAATCAGTGAAAGAAGAAATGGTGGTGATAAACTCATGGACTACATCGGTAGGACCATTCCAAATAAAGAACATGTTGTCCTGGTGGCGGGTATACCAGGCGACATTTTCCTGAAATAAATTATTTTTAAAAAGAACGGTCTGCTCCCAATGTGCCATAATACAATTAGCGAAGCTACCACCACAAGGTGACCCCATTGCCACCCCTGTTTTTTGTAAATATATCTGTCCATCAAAGAGCATATAATTATTTGATAAAACTATTTCTAACAGTGTTTCGACTACATAAATAGTATTGTCATTGACCTGCCTTAACTCCATAAAATGCCTAATCCATGTTAGGACTAGGGTTTGGGGTATGACCATATATAGGTCTCTGACATCTACTGAAAGAAACACATGATCTTGATGGAAGGTAATTTTACCTAATTGAGTTAAAAAGCTCTAAGAATCTTTACAGATTTGCGGCTCTTGCTCCACCAAAGGTCTCAAAATACTAGCCACATATTTAGCACAACCATAAGCAATGGAACCTCGTCCGTCAACTATAGGTCTAAAAGGAGGATCGATCATCCTCTTATGAATTTTGGGTGTGCCAAATAGGACTGGTGTTCTAGGGGCTGCCATGGTCAAATAGTTATATAGGTCCATATCAATCGCTCTTTCTAAAAACAGGTCTTCTATAGTGGACCTAATTTTCTTGTGGGCTATGTTTACTTCGTTAATACTAACAAGTTCATAAGCTTCATTATCTAAATGTTTTTTCATGTTAGTTACATAATTATTATAATCCATAAAAACGAGCCCTCCGCCTTTATCAGGCTTCATGGCCCTTATATTACAATCATGTAATAAGCTAACAAAGTCGCGCTGTTCTCTATTTATATTAAGTACCTTGTTCTTTTTTATACCTTTATTAGAGCATATAACTCTAAAATCAATTTCACACATCTTCTCAAACATTTGTAGGGTCAAATGGAGGGGTGGGTTAAACAAGCTAGAAACCCTATGTTGGCCAGGAAGAGTAGAACTTACTCCCATTAAGGTGTTTAAATTCAATTTACGCACAAACAGTTTTAAATCAATGATGGTTTTAACAAGGTTGAAGTTGGTATCGGAAACAAAAGTCAGACCCTTAGAGAAAAAGTCAACCATTCCTTGGGGTATTTCCAACGCAGTATAATTGTAAATATGAAAATCCCCACCAACATTGGAAATAATCAGGGGTTGCCCCACGCCTGGTCCGATTATCTCCTGCACTGGTTCTTTTTGTTCCGTGAGTGACCTTGGTAACGATTGGTCTTGAATTTCCCAAACTGATTGATGTCCTTCAAGGATGCATCTGCAGTCATAACATATGGGTTGTCCTGCCTCAGGCAGCCCTTCGGTCGGCCGGATTCCAAAGTCTGGGTCTGGCCTCGGCTGATGTCGCACTTTCCCCGACGTCAGAGCGTCTGGGGTATAAAAGCATCAGCCGACGCCATTTTCCTCAGTCTTTCTTGCCGCGCGTTGCCTGAAGCAGAAGCTGTTCGCAAGTGCCGGTCGGTCAGATCCAGAGATTATAGCTACCGAAGACTTCGAAAAAAGCTAAGTACCCCGTTGGGGACTCTTTCTTGCCTCAGCCGATGTCAGACAAAGTAAATAATTGTTTAACTTGTGGGAAACAAATACCTCATAAGGATTTCCATTCTTACTGCCTTCCTTGCTTAGGCCCAGACCACAACGTATCAGCCTGTTTAGCCTGTGCCTCCTTTAACTGACGAACTCTTAGACGTTGGTCGGAGTTTGCAGAGGAATTTTTTGGAGCCGCTTTTGCTTATAAAATGCCATCGGAGACTCTGACTTCGCATATGGTCAAAAAAACGCAAGGAAAAGGACCGACACTCACAGCCCGTGGTTTCGGCTGAAACCACGGCTAGGCCCACCGCGAGTGTCTCGGTTTCGGCCGAAACAGAGTCCACGGCGATTCCTACAACCGAAACCATACTTCCGACCACCGAGGCCCGAGAGGCCCCGGCTGAGTCGGCTTCAGAACTCCCTACCGAAGCTAGTGTTCAGGAATTGTCCGACACCATACCTTTGGACATTTCTACCCCTGCACGTGGGGCAGCTAGGCCCCCAGCTTCTATGTCTATTAAGGCCTTCTCCAGGGCTAAAGCTGCCAAACTTTCAAAAGCTTTGCCTGCCAAACCTACATTCCAGAGGCCTTCCTCTAGTTCACAGATCCTCAGCCTTGCTGAGGACCTTATCTCCTTAATTAGGGGTTCACAACCTCACCCAGACAGGGCCTCTCAACCTCCTCCAGACAAAAGGCCCAGGGCTGACCCCTCTGAACCTCACTCCTCAGATTACTCCACGAATGGATCTGATTTGTCAGACCACCAGGAAGGGGCCTACTCGCCTTATGAGGATTCAGATGCAGATGAATCTATTCTTGCCTACCCTCCTGAAGAATTTTCCTTTGGGGAGACTTTACACTCCATGAGAGAGCACTTTCAATGGCAAGGTCAGGATTTCTCTGATTCTAGAAAAAGATTAAGGACCTTTTTGCATTTGCCTCAGCATAGGCCCTTAGCTATACCTCCTGTTCTAAATGTAATTGATGATGTGTACAATGATGTCAGTACAGCCCCTGATTCTCTTCCTCCGGCCCCTGCCAAACCTGACAGATATTACAGGGTCCCGGATTCTCATTTCCATCTGTATAAAGCCCATGCTGCAGACCCAGAAACTATTTCTCAGGGCCCTAAAGGGATAGCAGCCGCTACTGCCAAAAATCCCCTACCCTCTGAAAGAATCTAGCGCTTTAGAGAGATGGGGAAAAAAGGTTTATACATCTGCTACTCTTTCTGCTAGGGCATTAAACTGTCAATTCCATATGATACAGTACCAAGAATTTTTGTTAGATCAACTGAATAAGAAACTTTCTTCTCCTGAACCCTTAGACCGTAAATCCCTTCAGGATTTGGTACATAACTCACAACAGGTTAGTAATCATTTTTTAAAATGTGGCTATGATGCACTGGAGGCTTCATTTAGATCAGCTATGACTGGGGCAGTTATTCGTAGGCATGCCTGGCTGAAGGAGCAATCTTTGCCAGACCATGTCAAAGCTAAACTCCTCGATGCTCCAATGGAGAAACAAAATTTATTTGGCTCCCCTGCACAGGAGATTCTAAAAAAGGTTGAAGAAAAAGCAAAATCTGTGCAAACAGTTAAAGATTTCCTGCAGGTTCAACCACCGAGGTTCAGCAGAAACTGGCCTACAAAGAATTGGTCCTTTCCAGACTCGTCCAGAGCACAGAGGGGCAGGAACAGGTGCCCTAGAGGCAGAGGTCAATCAAGGGCCCCTACAGAGGCCGACAGTGGCAGCCTGCCAACCAGAGGAGTAGTGCAACAGCTACAACTACAACCACTACTACAGGACAGACCCAATGACTTGACTCTGATTCCGCCTACCAGGGATCAACTGGCAGCACCCTTGGGCGGAAAGCTGGCTTTATTCTCAAAAAACTGGCATTGCATTACAAAGGATACATGGACATTGCAAATAATAGACAAAGGATACAGGTTTCACTTCCACACTTTGCCAAAAAGAAGCGGAATGCCAAACCTTCCACCAAATCAGAAGGCAGAGGCTTTAAGACAAATCAGCAATTTACTTCAGATGAAAGCTATAGAAAAGGTACCATGTTCAGAACAAGGCCAAGGATTTTACTCCAGACTATTCCTTGTACCAAGAAAAGAAAAACAATGGAGGCCTATTCTCAACCTGTCCACACTGAACACTTATCTCATTGTGCCAAAATTCAAAATGCTGACCCTACAGCAACTTCTTCCCATGTTGGGCAAGGAGTCTTGGCTGGTGACTCTAGATCTCAAGGAGGCATACCTGCACGTCCCTATCCGACCAAATTGCAGAAGACACCTCAGATTTCTTGCAGGATCAGAGCATTATCAATTCTCAGCATTGCCCTTTGGCTTATCTACTGTGCCCAGAGTATTCACGAAATGCCTGGCATCAGTAATTGCACATTGCAGACTTCAGGGAATTCAAATTTATCCATACCTGGATGACTGCCTAATACAAGCGGACAACAAGAAAAAATTGTTAAAGGACTTGGCCTATGCCATACACCTGCTACAGACCTTGGGATACGCAGTCAACATCCAAAAGTCAAGACTAGTACCATCCCAAAGGATAACCTTTTTGGGTGCAGATCTGGACACAATCACCCAGATGGCTTTTCTCACAGACGAAAAACAAAAACAACTTCCAGATTACTTCATGATTCTGACCAGACAAACTCAGCTTACTGCAAGGAAAGTCCTGCAGGCCCTGGGTTACATGGCATCCTGCATAATTTTAATCCCACATGCCAGGCTGCATGTGAGGAAATTACAATGGTACCTAAGGAGTGTATGGTCTCAACACAGTCACAGTCTAGAAACCATGATACCAATCATTCCATGTCTTCAAAAGGAATTCCTGTGGTGGGCTCAGGCCTGCCAGTCCAACAGAGGGTTGCCTTTCAACAAACCAAAAACAAGGCAGACCATCACCACGGACGCCTCAGACCGAGGATGGGGAGCACACATGGAGGACAAATTTATCCAAGGCCTATGGACTCAAGGGCAGCTAAGCACGCACATAAACCAAAAGGAAATGCTGGCAGTGAGGCATGCAATCGAGGCATTCAGACCCTTCCTCCAACAAGGACATCTGTTAATAAGGACAGACAACACCACGGTCATGTGGTACATAAACAAACAGGGAGGCACACATTCCTACCCTCTATGCCGGATGGCTATGAATCTGTGGAATCTATGCCTGAATCTCAATATCCAGCTGCAGGCCCAATTCATACCAGGAAAAGAAAATGCACTAGCAGACAGCTTAAGCAGAACTACCATGGATGCACACGAATGGATGCTGCATCCAGACATCTTCAAACTCCACATGGGGAATGCCGGAGATAGATCTGTTCGCCTCCCCACTCAACCACCAACTGAAGACATTCTGCTCAAGGACATACCACCCACAAGCTTGGAGGGTGGACTCTCTCTCTTTCAGCTGGAATGCCCTAACAGTATATGCCTTCCCACCTCTCCCATTGATGTACAAGGTTCTACTGAAGATCAGGGAGGAACAGCCAAAAGTGATACTAATAGCTCCGGACTGGCCAAGACAACACTGGTACCCACTATTGAGAAGCATGTCTCAGGCAAATGCATGGCCTCTTCCCCTATGGCCTCTTCTTCTAACGCAGAACAATTTCAAGACCCTGCATCCCAACTTGAAAACATTGCAGCTAACTGCCTGGAAAATTCCTTAAATTCCAACCAAACTGTTTTATCTCAGAGGGTGAAGGACATCCTGGAGGCTCGCAGGCCTTCCACAAGGAAGACATACTCAGCTAAATGGAAGAGATTTCTCATTTGGAGCACATCAAAGGGCACTGATGTCACAGTGGCAAACCTAGCACACATCCTAGAATACTTAGCAGAATTGTTCCACAATGGCCTGTCTTCTTCTTCCATAAAGATTCATGCTTCAGCAATTTCAGCAGAATATAATATGGATCCACCCATCTTCTCACACCCTCTTCTCAGGCAATTTCTAAGAGGGATCAAAAATGTTAAACCTCCAAGAAGACCCACTCTACCTGCATGGGATCTCAATTTTGTGCTGGAAAAACTGACACTACCTCCTTTTGAACCAGCAGCATCAGCGGATCTACAGTTTCTATTTTGGAAAACTGCATTCCTTCTGGCAATCATTTCAGCAAGAAGAGTGTCTGAGTTACAAGCGTTAATGGCAGTGCAGCCTTTTCTTATTTTTCACCAGGATAGAGTGTCACTAAGAACCAATCCTACTTTCATGCCAAAGGTGGTATCCAGGGTATCCTTGAACCAAGCTATTCACTTGCCTATGTTCTTCCCTAACCCACAGAATAAAGGGGAAAAACTTTTGCACACCCTGGATATACACAGACAACTACGCTACTATTTGGACAGAACAAAAACTAGCAGAAAAACTGACCAACTTTTTGTAGCATATGCAACTGGGGTGCAAGGAAGAGCAATTTCCAAACAGACAATTTCAAAATGGATAGGAAATTGCATTCGCTTTTGCTACTCCTTTCATGGAAAGACAGTTCCTGAAAATATCAGGCCTCACTCCACAAGGGCCACAGCCACCACTACAGCTTTCCTACGAGGGGTGGCTACCAAGGACATTTTAGAAGCTGCTACTTGGCACTCCGTGCATACATTTGCCAAGCATTACAATCTACCTTTATACTCTAGATCCCGAGCAGGTTTGCAACTGCAGTGCTGCAGGGGATCTTAACTACACCATCCTTCTCTTAGTACTTCCTCCCCCAGATTGGCTATGGTATTCTACCCATATGTTATGACTGCAGATGCATCCTTGAAGGACATAGTACAGTTTTGTACCTACCATAAATGTAGATGTCCGATAGGTATGCATCTGCAGTCAGGATTACCCTCCCACCTTCCCCTCTGTGGTATTCCTAGGGTGCTTACCCCTCTTTCAGCTAGCTGGGGGAATCTATTATGGTGTATTTGTTTGTTTTTACATGTATATAATTTGCAAATGTTTGGAACTTTTCAGCATTTATCCAAATTTAGCCTTCCTAGAGGGCACCTGGCATCTGGGGCAAGAAAAACTGAGGAAAATGGCGTTGGCTGATGCTTTTATACCCCAGACGCTCTGACGTCGGGGAAAGTGCGACATCAGCCGAGGCCAGACTTTGGAATCCGGCCGACCGAAGGGCTGCCTGAGTCAGGACAACCCATATGTTATGACTGCAGATGCATACCTATCGGACATCTAAATTTATGATCGGTACAAAACTGTACTTTCTGATTCATGTGAAAACCCTGATGATGACTTGTACTTGGTTGATTACTGTTCATGTCATCTTGTGCGTTTGAACTACTGCCATGGTTGTTTCTGTTACTTGGATTTCTATTATTAATTCTCTCACTCCTTCTAAGTTCAGGTGTTGGTTGTGGGTTATCATATAAGACACTATCATTGGAGTTATTATCCGCTTCATGCATATTATTAATTAATTGTGCAGGAGCCTTGTTCATTGTTGAAGACTGTGGAATAAAAGGTGGGCGAGGATATGCGACTTTGTTAGCATATCGTTGTAAATCTCTAAATCTCTGGTAATCTTTTTCTTTTTAATGTTCAACATTTTATTCATAGCGGCGTCAATACTTGTAAAAATGCGCATGTAGTCATATTTATAGCGAGGAAAATCATTACTAGTTTGTATATCGTGCTCTAAGATTTCAAGCTCAGTTTTCAAAGTAACTACTCCAGTTTTATATTGATTAATAAGTACCAAAATAAATTCAAAGCCTTGTTTATCAAACAAGTTCAAAAGAGCTGTGTGGAATTCAGACCCTTCAAATAAGCCAACTGGGTATCCCCATTGTCGGAGCCCTTTAGGAATAAGCTTCTTACTTATTTCCAACTGGAGTTTTCTACAATGAAAAAGTTTCAAGTCAGAGTCATTAATTAAAGTTGTGATGTTACTCACAGTTGTTGGTTCATCTTGGATCAAGTTGTCTGTCACACAGTTCTCTTAAAAAAAACTCACAATGGAAGGGGGAGTGTTGTTACCTATGTCTTGATTATTGTTATCTATATTGTTACCTATGTCTTGATTATTGTTACCTCTGTCTTGATTATTGTTACCTCTGTCTTGATTATTATCTATGTCTTTATTATTGTTACCTCTGTCTTGATTATTGTTACCTCTGTCTTGATTATTGTTACCTATGTCTTGATTATTGTTACCTATGTCTTGATTATTGTTACCTATGTCTTGATTATTGTTACCTCTGTCTTGATTATTGTTACCTATGCCTTGATTATTGTTACCTCTGTCTTGATTATTGTTACCTCTGTCTTGATTATTATCTATGTCTTGATTATTGTTACCTCTGTCTTGATTATTGTTACCTCTGTCTTGATTATTATCTATGTCTTGATTATTGTTACCTCTGTCTTGATTATTGTTACCTCTGTCTTGATTATTATCTATGTCTTGATTATTGTTACCTCTGTCTTGATTATTGTTACCTATGCCTTGATTATTGTTACCTCTGTCTTGATTATTGTTACCTATGTCTTGATTATTGTTACCTCTGTCTTGATTATTGTTACCTATGTCTTGATTATTATCTATGTCTTGATTATCGTTATTGTTGCTGTTAAAATCATTTGATTGCTGAACTGCTGAATTTGTATTTAATACAATTCCGTTAGAAGCTGGCTGAATACTGGCTTGGTTATTCGTTGAGATACCAGTACTTCGTACTACCTCGGGTATTTGGTTTGGGAGACCGGGTCGGTTACCAGCTTGGTTGTTACTTGGCAACCGAGTACCCACAGTAGTGCCAGAGAGGTGATTAGGTGTAGTCCGTTCTTGCGAGATGAGATTACTTGTACCAGTGCCTTGTCTACCTGCAGGAAAGGCTACGTGTTCAGTAGACTGAAAGCTGTCCATACGTTGCGTTAGATTCTCAACCCGGCCTAAAAGGACTTTCAACGCTGTTAAATTACCAATGGCATTCGCCTCGCCGGTTGAAGTGTTGTCACCCATTTCATTAATGGAGCTATTGCTTGGCTCTTCTTCCTAAAGGCAAACGTCTGGCCAGATCTGCTAAAAAAATCAGTGGGCAGAGGCACAAAAACAAGTTTCATCCCTCATGGACATGGGGGCCATTCAGCAAGTACCAGAACAAGAGTGGGGATAAGGATTTTTTGCAGCAGCTTCTGCCCATGCTGGGCAAGAATGCTTGGCTTGTGACTTTAGACCTAAAAGAGCCATACCTACATGTTCCAATCAGACAATCGTGCAGAAGACACCTAAGAAGACATCTCAGATTCAAGGCTGGTTCAAAGCATTACCAATTCTCTGCACTGTCCTTTGGCTTATCTACTGTGCCCAGGGTCTTTAGAAAGTGCCTGGCACCAGTAATTGCATTCTGCAGACAAAGAGGAATACAAATATGTCCTTACTTGGACTGTCTAATTCAAGCAGAGAACAAGGACATTCTTCAACATCTGGCGTTTGTGAAAAGACTTCTAACATGCCTAGGGTACACAGTCAACGAAAAGAAATCAAAACCTAGTACCCTTTCAAGGGATAACATTCCCGGGTGCAAGCTTGAATACAACTGCTCAGATGGTTTATCTCACGCCAGACAAACAACGGCAACTGACTACCTAGTTCACAATGTTGACAACAAAGGCCCAGTTATCTGCAAGAAAAATTCTGCAGGCTTTGGGCTTTATGGCATCCTGCATCCTACTAATTCCATATGCAAGACTGCATATGAGGAAACTTCAATGGTACCTAAAAAGTGTTTGGACTCAACATTGCCACAGCCTGGAAACAATGATTACTCACATTCCCTGCCTGCAGCAGGAGTTTCGATGGTGGGCAAAGGCTTGTCACCATAACAAGGGACAGCCATTCACATTACCCCCAGCCAGGCAGACACTAAAAACGGATGCATCAGACTATGCCTGAGGGGCCCACATGGCAGGAAGATGCATTCAGGGCACATGGACCTCAAACTAAATGCATCTACATATCAGTCAAAAAGAGATGCTAGCTGTTCAACATGCCCTGACAGCCTTCAAGGACCTACTTCATCTGGGACAACTACTGATAAAGACAGACAACACCATGGTCATGTGGTATATAACAAGCAGGAGGACACACATTTTACCCCCTTTGCAGACTAGCCATGACATTGTGGGACACAGCTTTGACTTACCAAGTACATTTTCAGGCACAATTCCTGTCAGGAAAGGAAAATACTCTGGCAGATGAACTAAGCAGAAACCTCATGGATCCCCACGAGTGGCAGTTGGATCCACAAGTCTTCAGCATGATAACAAGGAAATGGGGATGCCCGGACATAGATCTATTTGCCTCCCCTCACAGCTACCATCTAAAAAGATTCTGCACAAGGCCTTCTCACAGACAAGCATAGAAAGTGGACACCCTATCTTTCAGTTGGAAAAACCTATCAGTATATGCCTTTCCTCCACTGCCTCTCCTCCCCAAGGTACTCCTAAAGGTCAGACAGGAGAAACCAAAGATGATACTGATTGCCCCAGACTGGCCCCACCAGTACTGGTATCCAATCCTAAGGAACTTGTCTCTATGCCCAGATTGGACCTTACCTCAATTACATTGCCTACTGTCCCAGCAAAACAATCAGATCCTGCACAGCCAACTCAGGACATTAAACCTGGCAGCATGGCAGATAATGTAGTCATACAAAAAACACCTCTCAGTAAAGCTGTGGTGGATGTTATTCTGGAAGCCAAAAGGCCTAGTACTAGAAAGTCTTATGCTGGAAAATGGAAGAGATTCTGTGCTTCAAACCAGGTACAAGGAACTGATATAACTGTACCAAATATTCCTCAGATTTTGCAATACTTAACTGAGATGCTGGACAAAGGCCTATCCTTTTCATCAATTAAAATTCATGCCTCTGCCATTTCAGCTCATTACAATACAGAGCCACCAATTTTTTCTCATCCTTTATTAAATCAGTGCCTCAGAGGAGCCAAAAATGTAAGGCCTCCAAGGAGATCACCAATACCTGCATGGGACCTCAACTATGTCTTGGAAAAGCTCACCCTGCCTCCTTTTGAGCCAGCTGCTACTGTTGATATAAAGTTTTTATCTTGGAAAACAGCTCTGCTCCTAGCAATTACTTCTGCAAGATGAGTTTCAGAGCTACAGGTGCTCTTGGCTGTAGAACCTTTTATCATTTTTTATCCAGACATGGGCTCTCTGAGAACAAACCCAACATTTATGCCTAAAGTGGTGTCCAGTGTGGCTGTTAACCAAACTATTCATCTGCCAACTTTTTATCCAAATCCACAGAACAAGGGGGGAGAGAATTCTGCACTCTTTGGACATGCACAGACAGCTTAGATTCTACTTGGACAGAACCAAAGCTTTCAGGAAGACAGAGCAATTACTAGTGGCATATGTGCAGGATCACAAGGAAAGGCTGTCTCAAAGCAGACTTTCTAAGTGGATAGGCCACTGCATTTGTTTTTATTCACACCATGGCAAGCAAGTGCCTAAGGGGTATTAAGCCACATTCCACCAGAGCTGCAGCCACTTCGGCAGCCTTTCTCACGGGAGTACCAACCAGAGACATTTTAGAGGCAGCTACTTGGAGTTCAGTGCACACCTTTACAAAGAATTATCATCTGACACTCTTAAGTCCAGGGCAGGCTTTGCCACTGCAGTTCTGCAGGGCCTCATAGCCGCTCCTAATGCTGTTTAGCTCCAGCCTCCCAACCATAGCTTTGGGACTCTACCCAAATGTAATGACTGCAACAGTGAAACATGAAGAACGTAGTACAGTTGTGTACACTTACCATAAATGTAGATGTTCGAGTGTATTCACTGTTGCAGTCCAGGTTACCCACCCGCTATCCCCCTTTTTCTATGGATCTTATCTTTCCTTCTCTGATTTATACAACCTATGTGGTGTATTTGCTTATAGATGAAGGTAAAATTTATATTGGTGCATTTGTTGAGATATATATCTATATCTATATAAAGTTTGGCTACCCTTTTAGGGGGGCACCTGACATCTGGGGCAAGAAAAACTCAAGAGAATGGCGTCAGCTGCTTCTTTTATACCCCTGACGACCTGACGTCAGGGAGGGGGTGACGGCAGCTGACACAGGACCCAAGACTTTGGAATTCAGGCCGGCTGAGGACAACCTGCCAGCAGGATTACCCAAATGTAATGACTGCAGCAGTGAATACACTCTACATTTATGGTACATGTACACAACTGTACTTTCCTTGCCTTCATAGGTTGGTACTAGGCTATCGGCCCTAGGGCTTTTACAAGCCTAGCCATAACAGTTCCCTGGATATTTCTTACCACAATATTTACTTCCCTGGACCCCTGTCTAGCAGGGTAACTGACATGATCCCCGGGGTGAATTTCCTATCTTCCATCCAATCGTCAAGGTTCCTTTTAAAGAGGGTCAAGGAGGCGCTTTGCTTGACATGTATGGGCAGTCTATTCCAGAGTATGGGGAGTCTCTGTGTCAGGAATCTATCCGTCCAGCATGTTTTGTTCAGTGTGATGATACGGTTTAGATCCCTGGAGCATGTGGCTCTGAGGGATTGGGATTTTTTAAAGTGGAGCATGTCCAACAGCTCAGGGTTTGACATGGCCTTGTATGTTAAGCAGAGATTGCCTCTGAGTAGACGATATGCCACAGAGTATAGCTGGAGTTTTTTTAGAAGGTCAGCATAGGGCATCTGCTTTAGGCCTGTGATTCTTTTAATGAGGTATTTCTGAGCCCTTTCCAGCTGTTGCAGATGTCTTGTGAGGTACATACCAAATGGGGTGTTGTACTCTATAATGGGTCTAATGAGGGATGAGTACAGTGGGACAGTGACCTCCTTTTTTCTGCATGAAAAGCCCTTAGTGATGAGGTGTGCCACATAGAAGGATTTTCTGACTGTTGTGGCAATGTGGTTATCAAAGGTGACCACTGTCCACCTGTGTCCCTAAGTCTCTCATCACACTTTCAGTGTTTAGTGTACTGCCACCTATGTGGCAATTCATGGGTAAATGGTTATTCACAAAGGGGATAACTATGCATTTCTTGGTATTAAGCATGAGGCAATAGCTCTGGCACCAAGCATCTGTTTCTGTAAGGCCATTTTGTAGAATAACCACATAATTTGAGGAGTCAATAATGGCTCCCAGTTTGCAGTCATCTACGAACTTTGTTAGCCACAGTCCCTTAGTGTTGGCCTGTACTTCAGAGAAGTAGATGCCAGACAAGAGCGGTCCCAGGACTGAACCCTGGGATACTCCACTTGTCTGGAGCTAGATTTGGAGTTGGCTACTTTTACATTCTGGGTTCTGTCAGTAAGCCAGTTGGCAACCCATCAAGTGACATAGAGATTTATGTGCAGCTTAGTAAGTTTATCTATGATTCCAGAGTGGGGGGATGGTGTCGAAGGCCATGGCGAGGTCCAGATAGGCTGTATGGACCACCTTACCCTCATCCACAATGCTGGAGACTGATTCAAAAAAGCCATTCAGGTTCAGGAGACAAGATCGGCCCTTCACTGACCCAAACTGGGTGGGGCCCAGTGTTTGAAGGTTACCAATGTCTTTGTTTATAAGTTCCATGATAATGCGTTCCATGCCCTTGCAGATCAGGCTCGTCAGACTGATGGGACGGTATTTCCCGGGATCCAAGGTGGATCCCCCCTTGTGGAGTGGGATAAATGTAGCTGTGCGCCACTCAGTGGGCATGAAGCCTGAGGTGAGGCTATGATTGAACATGACACTTAGGTGAGGTGCCAGTTCATTTTGTAGTTCATGTAGTACACAGCCCGGGATGTCATCTGGTCCCATGGATGCTGTATTCTTAGCTTTGGAGAGTGCGGTTTCTACCTGTGTGGCCGTGTTTACCAGAATTTGGCAATCTTTTGGTATTGAGATGGGCCCTTTAGGAGGTGAGAGGGCGGGTGAAGTTGGCACTAATTCGATCTGCCAGGATATTGGCAATATCCTTGGGATCAGTATATTTAATGCCATTCTGTTGTAGCTCAGAGCAGATCTGAGCATTGCCATTTAGATTCTTGACATAACTATAGAGTGCCTTGTGGTTGTCTTTGGAATCTTTGTCAATTTTATTTTCGTAACTAGCTTTGAAGGAGTTTATGAGGGATCTCAGGTTCTTACTGAGTCTGGTAAGGGAGTTTTTTGCATCCTGAGATTTTCCTCTCTTCTGCAACAGTTTCTTCCTTCTGTTGTATAGTTTGTTTATGGCAGAGGACCCCCAGATTGCTTCCTTTTTTTTGGAGGAGAGCGTCTTGGTTCTATTTGGGATGGCACAATTTATGCACAAGTGGATGTGCTCATACAGTGCCTTAGTGTAGGATCCAGCAGTTGAACTTTCGGCTCCCGTCTGCATGGGTGTCATGAAGTTTGTCACTTCTGACTTGAGTAGCATGAAGTTGGCTTTGGATAAGTTTTTTATGGAGGTTTTCTTACTGGGAGTGGGGGTGGGATGTGGATGTCAAGGGTGATTTGCTTATGGTCAGACCTAACCAATGAGGGGGTGATCACTGTTGAGGAGCATCTAGCTCCCATGTTGGTAATGACCAAGTCTAGGATATTGGTGCCCCTGGTGAGACAGTGGATGATTTGATTCAGGGTGTTGGAATTTATGAATTCCAAGAACTGTTGGGAAAAGGTGTTGGTACCTCAGTAGTTTTCCCAGTTAATGGCAGGGTAGTTGAAATCACCCAGTATTAGGGTGTTTGGTTGTATCTTTTTTCCAGTATGTTTAGAAAGGTGTAGTGAAAATCTTGGGGCATGGTGGGGAGTCTGTAGCAAGCTACAATTTGGATTGCAGACTTACCTAGTGTTATTTGCACCTGGAGAATTTCAGATGCATTGTGTTGGGCAACTAGCTTGGAGGTGTGAATATCGACACTCCTCCACCTTTAGTGTTTCGGTCTTGGTTTGGTGGCCAAAAAGTGTGGTAAGAGTTGTAGCCTGGTATTGCAGGGGTGCTGTCTAGAGCTTTGAACCAGGTCTCAGTTACTGCACAGATATCAATATTCTCCATTTTTAGGAGTGCCTCGAGAGAGTGCATTTTGAGGATTAGACTTCTAGCACTGAGTAGCATTACCTTCAGATTTTGCATGCTTGTATCTGTTACGGTGGTGGTTTTGTCCTTTGAACCTTGCCTAAAAAAGGCACTATAGGGGTGGCAAGAGCTTTAGCCAGTAACCTGAATCCCAGGGGTGACAGATGCAGACCATCTCTGGCAATGCATCATGGTTTGTTGATCATGTTGTCCCAGGCAGACAGATACTGGATCCCTTTTGAATGACACCAGAAGCTTAGCCAATTGTTGAAGTCAGTCATTTTGTCCTTATACTGTGGTATCATTCTGGATGAAGGCAGGATGCTACCCAGGGCTAGGTTCATACCTGCCTGCGCCACATGATCCGAGAGCTCTTCCATGTCTCTTTTCATGTAGTCCAGGGAGGTATGTCTCAAGTTATTCATTCCAACATGGACAATGACAGAGTCGTATTTGTACTTGTGGAGTGACTTGAGTGCATGCGTTATGTGGCAGATCCTGGCCCCCTACAGGCAGCTGATTGATTTTTCTCCTTGTTCAGCCTGGTCATTGGGACATCAGTGTGCCTGACTATAGAGTCACCTATGACTAAAGTGTTGGGTACATTGTCTTGCCTTAGGGGCTGTTGTTGGGTGGCACACTGATGTTGTGAGCTATGTGTCGCTTTGGTTGTGACTGGTGTTTGTTTGCGTTTCAGCTTCAGAGGTCCTTGTTGCTTGGGCAGGTTAATGTTAAGGGCTCCGCATATGTGGGTTTAGTGTTATGTGTTGGGTGGTGATGGTGTCGATTTTGAAGGGCTATGTGCTGCTTGAGGTGTAGTGCAGGTGTTAACCTTCTCCTCTTGACTGTCTAGCACAATCTTGGCTGGAGAGAGCTTTGCTTCCAGTTTGACTATGTAAGTGCATCTCTCACAGGTTGTAGTGCTGGGTGGTAGGAGGAGAGGGTTGTCTGTGTATATGAGGCAGTTGCTGCATTGCCCCAGTATGCCCAGATTCACCAGGTGGACAGGAGAAATCACCGGAAGTTTACCCTTGGACATGCCTGTTTAGGTGTTCTTTTTGTAAAGTACAAGAGCTGTTTTCCCTTACCTTTGCAAGGTACTTTGCATTTATAGGCTTAGTGCCTACGATTAATTTCTCCTTATTAACAAGGAGTATTGAGTGCTTGTATCAGTTTAAAGCTTCCTAGTGCTTTCTAGTAGGTTCTAGGGCAAGTGCTAGTCACAGGGGTTCAGATTTAGTGCTACTACTGAGAAACCAGCTAGCTCTAAGTGAAAATTTAAAAAGCAGAGTTTCTGGCATGTGGAATAGTTTAACCATAGCCCCGCAGTGCTGCACGATGCGAATAATGCACAAACATGCATTTTTAAGCCAGAAGGTTGAACAGGATAGAAATCAGCCCAAAATGGCTAATAAAATTACAATTTCAGAGCTGGAAACCACTCCTCTAGTGTTAGATAGGGAGTACAATGCTCACCACTCCAACTGGTAAGCAGTAGGACTTACCTCTACCACAGCAAGGTCTGGATAGCTCTGAACACAGAAAATAAAGTCCGGACAAGCAAGGCCTGGGATATGGACTGGTTAGAAAAGGTGGGAAACGAGCAAACAAGATAGTATTTTTTTTGTTAAAATAGGCTAAACAATGCAATAATACAGTAAATAAACACAGAAAATGTTAACGTGCATGAGTGTGTAGCCCTAAACAGTAAATGCAATTAAAACTCTACAAAATTAGGAATGTAAAACTTTTTAAATGAAGCAAAGCAAATGCACAACTGAAAAATGATTTAAGAGGCAGTAATACAGTAGAATAAGTAGCTAGTCTACATATACAGAAAATTCTATATATACAGAAAAGCAGCTAAAACACACTAAAGCAATTCAGGTGCAGTGCAACCTAGAGCACTTGTTGTAGCAATATTAAGGCAAATACAGTTTTAATAAATGCACTAAAGTATACTCTGTTTCCAAAATGTTTGAGAAGCACAGTCAAAACACAAGGAGATTCAGGCATTTTTTTTAAGAAAGGAGGAAAAGAAGGAAAGAAACTAAGTGGGTTGGCCTTCTCAGATGTTCTCTCTGTATTGGATAGAATGAGCTAATGATACTAGACTGGAAGGAGTGTCCAAGACCAAGGGGCGGGCAGCTGCAAGGCCAGCAGGTACAAAGACAAGATGCCAATAGGGAGGGAGGGTAAGAAGCTATTTTAGGCAGAAAACACTACAGAAATGTTCATCACAGCAGAAAACCAGCAGTGAGCCAATAGCTATGAAATACAGTACAAGTATGCAGTATACAATAAAGTTGCTATAAATATCTGGAATAAGCAATAACTACTACAAATAAGCAGAAAAAACAGGCTACTTATTGTTATATACCACAAATCAGGTGCTCCTCCTCAGATAGCTCTGTGTGTAATGGCTGAAACACTCAAGTTAACTTCTTAAGTAACAGAAAGTTGAAACATGAAACACCTTTTAAAAAAGCTCAAAAGAACCAAGTGAAGTGCTTTTTCCAAGCTGTAGACCTGATAACCCAACAAGACAATGACCATAAACACTAAACTCTCACTGAAGTGGAGGATGGCCTTTGCTAACTAAGATGGCCTGGACGATGTGCTCAGAAAACAGCCTCTAACAAACAACTAGGCCCACAACGCAATCAGGAAGATGGAGAATATTACAGTTACTGCCAAAACTGTTTTAGGCAGAACACACTACAGAAATGTTTATCACAGCAAAAATCCTGCAGTGAGCCAATAGCGATTAAATACAGTGCAAGTATGCAGTATACAATAAAATTGCTATAAATATCTAGAATAAGCAATAACTGCTATAAATAAGCAAAAAAACAGGCTACTTATTGCTATATATCACAAATCAGGTGCTCCTCCTCAGATAGCTCTGTGTAATGGCTGAAACACTCAAGTTAACTTCTTTCGATTTGGTGTTTGCTATTTTCTACTGTTTTCTACTGTATTGTTTGTGTGTGTTTAAGTTAGTACACTGTAAGGAATTTTGTTGGTTTGCCAATTTTTTCTGTGCTCACCACAACCATTTATTCATGGCATGGTGCTTAATTTACTGTACCAGCATGTATACTACTGCAGTAGTCATTTATTGTCTGGACTCTGGCTGGAGGACCTCTTACAATTCACGGCAGGTTTGAAGCAGTGTCTCGCATAAGCGCTGTAACAGGCTTCCCACATAAGTAAAGAAAGTCATCCTCTTGTTACTTGTAGTCTACTTTTACTTTCATTTGAGGATGGTTACTCTTCTGTCTTTAGTCTAGCCAGATGACTTACTACTTTGTGTATAGGCAGGTCTGAATAAGCGATTGCAAAATGCTGTAACATGCTTCCCCATTGTTGGAATAAAACCAGGCTTTGGTTATTGTTTTAGTTTACTTAGTTAGATTTTCCCCTTTACTTAAGGTTTCAAGAATATTACACATGATATTGCACATCCTGGGATGGCACTACTAGTTTGCCTATGCACTAGGCACAAAGTCGTACTGATTGTTGTTGTTCATGTTCAGTTTGAGATTTGTTATTCTAATTCTGCTTAGTTGTCCTTATTTTATTTTGCTTTAATTACTTTGTCTGTTTTGTCATTTACTCAGTGTCAGCAGGTTTTCTGGACTCCTCTCCTTCTTCTCACCCTGTCTTCTCAAACGGATTTCCCTACAGTAACCAATGATCAGATCCCCCAGTCTCACAGTCAATTGGCCTGTCCCTGCTAAACTCCTACCTATGTGAAGCTACTGCCATCTCATCCATTGTAGTGCTCTCATTGGTCAACTTCTACAGGTTCCTGATTCATCATTGTTTTTGCATTTCGATCAGTTGCCTCACCCACTCACTATCCCTCAATTTCCAGTGCCCTCATACCATCTCTTGTGCTTTCCTTCCAATGCTAATGAATTCTAATGTGATTTCTATAAATATAACTATATGCAGTCGTATATTTAGGTTCACACTATTTTTATATAAACTGGTGGGGCTGTTTGGTTGCAAGAGGGTCTGTTTGATCACCTTGTGGTTTGAGATTAGTTTTTTCCACATACTAGGCCACTCTCTGCATTGAGCTGGCATATTTTGGTTATCACTTTGTGGTTACATTTCTATTTGGTATTTCTACTTTGTCATCTTATCTTAATTCTCTTGATGAGCACAGGAAGCTGTGCTCATCTCCTTATTTCCTAATCCCATCGCGCCATTTTTTTCCCCATACTGTCTAATCATCTCATCTTCATGGTCTCTCTCCCTAGATAAGCTCCCACCTATTAGGAATTCCTGCTGTTCTAGCCACTGCTGGTTTCTTATTGGTTGGTTCTCCATGTTCATTATTGGTTAAGCCTTTAATATTTTGTCCAATGACTTCCTCTGTTCTCTATCCCCTTGTTCCATCATCTACAGTCCAGCACAACCATTTTCCTTCCCGTTCAGTCATTCAGTCTTGGATCTTGAAGTATCGTTCCTATTGAAATCTTTTCAATCTAAGGGGAATTAAATAGAATTATGTAATTTATTTTTTCATAGTCTTGAGAATTCAGTTTAGGTGCCTCAACCCAGCGTCACAACTGAGATAAGATTGTTCACCTCTGACAATTCCCCCCACCAGACTCTCACTTCGTACTCCCATTATAGTTGTTCGTAAGTCCCTTCTTTCTAGATTTACTTGATTTAGGCCCTTAATTCCAGCCACTAGTTTCCTGACCACTATGATGATTTCCAGTTGCCTCTAACCAGTTAATGTTTACACTTAGATCTTGATTCACCAAGGGCTTAGCTCTTTGACCAATTCTGTCCAACACTGTACACACAACAGTTCCTTGCAATCCTAGGGGTGATTATTTTTCTAGGTAGACTTAGGCTGATAGCTTTATCCTATGAAACTGAGCCTCTAGAAATAATATCCAATCAAGGGAGTTTTTTTACACCACACACTTCGTACAATGAATGAAACACATTTTTCTATTAATGAGACTTTATAGTAATATGAATTAAACAACGTTGTTACTATTAATGAAGCATTGTCTTTCAAATGTGATGATGCAAATGCTTTGTGTAGAAGAACACTGACAGTGAAATTAAATTTTAACAGCTATTTTCTGTCATATGATTCCACCTTAATAAAGTACTTTCATGATAATGAATCAGGAGTGCTTTCTTCTACAGAAGATTTCACCTTAAAGATTTTTTCATCAGATGTTTTCATCTTAAGGACTTCACGAACTAATTTGGTCTGTGGTTTAGCTCTGTTTTTTCTCCACAATAAACTGAGTAGTAGTAAAAAGGAAAACAAATTCTATTGGTAAAAGGGGTAACATACAGAAAAAGAAAATTTTATGGGATAACTATAAAAGAAAAAAAGAAAGGAAATGTATGAAAAATAATATATGCAGCTAAAGATTGGGACTTGTTATGGTTAAGTTGTTTGGCTCATGGACACAAGATACAGTGTTTGATTTTTCACCTTTGGGAAGGAAATTGGTTAGGCTTACAATGGCCTGTTAAGAAAGCTAGCCTAGTAATTAGCTATGAACGTATGAAATCATGACTCTAATGAAAAGGTAAAATGAAAGCATTAGAGTGCTTTCTGTAAGTGTGCAGAGTAAAAATAAGAATATAGTAAGAAGAATAAGAATTTTGGAGTGGTGTAATACATTTGCTATAGATGTAATTATATTAGAAGACAAGATTTCTAACAAAGGAAGAAAGATTACAAACAAAAAAACTATGGGGAGGAAATATAATCTGGAATTTGAGAAATGAGAGCTGTTCTGGGATAGACTTATTCTGTAGCAACACAGTAAAGATATTGGATGTAACTTTAGCAAAAAAAAAATGGGAAGATTAACCATAGCAGGTTTAAAATGGAAAGAACAAGTATATATAATTATAACATTATATAATTAAAACTAACTAAAGAAATAGAAAGCTTATTTCATCAGATTTTAGACTATGTACTGATGAATATGAATCACACACAAAAGCTCCTGAAGTCCACCAAATAAAACCATCCAACAGATGTATATGTATTATAATAAAGTTTAAAACATTTTCTACATACTTATAATATAATACTACTCTAACTTAAATTTAACTAGAAATGAATTGTTAATATATATTGTGTGTATATAAATAACTTCATTGGCCCTGGGGGTCTAGCTGCCTCTAATGCAGTTGCCATTTTTTTTCCTAGATTGAGAACAACACACACACATTCTCAAAACAAGATGGCGAAAATCAAAAAGAGTATATTAATGGTACCACCACCTATTTAAAAAAATTACTTAGATGTTTATGTTTATAATGATGGCAGGTCATTCCAGTCCATGATATATCGAAAAGAGACCTACAGTAATGGATACTTGCATTTCTCCAGTGCTCATTCTTATAAAGTCAAGTATAATATAGTGAAAGGACAAATGATCAGGGCAGCGAGGATGACATCTGAAAAGAACAACATGATCAAGGAAATTAAGTTTATGGAGACTATGTTCAGAGATAAGGGATATCCTAGTAAGATGCTGGTAGATATAACACAGTATGTAATGCAGGAATGGGGAAAGAAATACTACCCGTTGATAGGTATAGGCATATCTACAAACAAGAGACAAAATAATATAGAATAGAGCATGTATTGTGAAATATGGTGACCAAACGAACATTGGCACATTTTAACAAATGATGCAGGGGTTAAAGACAAGGTTCCCCCAATGCCTAGCTTTGTATATAAGGCAGGAAACAGTCTACATAGGCTTATAGAAATAAGACAAAGTTCCATAAAAGATGATAAGAGTAGAAGTAAGGGTACTACCAAGTGTGGATGCTGTAATTATTGCAAATACATTTATGAAGGCAAAAGTATAATATTAAAGGACAGAAATAGAACTAAGATACATTTCAAAAATGGTAATTGTCTAACAAGGCATGTGATATATAAATTATTATGTAGGAATGACAGATAGATTTTTAAAAAACAGAATGTATGACCATTTATATTGTATCAAAAGAAATGACGTAAATAATGCATTATCGAGGCATATATTAAATAATGAGTTATGTAGTAATTTTAAGTTTGGTATACTGGAGGTGGTCAGTCATAACCCGAGAGGAGGTAACATAAGAAATAAAATGGCAACTGCGATTAGAGGCAGCCAGACCTCCGGGGCTCAATGAAGTCATACCTACCAAACCCTTATTGAGAACGTAAATTGTACTCCACACCTATATGAAGTAGAGCATGGCTATATAAATAGCATAGGTTTATATACACACAATAGATATATTAATAATTTATTTATAGCTATATTTAAGTTACAGTACCATTATTATAAGTATGCACTAGATTATGAAGAGTTGTGTAATATATAAAAAATTTTACTAACTTTATTATAATACATATAAGAAATATTGAATTGTTATAACCATGCATTTCAGCAAAAACTTTTTTAGTATCTTTGTAGATTCTATACTTGTTCAATGAGTTAATTGGAAATGTATTTAACAGTCATGTTACACTTAGTTTTATGTTCTGAAGAAATCTAGAGGCACTAGAAAAAGCGCCAACATCCATCTGTTGGATGGACTGACTGAGCCGTGTTGTGCTTATAATTGTGCGTTTATCTGGTGGACTTCAGGAGCTTCTCTGAGTGATTAGTCGACAATGGACTCATTGCAGGATGTATCGGGTTCTGGAACCCCCATTACCCGAGATGAAGTGGACAAACTTCATTCAGAGATGGCTATAATAAAGGGAGAATTAAGCCGTCTCTTAGAATTATTGACTCCCAAAACTGGCACTTTAAAAGTACTTAACCCGCCATCTACTACGGAAGTATCAGCGCTGTCTCCATCCTTTATTGGCCAAGCGAGTGATGACGACATTCCCAACGGACAGAGGAGAAGTTCTTCACCATCTTCGCTCACCTGCACGCTGAGGAAAGACAAGCGCAATATAGTTAACAGCAATTCAGCTTTGCCTAACTTCATTTCGGCTTCCCATAACAACGAGCAGGAATCGTATTTAATCTCGGGGGCTAAACCTAAAAGGCAATTGCCTGAAAAGACGTATGGGACCAAATCTAAGAGAAGTGCTTTTTCTAATACCATAAATTCAGGTACTGTGCGACTGAAGCCTGATAAGGGCTGCAATGACATTTCCAGTATTTACAATGTTGAGAAATTATTGCAACTGCCATTTGATTTTGATAACTATAGAAACAAGAGTACTAGGGGACAGATACCGCAAGAACAGTACAAGTCATTGAAGCAAATGATTTTTAGCTTTGGCAATAAATTAACGAAAATAAAAACAATCCAGGTTGAAAATATGTATTTGAAACGTTGTTTAAACTGCCATATAGTCCCTATGGGACTTCGTTTTTTTAAAAGACCCATGGGTGTAGATATGAATGTTGGCAATATAAAAAAATGTAATGAGATGTTTAATGAGTTTGGTGAACAGTTTATGAAGTTTATCATGGATAACAATGATGCACAATTGACAGGATTGATTTCTGAAGTGGAAAATTTGGATAGTACAATACGGGGGGATAAGTTATTCCCACAATGGGAAACTCTGTTTTTTAAACAATATGATTATGCTGAACATACGAGTAAAACCATATTTGCCAGAAAATGCAAAAAGCTGGAACGTGATATGCAGCAATATGAGCAAGGAGTAGCTTACAGGTGGAATAGTAAAGATAGGTTGAGACAGAGAGGTACATATAAGGGAGACACTAGGGAATTTGCCCATGTAGATGAAGTATACCATCAGCATGAAGATGTTTTTTTAGAAGAAGCAGAGCAGGACAAGTGGCACACGGTACACCGGAAGAGGAAGGGGTTCCAGAGATGGAACAAAGAGAGATAATACATCTGCCCAACATTGATAGTGCTTCCAATAGGATAAATCCAAGAAATAACACTCAAGTTAAATATAGTGACCAAGACAAGGGTGTACATACAAACAGTAAGGAGGCAGAAGTTAAAATTTACAACTATAGTTCATATGTACCTCAAACAAATTTGGTAAAAGTATTTTCTAAGGGTATGAAATTCATACCGGATAAAACTCTAGATTTGGTAGATACTTTGGTAGAGGTAAAGTTATTTCTAAGGAAGTTAAATCTAGGGGTATTTTTCCAAAATAGGTCACAAGTTATACCTATGAACATTAATCTTAGAAAAAAGAGTACTTTTACACCCCCTATGGTGAAAACATTGGAGACCTTTGAGAAAGTGATACAGGCAGACATTTATAAGTTATATAAGAGAAGTAAGTATCAAAAGAAAGACCAATCAGAGATCAGTAACATTAATAGAGTTATTGATTCTATCTGTTCTGACAATGTTAGGATCATGGTGGCCGATAAGGGGGGGGGGGGATAGTACTCTATGACCAAGAAAAGTATAGTACCAAGATATTTGAGATACTAAATGATACAAACCAATATGAAGTATCCTCATTAAACCAAGTCAACATTGCTCACAACAGAATAGACTCTTTTCTGGAGGAATTTCTGTTGGAAAATCAAGTGGATGAAGAACTCTATAAATTTTTGAAAGTGGAGTATCCCATCTTGGCCACTATAAGGGGGATTCCTAAGGTACATAAAGATCCTATTTACCCCCCATTTAGACCCATTATATCAGGGAGTGCCAACAAAACTTTCCCATTTGGGAAAGTAGTGGATAATAGGTTGAAGCACATGTATAAAAGTATACCCCACATCATGAAGGATTCCTGGGAATTCCTGGGAATATTCACACAGGAATTGTGGTCCCCTGGTATTATTTTTGTCACTATTGATGTCCGGGAATTATTTTCTTGCATTCCTAGGTATGAAGGAATAGAAAGCTTTATACAGAGCATAAAAAACTTTAGTGGGTTGCAAGAGGAAGAAATAGTCCTTCTCACTTCATTTATGGAAATAGTACTTGACTACAACTACATCTTTTTTGAAGGAGAATACTATAAGCAGATCTCAGGGGTGGCAATGGGGGCAGCTTGTGCCCCCATGTATGCCAACATGGTTCTCCTAGATTGGGAAACAACACACATTCTCAATACAAACTGGATGACAAAAATCAAAAAGTATGTAAGATACCTGGACGATATATTTTTGTTATGGACAGGGAACATCAAGGAATTGGAAGATTTTGTTAAGTATATTAATGGTACTACCTCCTATTTAAAATTTACCTACCAATGGGATAGTAAAGGAATAAATTACTTAGATGTTTATGTTTATAATGATGGTAGGTCATTCCAGTCCATGATATATCGAAAAGAGACCTACAGTAATGGATATTTGCATTTCTCCAGTGCTCATTCTTACCAAGTCAAGTATAATATAGTGAAAGGACAAATGATCAGGGCAGCGAGGATGACATCTGAAAAGAACAACATGATCAAGGAAATTAAGTTTATGGAGACTATGTTCAGAGATAAAGGATATCCTAGTAAGATGCTGGTAGACATAACACAGTATGTAATGCAGGAATGGGGTAAGAAATACTACCCGTTGATAGGTATAGGCATATCTATGAACAAGAGACAAAATAATATAGAGGGGGACCGATACAATAGAGCATGTATTGTGAAATATGGTGACCAAACGCACCAGGTAAAACAGATAATAGCCAAACATTGGCACATTTTAACAAATGATGCAGGGGTTAAAGACAAGGTTCCCCCAATGCCTAGCTTTGTATATAAGGCAGGAAACAGTCTACATAGGCTTATAGAAATAAGACAAAGTTCCATAAAAGATGATAAGAGTAGAAGTAAGGGCACTACCAAGTGTGGATGCTGCAATTATTGCAAGTACATTTATGAAGGCAAAAGCATAATATTAAAGGACAGAAATAGAACCAAGATACATTTTAAAAATGGTAACTGTCTAACAAGGCATGTGATTTATTTGGCTATCTGCGACACATGTGAAAATTATTATGTAGGAATGACAGATAGATTTTTAAAAAACAGAATGTATGACCATGTATATTGTATTAAAAGAAATGATGTAAATAATGCATTATCGAGGCATATATTAAATAATGAGTTATGTAGGAATTTTAAGTTTGGTATACTGGAGGTGGTTAGTCACAATCCGAGAGGAGGCAACATAAAGGCCATAGTGGGGGAAAAAGAAATAAAATGGCAACTGCGATTAGAGGCAGCTAGACCCCCAGGGCTCAATGAAGTTATACCTACCAAACCTTTATTGAGAACGTAATTTACACTCCACACCTACATCAAGCAGAATATGGCTATATAAATATCATAGGTTTATATACACACAATATATATTAACAATTCATTTCTAGTTAAATTTAAGTTAGAGTAGTATTATATTATAAGTATGTACTAGATTATGAAGAGTTGTGTAATATATAAAAAATTTTTTAAACTTTATTATAATACATATAAGGAATATTGAATTGTTATAACCATGCATTTCAGCAAAAACTTTTTTAGTATCTTTTAGTATTGTAAGTATATTGTAGATTCTATACTTGTTCAATGAGGGGTTAATAATACAATTGTGTCAAGTTAATTGGAAAAAGGGCGGGTAATAATTGTATTTAACAGTCATGTTACACTTAGTTTTATGTTCTGATGAAATCTAGAGGCACTAGAAGAAAGCGCTCAACATCTTAAGCGTTTACATCTGTTGGATGGTTTTACAATAAAAGAATTTTACTGCAGTGGTTCGTGGTTCCTGACTGACTGAGCCGTGTTGTGCTTACATTTTGCGTTGATAAATATGAATGTTATAATAACAGGAAGCTTTAGTTATGATTTAAGAGGTAAGAATAAAAAGAAAGGAAATTATGTGGTAAGTTAAAACTTTGGGATAAAAATTAATGGACTTGCAAAAGGGGTATGTATAGCACTGAAAGATACTATTTTATAGTAGCAGATGATTTAGTATAGAGGAAGGGGAGGTAGTTGAAACAGGATTTTTCTGATGATCTTGCAGTATGGCTAAAGATAAAAGAAAGCAAAGAATATATAACAATGGACAAAGGAATGAAAAGGATAAATGAGAAAGCGTGGAATGAAGAAGAAAAGAGATTAGTAATATAGTTATGAAAACATCATATTACTATGAAAATTTTATAAAAATTGGTCTGATTGGTGGATGATTATGGAAAAATATAAAAAAAAAAAATTTTTTCCCAGTGGCAATATGATGTGAGAAAAGTAGAGAAAGTAAAATATAAAAACATATAATGATGCATTGGAAGATTTAAAACATAACAGAAAGTGCTTTCACAAAGTAAAAAGAATTATATAAAAGAAATCAAGAAAAAATATAAGAATTGTTATATAATCAAAGTTATTTTTTACAAGGAAAAAGAGAAAAAGTATTGAGTTATTTAAGCAGATTAGTAAAGGAAGATGATAATATAGAGAGAAATAAAAAAATGTAAAAGGAGAAATAAACTCAGGAAAGGATTATGAATAGTGCAGTACAATATGTACAAGAAATGTTTAAAGAATAAAAGAAGGTAGTGAAAACACATGGAAGGTAAAAAAGTTAATAGAAAAAGGTAAACAATTAGAAAAGGAGATGTATTTACATGAGCTAGTTAAAGTATTAAGACAAATGAATATAGATTCTGCTGCAGGCTCAGATGGATTTTTAGGGTATGAAAAGTGTAAAAATTTAAGGGATTGGCAAAAAAAATAAAGATTTTGAATTAATAGTTAAATGAAGGTTTTATGTATGAAGAATGATGTTGTGGAATATTTAAATTCAAATCGAAGGAGGAGGATAGAAGAGAATGAAAAAAAACTGGAGACCAATAATAATGAATCATTATAAAATTTTTATGAAAGTAATACAAGAGAGACTTGAAACTAAAATGGAAAACATTATGGAAGATATAGTATAAAGGAAAGGTTGTCAAGAATTATTAATGATAAAGAAAATGTGGATGATATTATGAACAGAAAAGAAGAAGCAAAAATCTTGGTAGGAGACCTTAATAAGGTGTTTGACACAACTGGACATGAAATTTATGGGTAATGAAAGAATATAAGTGAGGAAATTATGTATGTCAGTGTATAGTAATAATAAAGTGAAAATACTTGTAAACAACTGGTTAGGCAAAGAGGTATATATGAAGAGTGGTGTAAGACGAAAATGTCTATTGAGTTGTATACTCTTTTTCATTACCATATTTCTCCGTAAATAAGACCTAACCAGAGAATAAGGCCTAGCATGGTTTCCCAGGGTGGTCATGATATAAGCCCTGCCCCAAAAATAAGCCCCGGTTAAGATCATCAACAACACACGATGGATGTGTTGAATTATGAAATAATAATATTATTGACACCTGTTGACTGAGGTCATTATACTCTGCTTACCATTTTCAGACCATTCAGACACCCAACTTCTTCTCTTTGCAGAAAGTCATAATATTCTTTCCCCGGGAGTCCTCCATGATTCTTACTGTAACCTTAATCCTTACTCGCACTTGATGGTTGAGATCCTTAGCCCATAAACATTTGCAAATGTACTTTGACTGGTCAAGTACAGACAATGCACGTAAAACGTGCGTACTTGATAATGAACAGGTGTGGTTGTGCCTTCTTAACCATTGCCATTTTGTGTTGTCACTCCTGTCTCGTAAATCTTCAGTTAACCCCCCCCCAGAGGAGATGAGTGCAAAAAGAAAGAGCTACTCCGTCGAGTACAAGAAAGGAATCATGGAGGACTCCTGGGGAAAAAAATCTGATGGCTTTCTGCAAAGAGAAGAAGTTGGATCTCCAAATGGTCCGAAAATGGCGAGTAGCATACGATAACCTCAGTCAACAGGCCGACGAGAGAAATGCTAAGAAGTGCAAGTGTGGATCAGGTCGGCAGACATTATTTCCTGAGCTGGAAAATATCATCTGTGAATGGATTGCTAACAGGAGAGCAAAGGCTTTGGTTGTGCGCAGGGCTGATATTCAAGCATTTGCCCTTGCAATGGCACCACAGTTAAAAATATCCCCAGAAGAATTCAAAGCATCGCAACATTGGCTGGATGGCTTCCTTCAGTGGTATGAACTGTCTCTAAGAAGATCGACAACACTGTTCAAGCTGGAAGATAATGTAGTTATTAAACGTGCACTTGCATTCAAGTCCTTTGTTGATGGCATCGACTTTTCCAAATACTAACTCTCCAGCATGATTGCTTTGGATGAAACTGCAGTGTTTATGGGCCAAGGATCTCAAACAACAAATGATCACTCCACTGGTTACGAAAGTGCACATTACCTGTATTTTGGCATTTCATCTAGATGGAAAGAAAACCCCACCTCTAGTCATTAGTGAGGACAAGAAAGATAAGATTGAATGTGTTTCAGGCATTTACATTCTTGAAACCGAAAAAGCCTGGCGCACACAAGCAGTTATAAAGAAGTGGGTCGATGTAATGATGCCACTTGTTTTGCGAGGTGGCGAAAGAGGTCTGCTAGTCTGGGATTCAGCCAGCACTCACCATGCTAAAGACAGAAGAACTTCTTGCACAGAGAAGAATAGATCAAATAATGATTCCTGCAGGAATGACTGCCTATCTCTCGACTCTTGATATTGCAATAAACAAGCCATTCAAGGACCATTTGCACATGGAACTCAATGACTACATTGAAAATAGAATGGAGAGAAATCAGCGTGGAAACTTTGTGAAGCCTAACCTGAAAGAGGTCATGACTTGGGTGAAGAATTCATGGGATAAAATCACTGGTAGCTGTGTTGCCAATGCACTAAGAGGAGGCTAGATAGACAAGCAGTGCTCATTTAAGGAAAGCTCTATTGCTAGGCATGACAGATTGGGGCCAATGGTTCTTCAGGAAATGGAGTTGCAAGAAATTCAGGCCAGAATTCTGGTTTTGGAGACTTATGACAATGTTACAAAAGAAGATAACGTGACTATTTGAATACCTTTCCTTTATCGGGGCAACAGACTGGATTGCTTCTTCTTTCAGCTGTCAGCAAGCTCATCTGTTTTTTGACTTTATTGTAGTAAGATAATGTTTCATTGTCAAGGATTAATTACAAAGTAAGGCCACTAGTTCCCAGACTTCATTTTTATGACTTCCCATTATTCTTCTCGTATGGTTTGGGTAAGGAATAAAGAAAGCATCACCACTCAAAAAGTGACAGTTATTCACCTGTTTTATTCCCCTCCTCCAGTACACATGTATTGAGATTTTTCTGAACTTTGTTAAGCATGAAATATTGCACTGTGAAAGCCAAGGTGTAGATATTCTGAAGTTGAAATGTTTGTTGCACTGTTTATGTAGAATTCTCACACAACTGTTAACACATTATCTAGAACTGTTGCCCAATAACAGAAAAGTACCAAATAAATGTCAATTTGTGTACATGAATAAATGTCGATTTTTATACATGAATAAATATAGATTGTTGTACGGGGGAGGGGGTAAATAAGGCATCCTCTTATAATAAGCCCTAATGCATTTTCGGCAGTGGAAAAAGTATAAGACCTGGTCTTATTTTCTGGTAAATATGGTAGTTATGAATGTTATAGTATTCAAAATAAATTACAAAATGAAAGAGGTGAGGTATCTAACACCTGAAGGGTTAAGAATTCCAGTTCTTTTTACATAAGCAGATGACATAATTGCAAAAATCTAAATTTGGATAAAAGAAATAATGATTTGCACAAATGAGTATCTACAGATGGATGATAGGGACAGCTTTAAACAGAGAGAAAGGTGAATGTTTAGGTGATGCAGTAAAGATCTGGGGTATGTATTTTACAGTGAATTAAATTTCTGTGTTAGGTATAACATTTAGGAATTAAACTGTAAGTAGAATTCAGTGGGAAAAACAGTAGAAGAAATAAAGCAAGCATGTCTTTTCTGTAGAACATATAAACTATAATTTGGGAAAAAAGGCTTATTTGATAAATTCAGTACTGATGGGGGAGATGGCATACTTGGATATATATATATATATATATATATATATATATATATATATATATATATATATATATATATATGCTGCCAAGAGTATTTGAAAAGGAAGTATTGCAGATAATTTTCTCATTTATATAGGGTTCTAGATTAAACCTAGTAAAAAGAGGAGTTTTGTATGTAAGTAAAGAAGGACAACGTTTAGGTTTAATTAACCTGGTGGTATGTACTCTGCTACATTAAATTTGTACAAGTGTTGAAATGGATAAATTAACAAGATGAGTGAGTAGTAGTAAAACTGTATAAGTATGACAAATTTGGGGGTATGGTAAAAAAAGAGAGTAAGACAGCAAAAATGTATATAAATGAAAAAATGTTACCAATAAAAATATTTTTGTGGAAAATAAAAAATTGGTGATGTAGAAAAAGATAAAATATGGTATAAGAATGTAATGGTAAAGCATTACTACGTAAAACTATGGAAAGATCTTAACAGATGAAAAAAAGTAAAGCTATAAAAATGAGGCGTAAATTGTGTAATCAGAAAGTAGAATGTCAAGTTTTTTGTGGAGACTGGTAATAGAAAAATTGCCAGTAAAAGGAAATATGCCATGTAAGAAAAAAGTGATAGAATATGTCTACATTGTCAGGAAGAAGAAACTACTGAACATGTGTTTTCTGAAATGTAAAAGATTAAAAACGTTATGGGGAAGCTATGTAAAGAAGATTTTCTGAAGATATAAAAGAAGTGGATAAAATAAACTTGATCTTTTTAAATATGGATATTATAAAATAGAAGTAAAGAATATGTTAATAGGTACAAAGTTATTTTATGTTATATAAGTTATATGGAATGAAAGAATGAAGGAAAATGTTTAGTGGTAAATGGATTTTAGTAACAATATTAAGTAAAATCAGATAGTGGTTATGGAAAAAGGAGTAGGGGTTTAATAGGGATGAAAATTTTGCTTGATTTTAAAGAAATGAATATGTCTAAACAGATTTGTATATTTATTTGTACATATGTAAATATTTATAAATATGTAAATATTTTGTAAATAAGAGTTTTTTTGTATATAAATAAAGGACCCCTACTATCTTTGATAGCTCAGGTGGATGTAAGACCTCACAGCACATACCATCAGCACTGGCAGATGGGGCCTTAGTTTAACATCTCATCTGAAGGACGCCACACTCAGGAGTGCAGCACCCACCTTGTACTGCACTGCAGTGGCAGCAATCCATCGGCATGGTGTGGGAGCTGAACACACAGCCTTCAGTACTGAAGGCAAGTTTCTACCCATTTCACTGCTCTCAGATTTTATAGCACAAACATTGATGGCCGTTTGCTAAACCAAACAGTTGCATGCTAAAAACAGGCTTGTGCAACAGTGAATTTCTCTTCTCTTGAAGCTGACATTCATTGGAAATGCATTGCAGCACTCATTCATTGAAAATGCATCTAGCCAGTGGCAGATTGTGTATCTCGGTCCCTAGGCTGTTTTCAAATTATGGGCTCCTGAAAAATTTTTAAGATTATGTATAAATTTATGTGGTGGTCGATTCACCTTCCCAATTTAATGTATTTCTTGTTAAAAACGGAAATCTTTATTAAGTGCATTTTAAATTTGTAGTTTTGAACATTTTTCAGTGAAACAAAATGTATAAACCAGTAAATGACAAAAGTTCTATTTCAAAGCATTTCAACCCCACCTGGTAGTTTTGTGTGTGCGTAGGCATATGCATTTGTCCACTTCCAAACAATAAGGTGCATGCACAAAGACACAGAATCTGGAGAAAAATTAATGTAGCAGGAAAACTTTAATTTTTTTTTTTTTTTTACTAAATCAATAGCCCCCGCCAACCCCCACCCCACCCAGCCAGTGGGCTGTAGGCAGCTCATAGCTGCCTAGGTCACCTAGTGCTGGATGAGGCTCTAACTCAAAGAGAATACATTCTTTAGCTGTAAGTCACAACGATGGGCAATAGCCTTGGGTCATATCTAGACATACCGACTTATAAAAAAAAAAATGAAATGTCAGTAATCAGAAAAAGAAACAAAGAAAGTCATTGTGTAAAGTCACATGTTGTAATTTTTTATAAGATTCGATTGTCTCATACATAAAAAGGAAAGGAGCTGACAACATAATCAATAATTGCTGCTATGCTCTCCGGCAGACACCCAGTTTGGGACGAATAGGCAGAGGGTAGGGAAGACTTATTAATAAAATAATAAATAAAATTAAAAAAAAAACACTCTGAGTCTTCATAATTGCCTGAGGCATTTGTGAATCAAACAAAATACGTTTATTTTAGAGCATGTTCTATTTCGTGAAGCAGAGTGATGTTTCAGATGTCTGTGTACTGGAATACATAACTGAGCTGTATAGCAAATATGCAAGTGGCCATACCAGTGTACTGAAATATGTATACTTGAGCATGGGATGGACTCCTTAGAGTAGCCATAGCCATGTGCCACTTTGCAAGAACCAGACGAAAACTGAAAATGTGAATTTACAAATTGCAGCCTCTTTAAACAAAGCAGTACATGTAGAGGTTATGCTACATTTCCTAATGCATCTCAGTTAGATGTCACAAAACTGCACATAAAATGGTATAACTGGATAGTATTTGTAGCTTCAGTGCTATGGTGTCTGCATACATTGGCATCAAGCAGGACAACATATTAGGAGTGCGAAGGATGGAGGAGAGCAGAGCAGCTTTTCTTTAAGTGGGGAGAGAACCACACATTTTTGCTTTATACAGAGAGAGGGGAAGGAGGGTGAAAGAAAAATGATTTGTAGGAAAGGGAGTGGGTAAGTGCAGGGGCTGTTATCCATGTGGCTGTGCACAGATTAAAATAGGTGACATGAGATGAACTGAGGCAAACAGAAGACAAACTTAGTCATGGGGGTTGGATAAAATTGTGGTTATCAGGCATGATATACGAGGAAGGGATCATTCTAGGCTGGAGATAGGGTGTGGTGTATGCAGCAGTGTGCCATCTGTTAGCCCAGCTTAGTAGGACATTTCTGTATTCCATCACCAGATAATGGAGCAAGCTGCCTAGCATGGTATGTGCCACAAGCTCTCCTGGTATCCTGATAGTCTGAGCCAGCTGAAATAGTGAAACTGCAGTACACTCTAAAAAGGCTGTCCAGCTGGGTCATATACCTGCCAGCTGTTCTCTCCATTTCCTCCTCCACCTTCTGCTCCATCTGTGGCTGATTCACCTCAGGCAGTGGTCCCAGTGTACCTGCCATTGAGGTGTAAGAACCCACTTCCAGCAGTGAACTACCAGACTCATAAATGCACGTGCATGATAGGTCCTTACAGAAACCAACAATAAATGTAGGTGACATATACAGTAAGCACCACATAATAGCCCATACATTTGCTGTAATAACCTTGACAAATGCCTGCAAGTAGCAAGAGCAGTTCCAAATGTAAAACAAGAATATAAATAATTGCTCTCCACTTCAGTACTATCAAGGGCATTCTAGCCTTAACTCTGCTTCCCTTGCACAGACATAAGCAGGTTTACAATAGCATAGGTCATCATATTTATACCTATATGATTCCCTTGTCTCAGTAATGCTTGTGGCTCAGATCAGCACCTAAACCAGGACATACCATCTTCTACTTTTCCTGAATAGATCATTAGAAGGGCCCAGTACATGCTCCTGTACTGGACATGAAAGGGTTGAGCATTTTCCTTAGTCTCATTCACACGTCATTTAGGTGTTCTCTGCTGGGCATTAGCAGGATTATACTTAGAAATTAGTGAAATTTTCATGGTGAATAAAGTGGTAGCCTGTGAAGCATAACTTTTACATCAGAGGTAGCACAACATGTAGCTGTGAAGTAACATGAAGATGTTATGTAGTCCAATCTCGCCTACATTCTTACCCATGGGTTCAGAGCCGAATGTCAGCTCCGACTCTGCCAAAACCTTTGTAGCTCGAAGTCTTTCTATTGGCTGGGCTAAGATGGTATCCCATGCTGCACTGCTCTATATCCCCAGATCTCATTTGCCACTCATGGAGCTCGGATGTGGTCTCGATCTTGGCTGTGGCCAAGTACCCTTTTTTCTTCATTGTTAGAGAATTGGTTTAAAACAAAGAGCTATTTTAATAGCTATTGTGTGTTCTGGTCTTGTATGGTGGAAAAATTTTGTTTGATGTTTTTTTCTGTGGTATCCCACTAGCTGTTTCCAACGGGCTAGGCCCGTTTCAGTTAGAGGACCTAGTCTGTCCCTTGCTTCCTTGTGTTATATTTTTTGTAGGTCTAAAACCATTTAAATTAGAGGTTTTAGCCTTCCCCTCCTGTGTTATGCCAAGGATCATTTTAGTTAGAGATCTTGAGGTTTTGTTTGTGGTAGTGTTCTCCCACCTTGTGACTGTTTTACCGTTGGTACTGGTGTCAGTTATTGTTGTCTTGGTGCCTTGTGGTAGCTAACTGTGTCCAAAGATTCTAATGAGCATAAGCCCTCGGGCTTCAAGAAATGCTCTAGGTGCAACTATAAAATGTCCATTACCGATGGACATTCTGTCTGTGTGTATTGTCTGGGAGCAATCCATCTCCAGGAGTCGTGCAGTTTCTGTCATGCGTGTAGTCTGAGAGTTCTTCAGGAAAGGAATAAGTTGATTTTGAAGGGACTTCTGAAACCCTCCTTTGAGGAGGGTCTGGAATCTGCTTCCAGCTCCAAGACAAAATCTTCGAAATCTAAAAAGAGATCTCCAGCTCCATTAGTCTCCTTGGAGCCACCGGAGAAAATAGCAAAGTCTGCTTTGACATCCTCTGCTCCATTGTCCTCAGGGGCTGCAGGAAGTGTCTGTGGTTATGGAACCGGCTTTGGCTCCAATCATTTTGGAACCTATTCAGAGCTGATCGCCTAGCATTAGGCCTGCATCACCTCCTCGCAGGTCCCCTCTCGATCTCCCTCTCTATCCTCTAAATCCTCCAGGACCTTATCAGATGTGGACATCGATAGAGTGGTGCAGAGACTCCTTCAGTCACCGGTTTTGGCTAAATTGTTCTTGGCTCCGACCCAGTCAGCTCCGGAGCCCATCCTTCAACCTGCTTCGATATTTCCTCCACCAAGCGTATCTCAGTTTTCGGATCCAGAGTGCTCGGCTCCGTGTGATGTACCTAGGTCAGTTCTGACAGCCCCTCCTGGCTTATCGGGGCCGACGTCAGCTCCGACCTCATCGGCACCATCCACAGGATTCAGGACTTGGGATTCTTCGGTCAGACCCAAGGGAGAGGCATCAGGACACCTATCTGTTACTAGTCTCCCTCTCAGTGCTTCGGCGCAGGGAAGTCTGACTCCTGTCATGGTTTCGGAGGCTGGTCGCTCCTCTGACTCAGGGGGACCGGCCTTCGAAGCCATGCGGAGTGCGCTGGCCAGGTCATCAGCAGCATCATGCGGGTTGGTCACTCTGTCCCCTACTACACTGGTGCAGGTCTCTGATCACCATCTATCTCTAGACAGCGGAGCCCCCATGAGTGGTCCCCACATTTCTGAGGGCCCCTCAGAGTCTTTGCCTAAGGAGCCACCCAGAAAGAACACGTGCAAGAGGAAGCACATAGATTCCCAGGATGAGTCTCTCACATCAGACACCGACCTCGAAGAATCGTAGGCGTCCCCAAGTCATCCTCTAAGGATGTTTCTTTCTCTGACATCCTAGAGGTTTTGAAACAAAGAGGTGACTGGCCATCCAAAGCCCCCTCCAAGGAGGAGTCGGTCTTCCTGAAGGCCTTTAGTGCTCAACCCTCCACCTCCTGGGTATCTCCACCCTTCGAGCTTCAGGATTTGGTCTGTCGAAGGGTGTGGGAGACCCCTGACTCTGTGGAACCAGTCCCCAGGAGACCCAATAAATTTTTGTCTGCTCCTCCTGGTAAGGAATTTCTGTCCAAGGGAGTCCCTGTGGATGCCATGGTTGTGGCAGCAGCCACTCAGAAGGAATTAGCCTAGACTTCTTCCACGTCCATCCTCCTAACAAGGAGTCTAGGACCATGGACCGGTACGGGAAGCGTACCCTTTCTTCAGAGACCTTTACCTTATGGTCACTGAATTATTTACCTCACTTTACATGGCTCCAGAGAGATCTCCTCAAGGAGCTTGGAGATACTCTCATGGGTAACATTTCTGAGGAGGTGACCCAGACGATTAACACTCAGATGTTTACCCTCAGTTCCATCGTTAACTCCTCCATGAGGCTGATTTCATATGCAGCCGATGGAGCGAGTAGGGCAGCAAGTTCAGGAGTTGCTCTTAGGAGACAGGCCTGGATGCACCTTTGTCATTTCGCGGAGGCCTTCAAGTCTTCATTCACTGATGCCCCTTTCGATGGTTCCTCTTTGTTCAGAACCAAGGTGAAAGACACCCTCACCATTTGCGAGCAGGAGGGAAAAACTCTGTCTGCTGAAGAAGTCCGTTTTTCCCTTCCCTCTAGGCCTTATCCCAAGGCCCAGAGGGGTGGTAAAATGTGGTTCAAGAAATCACAGATGTTTTTTTTCCCAGTGCATAAGGTGAGCCCCCCTCCAGAGGCAGAGGAGTGGGTGGTTATTCAGGGAGATGCCGCCCTAGAGGCAGAGGAGGCTCCCACAACTCGGGAGACCGCGATTCTTTTTGTGGTTCTCCCTACTGCCACTGGGAGGCCCAACTGTGTGTTTCCAGAGCCAGTCGAGGGTCAAATCTTGTTATACCCGGAGACCTGGCAACACATCATCCAGTACCAATGGGTTCTATGAATAATTTCTGGAGGATATGTCATCCCCTTCTCATCAGATTCCCCTACAATCAAGAAAATCCCGGATTTTCCACCCAGTCAAAGGGATTACGCAGCTTCAGACGTTTCAAAGCTGCTAGAAAAAGGAGCCATCCAACATGTCCCCTCAGACCAGATCGGATTAGGGACTTACTCAAGATTCTTTTTGGTGCTGAAAAGGACAGGGGACCTGAGACCCATATTAGATCTCAGCCAATTGAACACCCACGTGCAAAAGTCCAAGTTCTGAATGGTCACATTGCAGTCTATTCTCCCATTGTTGGGAAAAGAAGTGTGGATGTGCTTCATTGACCTCAAGGATGCTTACTACCACATAAAGATGGACAGGGCATCCAGAAGTCACCTACGCTTCTGGCTGGAAGCCAGTCATTTTCAGTTTTGAGCCCTGCCCTTTGGTCTCACCACAGCCCCCAGGGTGTTTACCAAATGCATGGCAGTGGTGACTGCTCACTTGAGACGTCAGGGATTCCAAGTGTTTCCATATCTGGACGACTGGCTACTTGCTGCCACCACCAGGCATCTACTAGTGCAGACCAGGGACTCTACTATAAACCTATGTCAACAGCTGGGCATCACACTGAACTGGGAGAAATCTGCCTTGTTGCCCTCACAGTGTGTCACTTTTATAGGTGCAGAACTAGACACTATCCTCATACAGGCGTTTCTACCACAGGAAAGAATCAGAGTCCTACAACAAGTTCATGCCTTGCTCCCCCTGAGAAGAGCAAAGGCAAGATGGGTCCTCCAACTATTGGGGACAATGGCTGCGACAATTATGTTAGTCCCTCTGGCAAGGTTACATATGAGACTCCTTCAGTGGCTACTTTTTGCCCAGTGGTCTCTCCAATATCTTCCACTTTCTTACCCTATTCTACTCACGGACAGGTGCAAACAGGATCTCAGTTGGTGGCTTCGCACCGACAATCTGAATGCAGGAAAGCCCTTTGTTCCTGCTCCCCTGATTGCCACGGTGACCACGGATGCCTCCCAGATGGGGTGAGGGGGGCATTATCTAGGCAGGACAGTCCAAGGCTCATGGCAAGAGCACGAGGTGCATCTGCATATCAATGTCCTGGAGATGAGAGCTGTGCTACTAGCATTGCAAGCACTACAGAGCTTTCTTCCTCTCGGTACTATTGCAATCCACTCAGACAATATGTCAGTGGTGTGGTATCTGAACAAGCAGGGAGGAACCAAGTCCTATCCCCTTTGAAGAGAGGCCATGCGAGTGTGGCAGTGGGCAGTGTCTTCCCAACATTTTCTGGTGGCAACGCACATTCCGGGAAAGTCGCAGACAGGCTAAGCAGAGCTATTCTGATGCCTTACGAGTGGTCCCTGAACTGTCAAGTTGCGGAACAGATCTTCCACAGGTGGGGTCAGCCTTGCTGCGACCTTTTTGCCAGCCCCCTCAATGCCAAATGCAGCAGCTACCTCACGTTGATCCCCCCCCTTAGGGGGAGTCACCCAGTGACGCTCTAGTCCACGATTGGACCTCCGGTCTGCTATATGCCTTCCCCCCGGTTCCCTTGCTGTCAAAGGTTATTCAGAAAGCACAAGCCTTGGGAAGCAGAATGATTCTGATTGCTCCACACTGGCCCCATCAAATTTGGTTCCCCTTTCTCCATCCCTATCTCATGGACGCTCCTTGGATTCTGGACCCACAACCAGACTTATTGACACACATATCAGGGCAGCTCCATCCCTCTCTTCGGACCCTCTGGTTGACAGCCTGGCTACACCACTTCTGTCATTAGTTAGGCTTCATCATTTCTCACCGGAGGTGGTTCATATTTTATCTTCCTCTCATAAGCCCTCCACCAGGAAGATTTACTACAGCAAATGGAAGACGTTTTCAATCTGGGCTCACACCCAAAAGATTGACCCTTTCACGGCTCCAAGTTTGTCTGTATTGGAGTTCTTGTTTATGTTCTTTAACCAGGGTTCAGCGGCCACAACTATTATAGTCCAATTGGCATGATTTCTACTTTTCATTTCACAAACGAACCTAGTCCGATGGCTCATAGACTCTGTAAGGCTTTTCTGAAGGGCACTCTGTTATTTTGTCCTCCGGTATCGGAACCTGTCATGCCATGGGATTTAAACTTTGTTCTACAGGCTCTTACTTCATCCCCCTTTGAGCCTGCATCCACTTGTGATTTAAAATTCTTAACTTGGAAGACCGTCTTTTTAGTAGCCATCACGTCAGCCAGATGCATTTCAGAGCTTCAAGCCTGATCAATCAAACCCCCTTATTTGAATTTTCATAAGGACAGGGTTTCTCTCAGACCCAACCCTTCCTTTCTTCCCAAAGTGATATCAATCAGTAACCTTAGTCAATCTGTTGAGTTGTCAGTGTTTTTTCCCCGGTTCTCAAACAAGGCAGAATTTAAATTTCATCAATTGGATGTACACATACAATTACGTTTTTATCTGCACAGAACCAAAGACCTCAGAAAATCTGATCAGTTGTTTGTTTCCTTTTCAGAAAACAGAATTGGGTCTCCTGTCTCCAAAGTCACGCTGTCCAGGTGTATCAGTTACATTTCTTTCATTTATACCTCAGGGGGTAAAGATGTACCATTCCTGGTGAAGGCTCACTCTACACGGTCTGTATCTACATCTACATCTACAGCCTATCAGGCTAGATTGTCTATGGATGATATTTGTGCTGTGGCTACTTGGGCATCTCCTCACACCTTTGTACTCATTACAAATTGGATGTGGTATCTAGAGGCAGGTCTTCCTTTGGTTCCACAGTGCTCAGGAGTATTTTCCACTGAGCCTCCCAGGATTTAGGTGCTAGGGACGCTGTCCCACGGGTAAGAATGTGGGCGAGATTGGACTACATAACATCAAGAAGTTATGTACTCACCATAACGTTCGATGTATGTAGTCCATCTCGCCTCACATTCTTACTTACCCCCCTCCTTCCCCCTTCCTGGAGGATTTGGTGGTTAGGTCTGGTTTCAGCGCTCCCTTCATTCTTGGTTTGTTCTTCCTTTCCTTGGGTGTTGTTATGCATGGAGAATGAGTGCTGGTGCTCGCAGCAAACTACATCTGGGGATATAGAGCAGTGCAGCATGGGAATACCATCTTAGCCCAGCCAATAGAAAGACTTCGAGCTAGAAAAGTTTTGGCCGAGTCAGAGCCGACATTCGGCTCCGAACCCACGGGTAAGAATGTGAGGCGAGATGGACTACATACATCGAACGTTATGGTGAGTACATAACTTCTTGTTCTTTCTCACTCAGGTCTCCCTCACAAGTTCATGGCCACAAGATGTCACTAGCAAGCATAGGCAACAAACAGTGCTTCAAGTTACAGATGCATGGCAGCAAAATGGAGAAATTCTTAAATATGTAACTTGACTGAATTTGCTTAAGTCTCATGTAATGATGAAAAAACTGCATTGTTTAAAGTATGCCACAATTTTGTATTCAAAGTTGGTCAGACCTGGAAAGCTATATGGATATCTAGGCAGCAGTATTAGGAGGAATTACAAAGTTTTCTGGAGCTGTAGGCAGCTTTGAGAAGGAAGGTGTTTGGTCTGATGAAGCTGTAACCCAGCGAAAGCACTAACCTTTTTCCAATAAACTGTTTGCTGATGTTCTTTTTGTTTCACTGTTGCAGTCATCACATTTGGGTTATCTGTCTGCAGGTAGCCCTCAGCTGGCCTGAATACCAGAGTCTTCAGATTTCTGCATTGGATGCTGTCACTTCTTCCTTGAAGTCAGGTCATCAAGGGTATAAGACATGCAGCTGATGCCATTACATCAGTCTTTCTTGCCATGCGGTGCCCGAAGCAGAAGTTGTTCGCAAGTGCCAGTCGGCTGACTCCTGAAATTTTTGTTTTCGAGTTTGACCCGAAGTCTTCAAAAAAGATAAGTACTCCATTGGGGATCCTTTTTCTTGCTCTAACTGATGTCAGTAAAACTTAACAATTGTCTTGCATGTGGAAAGCAAATACCTCATAAAGATTTTCATTCTTACTGCATCCCCTGTTTAGTCCCAGGCTACGATGTCCCTCGTCGGTTTTGTACCTTGTTCAATGCCCAAACTATTCGTCGCCGGGCTGTTTTTGCAGCCAATTACTTTCGTACTCCATCTGTGTACTCTGAAATGGCTTTGTTAAGCCATCTGACTACTGATCTTCTGAAAAAACATAAGAATAAAGACAGAGGCAGACCGCATAGGTCCAAAACTGCCGACGACACTTCCGTTAAGCTAGTCGCCAGTCCACCGGTACTCAGTGAGGTGCTTTTGCAGCCCCTGATACCCACTACTTCAGATTTGCAGACCTCTGCTGAGACTCATTTGGAGTCCGGCATGCCGCGAGATGCTTCTTCGACTGTGGAACCTGCGGATGCATCTACCTTGGATGGGTCCGGAGCCTCTGTGCAGGCACTGGCTTCTGAGGGTGTATTCAGGCTTACAGACATTCATATTAAACTGACACTATCATTTTCATCCAGGCCAAAAACGCGCACTATGCCTAGAAAACCGATGACCATACCACAGGCTCAGACCCATATGCCTCAAAAACAAATGATTTGAATGGCTGAAGACCTTATTACCTTAATTAGGGGAAGCCAGCCTCCCCCCTCTAAGGGACCTAGAACTGATTTTCTTTCTAATTCTTCTGATCAGGAATCTGATATTTCTGCTCCTTCTGATTACCAGGATTTGTCCTTATCTACTTATGAGGATTCTGATGCAGAGGATTCCATTCCCTCTGCTTCCCCTCCAGAAGATTTTTCTTTCAGTGAAACCTTGCATACTCTTTAGGGAGCATTTCCACTGGGAAAGCCAGGATTACTCTGAGTCCAAAAAGAGACTTAGGGAATTCTTACTCTTACCTCAACACAGGCCTTTAGCTGTCCCTCCTGTTCTGGAAATTATAGTGATGCTTTCTTGGAATCTAGCCTTACCCAGACACTTTACCTCCAGCTCCTAGAAGACCTGACAGGTACTACAGAGTACCTGACTCTCACAAGTTCCTCTTCAAGAATCCTTCTGTGGATCCAGAGACCATTTCCCAAGGACCAACAGGCATTAAGGCTACTGCTGCCAAAAATCCTACCCCTTCTGATAGAGATTCTAGAGCCTTGGACAGATGGGGTAAGAAGGTATACACTTCCGCTACTTTGGCCATTAGGGCTTTAAATTGCCAGTTTCACATGTTAAAAGTATCAGCAGCATATTATGGTACTACTTAGACAGAAAATTATGTTGATTCCTGACTGTGCTGAACACAAAGAATTGCAAGATTTAATGCATTCTGCCGAACAAGTTGGTAAACATACTTTGCAATGTGGTTTTGTTGCTTTAGAAACATCTTGCAGGGCTGCTGTCACTGGGTCTGAACTTGGAAGGCATGCTTGGCTTAAGGAACAGTACTTGCCAGATCATGTTAAAGCTAAATTAATGGATGCCCCCTTAAACCAAGACCGCCTGTTTGGCAACAAAGCAGAAGTCCTCAAAAGGATGGAGGAAAAAGCTAAATCTATGCAAATTGTAAAAGATTTCCTACAAATACAGCCTCCCAGATTCAGTAGGCATTGGCCTTCAAAGAACTGGTCTTTTCCAGTCCCTTCCAGGCCTCCTCGGTCCAAACCCAGGAGCAGCAGACCACCTAGGCTACAGTCTCAGACTACGCACAGATCTAAAGAGTGGGGGGCTCCCACTTCCAAAGCAATGAGTAGTAAGCCACAGAAAAATGGCACAATGACTTAACCTTAAACCTTCCAAGCCCTGCTCAACTACCTGCTCCCTTAGGAGGAAAGTTTGCCCTGCATGCAAAAAACTGGGAACTCATTAGCCAGGACAAATGGGTTTTGAACATAGTTTCCCAAGGATATAGATTCCACTTCCACACACTACTATAACCCTAAATGGGTGGCCAGAGCTACCCCCAAATCAGTGGTCGGAGGCCCAACAGCAGGTTCTCTCTTCTCAGTATCAGAGCTATTCAACCTGTCCCAACAGAACAAAGGGGACAATGTTTTTATTCAAGACTTTTTCTGTTACCCAGAAAAGACCACTCCTGGTGTCCTGTCCTGGACCACTCTATTCTCAACACCTTTCTGGTGGTTCCAAAATTCAAAATGCTAACTCTTCAACAGCTTCTTCCTATGCTAGCCAAGGATGCCTGGCTGGCAACCCTAGACTTAAAGGAAGCTTACCTGCACATCCCAATAAGAGGATCCTGCAGACAATACCTATGTTTCAGGGCGGGCTCCATGCACTTTCTGTTCTCTGCACATCCTTTTGGCTTATCTGCTGCACCCAGGGTGTTCACAAAGTGTCTAGCTCCAGCCATTTCATTTTGCAGGCAGAGAAATATTCAAATTTACCCTTACTTGGACAATTGTTTGATTCAGGCAGAAAGCCAGGACTTGCTATTACAACACCTGGCATTCGTAAAGAAACTTCTAACCTCAGTGGGATACACCATCAACGAAAAGAAATCTCACCTAGTACCCTGCCAACAGATTGTATTCCTGGGAGCAAGCTTGAACACAACTTTCCAGATGGCATTCCTCACTCCAGAGAAACAAGTTTATTTGACAACCTACTTCAAACTATTGGCCACAAATCCCAAGCTATCTGCAAGGAAAATACTGCAAGCTCTGGGGTTCATGGCCCCTTGCATTCTACTAATTCCGTATGCAAGACTGCATATGAGGAAACTCCAGTGGTATATAAAAAGCCTGTGTCAACATTCTCAGGACCTGGAAACAATGATTTCTCTCATTCCTTGTATAAAGACAGAGTTCCTCTGGTGGGCAGAGGCCTGCTACCACAACACAGGACTCCATTTCACTCTACCCCCTGACGCCCAAACCCTAACAACAGATGCATCAGACTATGCATGGGGGGCTCACATGGCAAGGCAGTGCATTCAGGGCAAATGGAACCCGAGACAGATGCACCTACATACCAGTCAAAAAGAAATGTTAGCTGTACAGAATACTCTGACAGCCTTCAAAGACCGTATTCATCCAGAGCAACTATTGGTAAAGACAGACAACACCACAGTTATGTGGTACATAAACAAGCAGGGGGGAACCCACTCATACCCTCTATGCAAACTAGCTATGGTTCTGTGGGACACAGCCTTGAGCTACCAAGTACACCTACAAGCACAATTCCTGCCAGGCAAACTAAATTCACTGGCAGACAATTTAAGCAAAAATCTCATGGACCCACATGAATGGAAACTAGAGCCCAAAATATTCAGCCTCTTGAGGAACAAATTGGGGACTCCAGAGGTAGACCTGTTTGCCTCCCCACGTAAGTACCAATTGAACAAATTCTGCACAAGAACTCCCCACAGACAAGCTTGGAAAGTGGATGCCCTGTCCTTTACCTGGGAAAGCCTCTCGGTTTATGCCTTCCCCCCTCTGCCTCTCCTCTCAAAAGTTCTACTAAAGATCAAACAGGGCAAGCCAGGACAATACTGATTGCACCAGACTGGCCACGCCAGCACTGGTACCCCCTCTTGCGCAGTATGATACTGCTACAACCATGGCACCTGCCTCAGAACCCTTCCCTGCTGTCCCAGCAGGCATTCCAGATTCTGCACCCCCAGCTTCAAACCCTGAACCTTGCAGCCTGGCTAATTCCTTGAGCTCTCCTCTAGCATCCCACAGTAAGCAGGTACTGGATGTCATTCTGGAGCAAGGAGGCCTAGTACTAGAAAATCCTGTTGAAAAGTGGAAAAGATACAGTTCCTGGAGCCAGGCTCAGGGGATGGGCACAACGGTGCCCAGCTTACCTCATATTCTACAGTACTTAACAGAAATGCTCCACAAGGGCCTATCCTTCTCGTCAATTAAAATTCATGCCTCTGCCATTTCATCACCTTATAATACTGAGCCACCCCTCTTTTCTCAGCCATTGCTAAAGCATTCCTTAGAGGGGCCAACAATGTAAGACCCCCCAGGAGAGCTCCCACTCCAGCCTGGGACATTAACTTTGTATTGGAAAAGCCTACTCTCCCCCCCCCCCCCTTGAGCCAGCTGCTACAGCAGAGTTGAAATTCCTTTCTTGGAAAACAGCCTTCTTTCTAGCCATCACTTCAGCAAGATGAGTGTCTGAATTACAAGTCCTCATGGCAGTGGAACCCTTCATTATCTTCCACGTGGACAGGGTTTCCCTCAGGACTAATCCTTCCTTTATGCCCAAGGTGGGGTCTACTGTGGCCCTAAATCAGTCCATTCATTTGCCTACTTTTTTTCCCTAATCCACAAAACAAAGGGGAATGAATACTGCATTCTCCGGACGTGCACAGACAGCTTGGATCCTATTTGGACAGGACTAAGCTTATCAGAAAATCTGAACAGCTGCTAGTTAGCTTTGCTGCAGGGGCAGACCATTTCAAAGCAAACCATTTCCAAATGGATAGCCCATTGCATTCATTTTTGCTACAAGCACCATGGAAAACCTACCCCACTGGAGATAAGATCACATTCCACCAGGGCTGCATCTATCTCTGCATCATTTCCCAGGAGAGTCCCTACCAGGGACATCCTAGAAGCTGCTACTTGGAGCTCTGTACATATCTTTACCAAGCATTGCCACATGCCTATCTTTTCTAAATCCAGAGCTGGATTTGCCACTGCAGTCTTGGAGGGCTTAATAGCTAGCCCTAATGCTCTTTAACTTCCTCTTCCCTTGGGAATCAACCCAAATGTGATGACTGCAACAATGAAACATAGAGAACATAGTACAGTTGTGTACACTTACCATAAATGTAGACGTTCGAGTGTATTCACTGTTGCAGTCCTGGTTACCCTCCCTCCAACCCCCTGACTTCTCTTGGGTCTACCTTTCCTTCTTGTTGGTATATTTATTTTTTTCTTGTGCATTTGCTTTTTGATGGGGGTTTACCATACCATTTAATTGCTCCCTATTGTAGGGGCACCTGACATCTGGGGCAAGAAAAGCTGATGTAATGGCGTCGGCTGCATGTTTTATACCCCTGATGACCTAACATCAATAAAGAAGCAACAACATCCTATGCAGAAATCCCAAGACTCTGGTATTCAGGCTGGCTGAGGGCTACCTGCAGGCAGAGAATCCAAATGTGATGACTGCAACAGCGAATACACCCAAACATCTACATTTATGGTAAGTGTACACAACTGTACTTTTCACGTATCTTCTGGACATTTATTTGGCTGGACCGTGGTGGTTTGACTCACTTATACTTAATTTTAGCTTTGAGAAGGTACTCCGTAGTCTATGGGTGTGGTAAGCTGTTTTTGATTATCCTTCTGTGGATGTACACCCTTGAACAGGATTCCAATTTACAAAGGGCTAGCAGTATGAATGTGGGTACCTGTGTGCGTGATAGTTGTACATAAATTGTACTAAACAAGGTAGCCCACAATATCAGGCAAGTGCTCCTGTTCATGCCTGTCAGTACTTGTGGAGAGAGACTGTCTTGTGCTACTCTATAATGGTAACCTATGATGTTAAGTACAGCACGTGTCTATATGTGCACCCCCCCCCACCAATCCTAGTAGGATAGAATTTTCACCATTTTTTTCCATAGTTGTCCCAAGTGTTTGCAGCAGTTGTTTCCTTACCCTGGGCATACCTGTATGCCAAAAAAATTATTTTAAGGCTTGCAGGAAGTACACATTTGCCAGTGTTTTGCAAGTACACATGTATTTAATCCTAAAGTTGTCCTCAGATGTAGCATGAAGTACCACTATAGCTGTCCCTTTGATTGTAATATGGTATAACCATGTTACTCCATTGTTTAAAGCGGTTATCCTACAAATCTCGTGTATAGTCTGTAGCTCAATGTTATTTGTTCACAGGTATCTGCATGTCCAGAGGACAAGGTAGATGAGAGAGGATGGACAGTTTCAGCCATGCTGAAAATGATGTCCTGTTAAAAGCATTCAGGACATGTGGGTGTCACCTGTTGATGAGAGGAAGTATTTATCGTAGGTGTTGCAGGTAGTGGTCCATAATAGAAGTGCCCTAGGGGTGCAACTGCACGTTATGGCAGTATTCTAAACATGTTACTGACACTCTACACAGTGACAAAACAAAGGCAGTTGACCTTGCATCTGAGAGTTCTGCCACATGGGGGTACCCAGGAACAGCAGTCTAACAGATCCAGAGCAGATTTTGGTGTCCCTGTAAGGAGAAGACATTACTGGGGTAATCCCCTAGGACTAGTGTTCACTAGCATCATGATGAACCTACCCACAGTTGTCTCCACAGCTGACACACCAGGTTAGGGCCACATACATCAGATGTCTGTATAGTAGAACTGCAAATTCTAGTGCAACAAACCAGCAGATTGGCCCCAGGTAATGGTCACATATTGGAACTCTCACTCCATCATAGGAGGAAATTGTTCTTCACACAGTAAGTCCATCACCTTGAGCTCCCTATCCTTTAGCTCTTTTGACATGCTCCACCCAATGTGTGTGTTGATAGCCTTAAGTTATTGTGCTCCTAGTCAGCTATACACATGAAGATAAATGTGACCCACTGTACCTGCCCTGTTGTGTGGTGTATGCGTTGAATGTATGATGCACATTGTGGCCCAACTATGCATTAACCAACATAGCCTAATATTAACACTGCATGAGCCATGTTTGGACTATGTGACACTGCTCCTTGTGGACTCCTCAAGCTGCTAGCTCTGGACTATCTGTCAGCCCCTTTGCCTTCTGTACCATGTACTGTGTCCAGTGCTGTCTGGTTTGGGGGGGGGGGGGTTAGTGCAGATGCTACTTGCTGCTGTTCCATAATGATGATGATGCACCTACTCATGATGGCCATGTCTGTGTGATCTGATTGTACAGGTGTCATGGGGCTAGCCAGCCTGCTTCCCCCAGTATATTAAAAGCATGCAAATGCTGGGAACATCCTGCAGGCTTTGGCAGGGTAATTCTGGCATGTCCCTCACTGGAAATATTAAGGCAATAAAGTGGGCTTTAAGACAACTGAGAACACACATGCACTTCTGTTGCAGGTTTGCATGTGCAGTGTTACACTAGTGTTTGGTCAGACTTTATGGGTACCATACATTTGTCAAAAGCCAGGGTTCTGTCCAGCATCGTCTGCAGCCAAGTATCAGTGTTTGAGGGTGGTTAATCCATTTTAACCCACTAGAAATGTAACCACTGATTACAAGTGGTAGCCACAGTGTCTGCACTTACCTGGTAGGTGGTTCAGTAATGTTAATATGAAGGATGTGACAAAATAGCTGCCATGTGTGTGTGACCCATTCAAACTGCGTTTTACATGAACCTTCAGAATGAACTGGCTCCCCACCTAATTACCATGTTCAATCATAGCCTCATGTCAGGCTTTGTGCCCACTGAATGGTGCACAGCAACAGTTATCCCACTCCACAAAGTGGGAGCCACCACTGATCCCGGGAACTATTGCCCTATTAGCCTGATGAGCCTGGTCTGTAAGGCCATGGAGCGTATCATGATGGAACTCATAAACAAAGACATTGGTAAACTCCAAACTGTGGACCCCACCAAGTTTGGGTTTGTGAAAGGCAAGATCATGCCTCCTGAACCTGATCGACTTCTTTGAGGCAGTCACCAAAGCCAGAGATGAGGGTAAGGTGGTTCACACAGCCTATCTTAACCTGGCCAAGGCTTTTGACACCATCCCCCATTCTGCAATTATAGCTAAACTCACTAACCTAGGTATAAATCCCTACATCACAAGATGGGTTGCCAACTGACTTACTGACAGAACCCACACTGTAAAAGTTGCAGATTCCAAATATGACTTCAAACCAGTGACAAGTGGAGTACCACAGGGTTCAGTCATTGGACCTCTCCTGCTTGGTATCTACTTCTCTGAAGTACAGGCTAACATAGAATGACTTTGGCTAATGAAGCTCGCAGATGACTACAGACTAGGAGCCATAGTTTAGTCCCCCAAATGATGTGGTCATATTACAGAAGGGCCTCGCTGAGACAGATGCCTGGTGTCAGACCCATGGCCTCAAGCTCAATGCCAAAAAGTGCATTGTCATCCCCTTTGGTAAAAATTCTGTACCCATGAACTTACCACATAGGCAGCAATCTACTTAATGCTGAATGTGTGATAAGAGACCTTGGGACCCTGGTGGACAGTAGTCTCTCCTTTGATAATCACATCGGCACAGTAGTCAGGAAATCCTTCTACTTGGCACACCTCATCACAAAAGGGTTCTCATCCAGGAAAAAAGCGGTCATTGTTCCCCTCTACTTGACACTCATTAGACCCATTAATTAATTAACTCCCCTTTTGGAGTGTACCTCAGAAGACATCTGCAACAGTTGGAAAGGCCACAGAAGTACCTCAGAAAGAGGATTACTGGCCTCAAACAGATGCCCTACACTGACCATCTCAAAAAACTCCAGCTTTACTCCGTAGCATATTGCCTACTCTGAGGTGTTCTCTGCCTAACATATAAAGCTATGTCAAACCCAGAGCTGTTGGACATGCTGCACCTAAAGAAATCCCAATCCCTCCGAGCTACACACTCTAGGGAACTAAACCTTGTCACCACAATAAACAGGATATGCTGGAGGGATAGATTCCTGTCCCAGAGACTTCCCATACTCTGGAACAAGCTACCCATCTATGTCAAGCAAAGTTCCTCATTAGCACTCTTCAAGAAAAATCTTGATGAGTGGATGGGAAATAGGAAATACACCCCGGGATCACTTCTGTGGCTCTGCTCGACAGGGGTACAGGAAAATAACTTTCTTAGGTGGCATAAGCCAAGAAACCTTGTTGGCTAGGCTTACTTAGGCCTTTGGGCCAATAGCCTAGTACCTACCTATGAACCTATGTATGATATGTGGACACTACAGGTGCATCACATTCCTTATGTGTCACACACCTACTGCTTAGCTGTTCTTATTCACAAGCCTTTGAGACTGTTTGCCACGTGAGGGTTTTATTTATTTATGTATTTGACTCTTTGATGAGTGGATAGGTGGGTTGGTCAATTGGCCCTTTTCTTGCTACATGTTTGCAATCTGTGGTACCTGGTTCGTGTGGGCATTGGGCAGTGTCAAGGTAAACAATGTTTGCATTTTCCACTTGTGGGATCATGTAAATGTAGAAGCATTGTTAAGGAGCTTGTTGAATATTATGAGGCCTCAGAAACACCTAATTTTGTTCCCTTTTGGTCAGTGAAAGGTCCTTGTAGCTAGACTACAAAGAGGCATGTACACTCTTTGACCTCCACAGGTATATAAAGGTAGTACATTCCTGTCAGTTGTGTATGTACATTCCTGTCAGTTCTGTGTGTGGCTGACACATCAACCACGGCCTACACCATGTCCCAGTCTTCTCAGAAGAAAAAGAAAAATAATCTGCTGATCGGTGAAATTGTGGTATGAAACCCACTGGTGGTACCATTTTTTTGGTGATGGATGTCACCTGGCGACATCACTTATCACCAGTAAATGTTGCTGCATGACTGATGCTGCAAACACTAAAGCTCTCAGTGTTTGCATTTTTGATACTTTCAGTGTGTTTTACCCTTTTGTAATTGAACATGTATCGCTGTGCAACTTCCCCTGTATGACTTTAAATTATGACTGTGTTCACCCTGCATACATTTGCAAGTCATTCTGGCCAAATTTCCTTTCTTGGTTTCATTTGCATGCCACTATGCAGTCATTTGCATTTATGTTCTACAGTGAGTTTTGTTTCCCAGAATGTAGCATGGCATGGGACTTTCAATTGCTGCTACTGTGTGTTGCAGAACTCATGCTGCATACCACAAAACACCTCTGTGAATCCTGGTCTGTGTTCATTGTTTGACAGATAGATGGATGGATGTATAGATTTGTGTATGTGTGCATTGAACTGGACCCTTTATTTCCGGGATGCAGAATCTTGTCATTTTACTGATTGTGAATACTATTCAGGTACTTTAGGTGCTGGATGCATACTGAGATGGGCATCTGTTATTCACAGCGCATTCTGAAAATCACTTATTCATTATGTAGTTTGATTTAAAAGGTTTGGCTCCATTATGTTTAGGCAAAATGTGTGTACATAAGCTGTATTTGTTTAAGCACTGTTTCCTTTTTTCTGCCAATATTGTGCAGGAAGTTTAATTTGTTTTCCATTTACATGCAATAAATCATGCTTTTCCCATTTGTTTTTTTTTTTCTTAGTTCATTTTTGCTACAGATGATTACAAGCTTTACTGCTACTTAATTCTGGTGTGATAAAATTAAGAGTTTAATGTAGTAACAGCAAGCATGAAGTCTTTTAACACCTAACAGATTTCTGAGCAGTGCTCTGTTTTGAAATCCATGTCTAAGATTTTTGTAACAAAATGTTTTTGTTTTGTTTGACCAGGTTACTTGGAACTTAATTTGCATAACATAATAGTTCCTACAAAAACTTCCTCAAAGTGCAACATAGACATGATCCCAGATGATAAACAACCTGTCAAGCCCAAAAGCGTTACAAATCTTTTTGAACAGAAGTCGATTAAAGGATGGTGGCCATGCATTGCAGAGAAAGATGGCACCCGGATTTTAGCAGTATGGATACGTTTTCATTTTCTTTTAGTGTTAATGCAACCTAGTCAGAATCTGACTACATATTTCCATGTTGCTGTTATAACTAGCCTTGGGATGATGCACTGAATATATTTATTTGTTAAAGATGTGCTTACAGATAAGTTGGTACCTATCTAACTTGCCCATTGGTGTGTGCCATGTGTCAGAGTATTGACCATTGGTGGGTATCTTGTATGTGAGCATTGACCATTGGTATGTTGGGCATATGTAAGTGTTACTACCAGTTGGTGTGTGTGTGTGTGTGTGTGTGTGTGTGTGTCAATTTGCATTCTACAATGGACTGGCACCATATCCAAGTAACATTTCATTGCTTTATTCGCAGTGAGCAATGGGATCTGCTCTGGCATCCTTTGGCCCTGAGAAGGATAAAGTGGGTAATTAAAAAGGATTCAGTGAATAATAAAAAAAATCATAAATGCAGGCTGCCAGCAGGGTACTCTCTGCATTGTTTGTTGTCCACATTTGTGTTATGTCTTTTGCATAACATCAGGACCTGCGTACACATCACATAGTACTGAGGCCTTTGATTTTTTTTTTCCTGAACTGGTACATCTGCAGAAAGTGTGATCAAACTTTTGATGTATCTTTTTCTTTTTGCTGTATTAAGCAAAAGCTTCTTTTTATCTTAAGGAAGGCCTTTTTAGTACAAGTTAATAGTATAGCAGGTTCCTTTGTTTTCTTACATGTGGACCTGTGTGTGTTGGATATTTGGGGTATTGAATATATTTATTTTATTTTACATTTGTTTACCGGGAGAGTCAACTGAGCATAAAATCCTTTTTCAATGGAGGCCCAGGGAGAAAAGCTCCATTGTTAGTAGACTATTTTGTTAGTAGGAAAAATCTTATAATACAATAAAGAAAAAAATAGTAACAGAGATTCTTAATGGTAAAAAGATTAAAACAGCATAATTTAGTCAAGTGGAAGACAATACCAATAATCTTTTATAACGATGCTTGTTGAAGACAGTTGTTATAATAGTAGCAGGTAGTGACATTGTATACAATGAGAGTACAGTTAGGATACTTAGTCTTATGTACAGGTAACATAGCAAATTGAAGACTTAAAAACGGATAGATATTGACAGTGAGAAACAAAAAAAATAAAACAACATAACGTAGTCATATGACCTAAATTCAATGTTCAATACATATGCAATTAAAATGCAATTAAAAACGTTAAAATGAATTAGTTCCATGGTGTGAGCTACTCATGCCCACGACATGTACAAGTCCAGGAATTGGTGAGATGGGCTTTAGTGGTTTGCTTGAAGTTTTTTAGGTTATTTATAGTCCTAATTTTATGTGTTAAGGCATTCCACAGTTTAGCACTGTAGTAGAAGTACAGAGTCACATGAGCTGTTTTTACTCCTGGTTACTTCAGTTAGAGCTTTGTTAGTGGACGGGTACTTGTATGAGGGCTGAGGAGACCTTGTAGAGCTGGAGTTTTATCGGGTTTGTTGAACATTTGATGGGTAGTAGAGAGTTGTATGAGGATGAGTTGGTGGGGTAGTTCTAACCAAGATAGTTGTCAAGGCCTTACAATGATGGGTTCTAGGAGGACAGCTAATGACAAATTTAGCTATCGTATTATAACAGGCATCTAGCTTGCTTGGGTCAGATTTGGAGAGGTTGGTAAGGCATATAGTAAAGTTGACAGAAGATGAGTTCTGGCTGTGGTTATTCTAGAGTTTGTGGTTAGATAGTTTTTGCATCTGTATAAGGTACCTGTTTTCTTGTGTACTTTTTTTTACAGCCTGGGCAGGGTGTAGATCGAACTTCAGATTTTGATAAATAATAAGTTTGATGGATGGTAGTGGTTTGATCAAAGTCTTATTGCTGGATGTGATATTGAAGTAAGTGGATTGGGGTTTGAGTTTAGTGAGGTGGAAGAGCATAAGTTTGGTTTTATTTGGATTCAGGATTAGTTGAGCTTCTGCCAACCATGATTCAATAGCATTGAGGGATATTTGGGTTAAGTTCTGTAGTTCAGGTAGAGTTGGGGCAGAACATATGATAGTGGAGTCATCTGCGTACTGTATAAGGGCGGCTAGAGTTGTAGCATTATGGAGATTATTTTGTAAACAGGGTGGGGAAGTGGTAATGAGACTAACATATCTGTTTGCCACGCACAAACATGGAATGGAAATGTCATGGGCGATTCCCTGTGAATTTGGAAGGATATAATTAGATCCATACCTGAATCGATTTTTGGTTTACATTTTGTGGCTGTTTTACAACTTAAGTTTGATTCTCAGTTTTATAGAATATTAATGTCATGGCATGTATTGATATTTATGGAGAAAGCCTAATTTGAAAATATCCTTCCACCCACTGGGAACAATTCTGCTGGATGATGCCATCACTTCCCCATCCTTTTTAATTCTATATTATTTTATAGATAGTGGAATTTAGCATAGCCATTTCTCAGACATACACTAACTGAAGTTTCCTTGAAAGCTACTTTTCCTGCCATTAGTATGAAAGCTTGCACTTGTTTACAATGAGGAGACATGTTCTTATTCTTATAATATTCCTTATGTTTTGCCTTTTTGCTCTTTGTACTGTTTGCATGAGTCTGTATTATCAATCTCTGTCCATCTGAACTGATAGCGTATACCAAGTGCTGTGATTTATTTGATTTGTGGTAGGGGTTGGGCTTCCAGAGCAATCCATTTTTATATTAAGTGGTGCAAAAGAAGTACAGCAGGTCCACAAAATTCAAGAAAAAATGCTCAGAAGCAGCTGAAGGCAAAGAGAATACACGTTCCTTTGGAGCATTGCTTTTCCTTATTTTAGGTAATTTTGCTGTTGATTTGTAGCATCCATTTACCTGTATCTGTTTTAGTTGGTCTTCTGTAGTGGAACTATTCTTGAGAGCAGCTAAGTCATCTAGTAACTGAGCAATTGACAAGGTGATGGTGTCACAGCCAGCAGATCCCCAAAAAAGAAAAGCCATAGTGATCCTTGTAGGTATTACTTCTGAGTAGCAGTCATAAAATATGGAAATATGGAAATAATTGGGGTATCACCCATGGGCCTGGACGTCTCCTTGCACTGTAGACATCAGACCAGTAGTGGGTAGAAATGACAGAGCAGCTTGCATCAGCTTTCACTGTTGTTCTGGCTACACTGAGATGCCCGTTTCCAGTGAGATTAAACATATCCCATAGTGAAAAGTACCCAAAAAGTGGGAACCTTTTTGTTTTGACACTTTGTTATTGTAAATTCTTATTACCGTGATCTGTTGATAATTTGTAGTACTGTATCTCTTACTGTGTATCATTTTGGTACAGATCTTTCAAACATCTATGCTGCCACCGGAAAACTTACCTACAAGTGTGACTTGTAGCCAAGTGTTCCTTAAGGACTTTAACCGTCAATGCCCCTTTTTCCTGGGATCATAACAACCAGTAGGATTGTGCAAGGAGTACTCATATTTATAAAGAAAACATTGAAATGCTGGTGAAATCAAATAAAGGCTACTGTAGAGTGCAAAAAGACTCACCAACCTCAGACCACAGGTTCTCATCCCATTCAGCATTGGCTGTGGCCAAGGAATGTAAGAGATATGGCTAAAACATTTCTAGATGTAATAGATTGTGAAAAGCTGTACCTAAACTTTGCTATGTGGCCTGCTGATTACATCGTGGTTCATGTCCATCATGAGAAATCCCTAGACCATAAGGTAAAAGCTCATTCTACTAGAGCAGCAGCAGCAGCTCCTCCTGCCTTTAAGAATTTGTGACCCAGTTGTTTTGAGTTCCTTGCATACTTTTCCATGTATTTCAAGCTGGATGAATACTGCCGATGAAGGGCAGCCTTCCTAGGGCTAACGTCTGGGCTGTCTCTCCTTTTATCACTCTTCCTATGTTTTAGGAATACTACTGCAGCAATGATCCTTTTGTTGAACACAGCACAGCAGTGATTTACCTAACAGCTGATTTTGATGGATATCATTGATGCAGTAGCAGTGACCTCCCCGCCAAAAAAAAAAATCCTAAAAACTTGCCAGTGAAGTGTGCTTGATAGCCTCCAGGGAAGTGAGAGAGAAGGGCAACTATCAATCTGTATGTTTTCCATGTCCCTGCAAAACATTGGAGTCTGCACATTAGGGTCTTATTACTTAGCTCATGGTAGTCAATTCTGACCACTTTTGTGCATTTGATGTATTCACATTTGTTGGCATTAGGGTATCTTGGAACTCACCATATATCAGCAGAGTTGGTCTCCCTTTTGTGTACAATATTAGAAGGAAACCAGTCCACTGGGTGATATCTCGATAAATCCCGTGCCTTATGAGTAGTAGTTCAGCAATGATCCCTGTATTCACATATACTGCTAATTCACAGCTGCATTTTTTTCAAACTGCTTTCAGACTGATGCTGACTAGATTCTGTGTAGGTAATTACCCTGCCCCTTGCCTCATAGAAACACTGAAAGTTTGCATCAAGCTGTAGCAGAAAATTATTTCTCTGGTAGTAAACAAATACTAACTTTACATTATGGAACTGCAATTCTAGTATTAGATCATAAATAATAGGTAATAAACATTTTTGGTGTAGATTTGAAAGTGAATAGTTTTTAAGTATGAGAGACAGTGAAGCAGTTAATCACTGAACTTTTCATACATTGGATAGAGGCTGTGGAATGCAGCACTGATAGTCCACAGCCGAGGTTATATAGGCAGGTTGTGTCCCTGAGTAATGATTTTAAGTGGTAGTTCCTTCGTTGAAGGTTGTGCTTTAGGCCCGGCAAGCCAGCACGTAAAAATCTACTGCCAATCATTAGCGGACCGGAGTTCCGCTGTGGCGACCCCTAACCGGGAAAAGCCGAAAGACACAAAGACAGGTAGAGGCCTGAAGTCAGGATTTATGAAACAATGGGATGTATAGTACCTGTTAAGTTGCCAGATGATTAATATTGGCAGACTCCCAGTTCAATATTAAAGATTTTAATCCATCCTTTCAAAGATACAACAGGAACAGAAAACATCAGTCCAACAGGAACTTACCACAGCCATTAACTCTTTCTCCCCCTTCTGCCTTCCTCTATCTCCACCTAGTGGTGCAAGACCAGAACACAAATTACCCCCCCCCCCCTTGTAAGAACAGGACTACACTTAAAATATGTAAATTAAACATCATTACCATTGTAATGAAGATTGAATTACATCAACATTTATATTTATGTAACTTAGTCCTCAAGCCAGCGAGGTCTCCTCTTCACATGAGCTGGAGGAATGTCAGGAGAGTCAGGCAATGGTGTCACTCTAGACTGAAGCAAGAATTCTACTGGAGCATCCCTTGAAGCATCATTCATCTCAGGTGCATTTGTCTTAGATAAATGGGAAGAATGCCATTTTTCCGTCTGCCAACCCCTGCATAACTGTAGAAAGCATCTTTTGAAAAGCAGATGTAGCAGATGCTAACCCATATGGAACCCGACAAAACTGGAACAAGATGTCATGAGTAATAAAGGCAGTCAAGTCACGGCTGTCTTCATGAAGCAAAAACTGAAAGTATGCACTATCTAAATCAGTGGTAGAGAACACTGTTGCTCCTTTCAGCAAGGATAGCATTTCTTCAAAGTATGGAAGAGGAAGACTGTTCATAATGATAGCTTTATTAGGTTCTGTCAACTCAACGCATAGGCGAATACCACCAGTCCTCTTTTGAACCATCACAATGGGCGAGACCCAGGGAGAAGCATCAATTCTTTCAATAATCCCTGCTTGAAGAAGACGATTGAGCTCCACACTTGCATCCTGCCAAACCGACAGAGGTAAGCAACGTAATTTTTGTCGTACTGGAGTAACAGAAGCTAATGCTTCAACTTTGTGTATGAAGCCTTTCTCACAACCCAGAGTCAGAGGAGGTTATAGAGCTGTAGAAAGATGAATGACAGGAACCAGGTTTGTGGTAGCATATGCTAAGACACTACTGCTGTTAAAGCACAAATGTAGACCCTTTATTAAATCCATACCCAGCAAAGCAGTTCCAGACTCCACAATGAAAACAGATGTAGAGCATGTAACATCATCTTTGGACACAGTAACTGGTAAGCAGCCAAGTACAGTAAGTGAAGTATGGGAATAAGTCACTAGCTTAACTGATGGTGGCAATAAAGGTTCCCCTTAAATGTGTGCATCATATGTACATTTAGGCAAAATGGATACTGATGAGCCATAATCTACAATTAGATCCACAAGTGCAGTAGCAGTTGAAGTTTTCATTGTGACACTGCAACGGATTCTCTCAGACAATGCATGGTCGCTTAAGTAAAGGATCTGAAGATAAGGTACGGCAACTTCCTGCATAGACCATGTAGGCAAAGAATGTCAAATACATGCAAAATGACTAGTCTTTCGGCAGTTGTTAGATTTAACAGAAGCAACAGGACAGTGTTTATCATTGGCAAGATGCTTATCAGATCCACAATGATAACAAGCTGGAAAAGAGGCTGCAGAAGGTGTAGCAGCTCTAGGCTGTAAAACAAGCAGGAGCTTGGAAAGTGGCGACCAACAGCAGACACAGGTTGGGTATGTAAAGTCTGTACTGGGACTGGTATATCACCAGAAATAAACTTTGCATGCTCACCTGCAGTTTCTGTTTGCTTAGTAGTCGTAATAGCCTTATCCAAAGTCAAGTCAGGTTCTAACAGCAGTCATTCACGTATACGATGACTAGACACGTTTCACCAACTGATCACGTAACATTTCATCCAGTTTAGTATCAAACTCACATTTAACTATTAAGTCTTGTAATGCAGCCACATGGGCAGCCTGAGCATGTTTTCTAAAAGCATGCCGCTCCGCAACAACATTTCCCCATAGAGCAAAATAAGTTTGTGAAGCCCTAATGGCATCATGGTTTGAAAGCATGTAAAACAGTCTCTGACCTGTTCCCAGACAATGAAAGAGAAGTTCCTTTTTGCATGCTTCCGGCCATTCATCTCCTGATGCACCAACAACCAGCATGTAATAAACATTTTCAGCCACGTATCAAATGGCATAGCAGGTTCACCTGGGCATGGCAAAAATGGTGGAGGAGAAGTAGCAGCAACAGCCATTGTAAACAAGCAGAAACAAGTAAGTACCTTGTCGCCAAACTGTTAAGTTGCCAGATGATTAATACAGATACTCCAAGTTCAATAGTAAAGGTTTTAATCCAATCTTTCAAAGCTACAACAGGAAAAGAAAACATCAGTCCAACAAGAACAGGAACATCCAGTCCTCATCACATCCACTGACTCGGTCTCCCTCCTCCTGCCTTCCTCTAGCTCCATCTAATGGCACAAGACAAGAACACAACAGTACCCAGTACTGTATTGGGGTGACTCACTCAGGGAATCTATTATCCAGGCAGCCATGAGACTTTCTTATCTCAGGCATCCACAGATCATCAGCTTTCAATGCAGCTTAACCCATAAAATGCTCCTTCACCCACACTACAGGATTCTCCCATCTGCTAGACCAGGGTTCTGAGAACAGATTCCTTCTTCATCAGCCAACCCTCTGCTTGGCACTGTCTCTACCCACTGCTGGCAGTCCCTGAGTTTGCCTTGTTTCTGCAACAGACCTTCCAACCATGCAAACAAATTAGGCTTTCTCTCGTATTCTAACCCTACCTCCTGGTGCTTGGCATCTTCACCTACATCACCAAAGGAGCTACCAATGACCTGTCTTATTCATGCCCCCTCCTTCACATGTAGGGAAAAAGTTACCATCACTGGCTTAGGGAGACAGAAGTCACGTCCTTCCCTGTACTGCCTCTTAATCAGCACTAGAGGCTTCCACCATAGCACTGGCATGATATGTGAGCCAGCCAAGAATCACCACACCCTTCTCTGAAGATAGGCAAGCCATAGCCTCTCCTTTTCCGTCACCCCGCACTGAGATCTAACAAGGCCTGAGTCACTATTTAAACTATCTGGGACACAGTTAGGGCTTTATCCCTGTGTGCCACACAGCTGAAATCTGTGTATTGTTTTCCTTGTGTGTTGATATGTTTCTGGTTCCAGTACAGATCAGTAGGAAGATGTTGACACAAAAATGGTATGTCACTTTAAGAAGTATTGTATTTTGCAAGACAACAGTATTAAAGATAGTGTTGAAAGTAGCAGTAAAATTGACACGTATTGAGAAACAAAAACCTTACTGCTGCTTTAACAGTTCAGGATGGCAGCCTTTCATTATAGTAAGTAAATTTAAAGGTGTTTGAAGCCTACATATTCCAGATTTGTTGTTTCATTTATAAAACAGAGTATTGCCTTGGATTGTTTGGTTATATTACAGTAAGTACCTCTTGAAGAAATACTGAGGTTTAGAAATGGTGTTTTTGTCAAAATGTTTGTCCCATAAAAGTTATCCTGTAGATATTTCTAATCCCTGATTTTCCTTTTATCCTACCACTTCATTCAGGAAAAAAATGTCCATAACACTTAGTGATTGCATTATATTTGGTGGATTTATTTGCTCCCTACAAAAAGTGGATGCTCACAGCTGTCTAGAAGTACAGTATGAAATTCTGAGTTTTGAAGGCTGGCTACTTTTGGAAATATTTAGAATAACATACTAGATTTGTTGTAATTTTGAGGTTACTATGTTGCTACTTTTAACTGTTATACAGTGTTTTAATTCTGTTGAGGTATTTTTATTTTGTAATTTGGATATTCATGTGAACCAGAGCCTAATCCATTTTATCCAATGTAACCCTAGAGCACAGTTAGTTTATGGTATTATTACCCACTTAGTACATTGCTGGGAGCTGATATGATTTGATTTCATCTCGAGCTTTGCAGTCCAAAGCCATAATCATTTAAGGTTTCATGTCTTCAGATGTGGTAAGAAGAAACAAAGTATATAGACCCAACATTGTGTACAAGCTAAATATATATTTTTTCCATTTGGTCTAAAGGGTAAAGTGGAAATGACCCTGGAAATTGTCACTGAAAAAGAAGCAGAGGAGCGACCTTCTGGCAAGGCAAGAGATGAACCCAATATGAACCCCAAACTGGATCCACCAAAGTAAGTGCATTTTGTTAACACCCATTGTTTTACCCACCCTATCAGTCTATGGCACTAGTTACAATATACATTTCATTGCAGGGCACAGTTTTAAATTCTGGTTAGCATGTGTTTTTCTGAAGAAAGCTCTGTTTTAAGATCATGCAGAGATTTACACAGTCCATTTAAAAATATATTCTGAGTCTGATTAGTAGGTTCTGTATATCTTTTCAGCTATTGTTACCCATGTGACATTTTCTCAGAGCTTTGATAAATATTGTGGAAGACTGATGTGAAAGTCATAGACTTAATGAACTCTAGAAAGGAGCTTTTAAATGAAGAGCATAGCATACTTTTTAAAGACCATAAAGCAAGTATTTGACATCAGTGTTTCTTAGGCTGATTAATACTTTTGTTTCCTTCACAATACAGCCGACCAGAAACATCTTTCCTGTGGTTCACAAACCCATGCAAGACAATGAAATATATTGTGTGGCGCAAATTTAAATGGATTTTCCTGGGCATTATACTCTTGCTAATCGTTCTTCTGTTTGTTGGAGTGTTCCTATATTCATTGCCGGTAACCATTTTTACATTTTACAACATTATTTCCTTTATAACACTATACCATTTTGGTTTATGCAGTAATAAGTAACTTAAATTGTGCCCGTTAGTTATTTGTAACCTGCTTTGGTGCAAGCATCCATTTGTTGTTTTTATTGTGACAGACAATAGTGATTAAGTGCTTGCGAGCACGTGTTTGTGTGTGTATGCTTCTGTTTGACTGCCTGCATCTTGAAATATGCAGGTTTATAGTGCTAATTCTAAACAAAGAATGACAGCTGGCAAATGCCTTTTATATTTATGACAGAAGTTGCACACAAACATACTGTGTGTATATTACAGAGTTCCAGAACATATTTTCCAGTGTTCATCAAATGAAATATTAATTTTGTTTGCAGTTTTTCCTGTGCAAAAGTACTATGTGTGTTGCCACATTTTTATTGTTTTTTTTTTATTCCTGTAACATCTAAAAGTAAGAAAAAACATGTGAACATCATTTATGCTATTGCCACTTCATTAAGTATTTCTTTTTATTATTCCAGAATTATGTGTCAATGAAAATTATTAAACCAGTGTGAGCTAAGAGTTGCCTTCAAGACGACCTGGAAATCAGAATTTGTTGAACATTGTTAGATTGAACTCTGCAAGCTACACTGTCCTGACTGCAGTGATGTTGCCTTCCTCCAGGAAAAAAAAAAAATCAAACAGATTAAGATTAAAGACTTTAACCAAGGTTATTTGAGGTTCATGGGGTCATGAGTGGTGTTAAGCCATTTTATGTGTATATATGTATTACTGCTTCCAAAGACCTATGTAAACTGTCTTAAGTCTTCCTTTATTGTGTTTGCTGAATATAGTTAAGGTGACAGTTCAGTATTTCTCATTAATGTGCCGTTTGTTGTAGTTTGTCTTTCATATTTGTTACATTTCCCATCGATTGGAAAATGAAGCACACTTTATATGTTGTCATTTTCTTGCACAGCCGTCTGGATGATGAAAGATTTATATAAATATATATATATAAATATGTATGTATGTATTTTGCTGAGACATTGTAATACTTAGCAGAAATGTCATTGAAAATCAAGATCCTAAGACATGCATTAAATATTTTTGAAGTAAATATTATATTTGATACCTAATTCCATACCAAAACGACTTAGTGCAAATAAAAGGGGAAATGTTTTCAAGTAAGGCATTGAGAAATTGACATTAATTTAACACTGTACAGTGGAATTATAAGATTAAGTTTAAAGATGGGCTAGCAGGAGACTACAGCAGTTCTGTGTACTATCTAAAAGCCCATACCTGCTACATCTTAGACGTAGGTTACGTAAAGGTAAGTGGAACAGAAGGCCACATAAAATTCCAAGGTGTATTAGATCCACCATTCTGCCTGAAGGGAGGAAGTGAGATACTTTTTTGGGGAAATTATATTGTTTTAATGTATAAAGTAAAAGTCTGAGACATTTTCTGCGCTGGTGTGTATTATAGATTTAAGTTCTCAGAGAGTTGTAAAAAGATATGTGTTATATCTAGTGATGAATAAAGTAAAGCCACAATATAAAAGAGTAATTCAGAACTACCCTGCCTTCACCACAGGTGCTTTTGTCTTGTATCAGAACAATCTGCCTAATTCATCATAAGTAAAGGCTGCATTCCTTGGTAGGCCTAGAAAGTTAGCTGTTTATACCTAATCAGTTATTTTACATGCCTAGTATTCCAGTACTGTTTTCATGTGATTTGTTTGATTTGTTATGTCCCTGGCATACCCTGCCTTAGGCATAGGCCAACTAGGCGGCCGCCTAGGGCGCTGATCTAGCAGTGGCGCTTTTCCAGTATTTATCTGGTGTAGGTAGACCAGGATGGGGGCACCAGTTAGTGTGGTGGTGGGCTCCATGGAGCCCTTTTGCCTAGGGCACCAGTTGACCTAAGGCCGCTCCTGGTCCCTGGTGTAAATAGGCTGCCACAATACACAATGTGTTCTTCCCTATAGATGAGACCAAAGGCTGGATTACCAATTAGACTATGGCAACAGAAAAAATAGAGCTTCAAAAAAGTAATTATCATGATACCAGAAGTTATAGATAAGATGGTGTAAAAGAATTTTTCTCACTGTTAGTGAAAGCAATGTAACCATTTAGATTGCTTTGTGGCTATCTTGATATCAGAGTAATCAGTTCTGTGTACCCAAAAAAGACCAGCACCATATACATAGTATGGTTCTTACAATCACTCTATGAAATGTGGAAAGTTACCCAGAAATACTAGATGACTGCTAACATAGATTAATGCACCTGTAAAACAAAGATGATTAACATTTTACTGTTGTTTTTGTTACAAATGTGCAACTGAATATGATTGCATTTTTTGTCTGAGTACTGCCTCATTTAATTTTCTTGTTTATTTTGTTTTCCTTCTCCATTTTTTATGTAAAGTGAGATAACTGTTGCATATATCTGTCTGGAAAGTAGGGCAGACTTAATTGTTTGGAGAGTTTTGGGAAGCAGAAAAGATAATGGAACCTTTTCCACTTATCTAGTATAATTTTATCGGAATTTCCCAAAGTGTAAATCTTTCTGCTGTCTAATTGTCTTAACTTATATGCATGTTTGTCAGCAGTACTGTGTTTTGGCTAACTATATATATATATATATATATATATATATATATATATATATATATATATATATATATATATATATATTTTTTTTTTTCCTTACTTGCAAAATCAAGTACCTTGGTTTAGCTGTATGTAGGTGTTAGGATTCTTGAAAACATAAAGCTACACAAATGTTGTTTCAGTTATAATAGTCTAAAGTTTTTATTAGCAAGTCTGTTTTGAGAGTTTTGGAACAAGAAGTGGGGTACATTTAAATTGATTTTGTTGTCCACAGTCTGTCTTACTGATGTGTGGCCTGTGAAAGAAATCCTATTTGTTCAAACTTCAGTTCTGTTGTTGAAAGTGAAGTAGCAGGTACAGCTGGGTTTGTTACCTGTTTTTTTTAATTATTGGGTAGAGTTCAGAAATAGCCTTCAGGGGCGTGGCCAAGGATGAACACAGGATAGCAGCAGATTTCTTCAGCTCCACCAATTTCATTACATTGACAGGAATTAATTACTTAAATTAATTCTTGAAGTAATTTTCTTTCTAAATATGTTTGTTTTATATAGTTCTTGAACTATATCTAAAAAAGAAAGGAAATCTTAATAATATTCCTGTCAGAAATTACTTTGGAAATTTTCCTGTCAGTTTATCAGTCTGAAATGAGTTCCAGTAAGACAAATTCTCAAGACTCCAGCATCAAGAAAGAACTTCAGTCTCTGATAATTATAGTCCAGCAACTTACTGCTAAGATGGATAAAATGGATACTAAAATAGACACTTTCATAGAAAAACTACAAAACAAATAGACTTGTTATATATGGACCTGCAACAACAGAAGATCCAGATGACAGGCATAGAAGAAGCTGTGAATGACATGGAAAATAAAATACAAGAACAGGAAATCAACATTGAGTTTCTGCTGAAACAAAATACACATTTACAAACAAAGCTGGATGACCTGGAAAATAGATCTAGGCGCAATAACATTAGGATTTTTGGACTGCCAGAAAATATTGAAGGTAACAATATTACTTCTTTTTAACAACATGGCTCCCTAAAACTTTAGATTTACCAGAAGCATTCTCTTTTGGTATCGAAGAGCACATAGATCTATAGCTAATACTAACTCTAACAAAAACTATACTAGATCAGTTATAGTTAGATTTCTATCATCTTTTGATAAAGAGATGGTTCTTAAATCTGCTTGGGCTAAAGCTCCTGTTAAGTTTAATGAGACAACTGTGCGTTTTGACAATGACCATTCTTCCATGGTAATTGCTAAAAGAAAAGTTTTTCTGCCACTAATAAGGGAGCTTAAAAAGCACAGTTTAAAACATACCTTCTGTTTCCTGCCAAGCTTAAAATCTTCCTTCCTGATGGTCCTAAGGTCTTCGATGATTTAGACTCTGCTTTACTGTTTGTCAAAGAAAAAGGATTTTGGATAAAATAGAAGAAATGGAATGGGCTAGTTCTTCACTAAAGAGATTGGCAACTGAAGCTTCCTGGAAGACTTCAGAGAAGAAGAAGAGACTAAAAACAAATGATTTGTTATATGTTTTTCTCTCTCATCATTTTAGTTCATTATTAATCTTTTGAATATAGTTCCTGCATTTCCAGAAAGCCACAAATATTTTGGAAAAGATTTAATCAAAGTTATTCTCTATGTGCAAAGAAATATTTTGTTTCATAACCAGTCAAAATGCCTGAGGATTTAATGGCAGGCTGTGACTGATTTGTTTTATTTCTGAAAAAAGTAAGGTTAGTAATTTGATACATTTTTTTATCTTTACCTTTTTTTTACTTCTTCTTCTATTATTTTCTTTGTTTAAACAATGACATTCTATTTAGATTATGTAGTGGGTAAAGGGTGGGGGAGGGCAGGGAGAGAACAGTAATGAAAATATCATTAATAGAATAATAACATATTTATTTCTTGTAAAAGTTTATAAGTTCTTCAAATGCTATTTCTAATTATACTTTCTTGATTATACTGTTTATGCTTGTTTGTAAATAATCTGTCATGCTTTAACTAATAATAATCAGAACTAAATAAGAGTGAATAATATGTTTTATTTTTAACTCTATTAATATAAACAGTAAGTAACATTCCATTGTATATACTTCTTACAACTTTCTCTTACATTTTTTTATTTCTGCCTCACTCCCTTTTATTTTCTACTCTCTTTTCTTTTCTTTATTAATATATAGAAATGCTTTTGACTGTGTGGGCACAGTGAATAATAGGATTTGTATGAAAATTGAGTTGGGAGAAGAATGCTGAGTTTTATTACTTGTTGGTAATTTTGAGTTTAATTTCACTTGCATAGAGGCTGTGATGATCTGTGGAATACATTGTGGAGGTTCTGTCATGTTTAGATGTTTTTACACTGCTAAATGAATGTTTGTCACTAGTTTTTAATAAGTTTCCCGCCAAAATGTTGAGAGACAATCTGGGATGTGGGCTGTCTTATGCACAATGTCCTTGAGTTACCTCAGAATCTTCAAATCACAGAATTCTCACAAAGAAACTGAAAGCAGTTAGTATAACCTCTGGCATGGTTGATACACTGACACACCACAGATTCAGGAAAAATACTCTGTTCATAAAATATGTCAGTTATAATGAGTTTAAATGATGTAGTTTCTTGTAGTAAGTAAATGTCTTATTTTAGAAGGCATAAAAAATGAAACATTTATTTAAATGTTTTTGAAATTCTTCTTAACAGCAACATAATAATCTGTGTTAAAAATTTGTGTTCCAAACATATACTTTACTATAACTCATTTAATTCATCTGATTGACAAACATAAATAATCTTATAACTCTATTCTGGAAGAAATGTCATGTGATATATTTTAAAGCAGTAGGTTAGCATGGTTGTAAAATCTGGTTACCAATATGTGTTTGCTGTGCATTATTTTGTATAAAGCAGACAGATTTATTCTAGGGACAGCAAGTAGGACAGTGCTCTACAAAGGCACAACTCAGTGAGATCAGATATATATATATGTGTGTGTGTGTGTGTGTGTGTGTGTGTGTGTGTGTGTGTGTGTGTGTGTGTGTGATGGCTTTTTTTTCTGAGAATCTGCATAACTATCTAATATGATTTATAATAATTTCTATGAATACAATATTTTACTCTATTGACAAAATGAATGTTTGCCACAAGTTTTAAAAAGTTTCCCAAAATGTTAAGGGAGACAATCTGGGATGTGGGCTGTCTCATGCATAGTGTCCATGAGTTTCCTCAGAAGCTTCACTCACAGAATTTTCACAGAGAAACTGAAAGCAGTTAGCATAAACATTGACAAGGTTATCACACTGACACACCACAGATTCAGGAAAAATACTCTATTCATAAAATATGTCAGTTATGATGAGTTTAGATGATGTAGTTTCTTGTAGCAAGTAAATATCTTATTTTAGAAGGCATAGAAAATGAAACATTTATTTAAATGTTTTTGAAAATCTACTTAACAGTAGCATAATAATCTGTGTTAAAAACTTGTGTCCCAAACATATACTTTACTATAACTCATTTAATTCATCTGATTGACAAGCATAAATAATCTTATAACTCTATTCTGGAAGAAATGTCATGTGATATATTTTAAAGCAGTAGGTTAGCATGATTGTAAAATCTGGTTACTAATATGTGTTTGCTGTGCATTATTTTGTATAAAGCAGACAGATTTATTCTAGGGACAGCAAGTAGGATTGTGCTCTACAAAGACACAACTCAGTGAGATCAGATATATATATATATATATATATATATATATATATATATATGTGTGTGTGTGTGTGTGTGTGTGTGTGTATGTGTATATATGTATGTGTATATATGTGTGTGTGTGTGTGTGTGTGTGTGTGTGTATATGCATGTGTGTGCGTATATATGTGTGTGTGTGTCTGTGTTTATGTGTGTGATGGCTTTTTTTTTTTTTTTTTTTTTTTTAGGTAATAACAGGTGTTTCTGAGAATCTGCATAACTATGCAATATGATTTATAATAATTTTTATGAATACAATATTTTACTCTATTGACAATAATGAGTTTAAGTAAATGCTCATATACAAACAATTCAAGATTTTTGGAAGCTGTTGATAGAATTCACATGACAGAAAATAGATGCATCTTAATGCATGTAATGTCTGAATCATATTAGCCAAAGTTTTTGATTTAAATGAATGTTAGAACATAATTTTCTCTCCTCTTGATTTCTAACATTAAGATTATTTGAATGCTATTAGAATACAAGTGTTATATATTACATAGATCTATATAATAGTATGAACAGTTTTAAAAAAAAAAAAAAAAAAAAAAAAAAGTTTATTTTAGTTTATATGATGCTGTTTTACCAAATGTGTAGTTTTGTCTTGATAGATAATTGAATTGAAAACTGTTAACCTCAGTTAAATATAACTAGTATTAAATTGATAAGGTGGTAGCTGAGGTACTGCTGCTTAGGGTAGGGGTTAACTTGAGTAGTAAATACTGCTCTAAGTTGGAGTTTTCAACTCCAGGCGGGATGCAAGGTTTAATCCTTACATTATTTTCACTTGTTCATTGTTATATGTATATAGTTTTGACATCCACAATATATTTTGTACACTCATTGTCACTACAAACAAAATTGAATCCTATACAAAATCCCATAAGAGATTTAATAAATACAGCTATATTTAAAGGTACACCTAAAAGAGGAGATGTAACATTATTTATCTGGTTATTTGTTATTTCGATCATAAGATTCTTGAGTTTTAAAAATGCCAAATGACATCTTTAAAAGGAATTTCTTTAAACATTAATGGATTGAATAATCCGTGTAAAAGGGCAAGCCTAATAAGATACATTAATCTACACAAGGCCAATCTAGTCTTCCTGCAAGAAACCCATCTCTTGAAAAAGATATTGATAAACTAGCCACTAATAAGTATACAGTATTGGTTAGTTCAGAGCACACTCAGAAAAAAGAGGAGTGGCTATTTTATGGAATAAAAGTATGCCCATTCCTAAAACCATTAAGTCTTATCAGGATGACAAAGGAATGTTTTGTATGGTTACAATACAAATTAATGGGAAGACTTACACTTTAATTAATGTATATTGATACCTGGAATTGGTATTAATACAGTGAAACATCATATTGATAAGATCATATCATTCTCTATAGGGATATTATTTTAGCTGGTGATTTTAATTGTATACTACATGAAAGTGATACTACCACTATAAAGAAAAGAAGAATTACATCTAATGCAAAACATTTAAATGATTTTGCTAATTCTTATCATTTGAATGATATTAATAATCAGATAGAGTCAAAATCATTACCATACACCTTTTTTCTAACAGATACAAAACTTATTCAAAAATAGATAGGGTCTTTATTTCTAACCAGATGGTAACAGATTTAATTAATTCCAAAATCATTTCATGTCCTATATCTGATCATAACTCAATTGTTTTTGAATTCATGATAAAAATACTCATAATGTTCAGATCAAAAGGATACCAGCATACTTAACTCAGCTAAAAGACTATAAAGAATATATACTTTCAGAAGTACAACATTTTCTAGACATAAATAATACTCCTGAAGTCTCCATTGTCTATGTTTGGGATGCCTTAAAATCATATCTATATGGACAAAGTATCAGATGGTATAATAACAAAAGGAAATCTTGGGATAAGGAATTGTTAGATATTCAAAGTAAACTGGACTCTTATAAGCATAATAATAAAGAAAATATTATGGACAAGAAAGTTATTGAAGAAATAAACAAACTAAATGAGAAATACAAAGAAATTTTAACTCATAAAGTTAAAATAACTTTAGAGAAATACAAGTTTTTGTCTTATTCAATAAGCCCCAAATACTTACATAGACTTAAAAATAAAACAAAAGATTGAATAAACAAAACCATATCAAAGAAATCTTTTCTCTAAGGAAAAAGAAGAATGTTTCTAGTATACCAGAAATACTGGACGAATTTAGAAATCACTTTCACAAGATTAACCATAACAACATTAACATGGAACCTAAAGATAAAATAAAGGAGTTTATAACCACAAACATGAATAAAAAGCTTAATAAACAACAGATTAAACTATTGGACAAGAGTATTTCATATACAGAAGTTATTACACAAATAAATAAGCTTAAATCAAACAAAGCACCGGGTAATGATGGTATTATACCAGAGATATATAAAATCCTTTCTAAAACTACATATTCATTAATACATAAGGTTTTATTCTGGCCCAAACTGAGTTAATAACCACCCCATCTTGGCAATATACATTTATTTCACCAATTTTAAAACCTAATAAAGATCCAACTAGATGTTCTTCATATCGACCCATCTCATTACTTAATGTTGATTATAAAATGTTTATGAGTATTTTTGCTGATAGATTGAAGACAATTATCCCGGCATTATAGACATAGATCAGACGGGCTTCATTGTAAATAGAAATACTTTTGATAATATAAGAAGAACTTTAACATTAATTGATTTTGCAAATAGGAAAAAGAAAGATTTAACACTTATTAGTCTTGATATAGGTTCAGCATTTGATTCAGTAAGTTGGGACTATCTGTTTACCTTACTGAAATGCACAAATTTCTCTGATGCATTTGTAAATTTAATTGAGCATTTATACAAAGGAACGCTGGCTTATATTAAGGTAGGAACATATGTTTCACAAAAATACCCATTTTTAAAGGTACAAAGCAAGGATGTCCACTTTCTCCACTATTATTCACTTTAGTAATGGAGCCTTGGGCTAATTTGATTAGAAACAGTACTGACATCGAGGGTTTTGAAATAGAAGAAAATACAACATCAAAAATACAACTTTTGCAGATGATGTTCTAATTACATCAGCAGGATCTAATTCTTCTATGCAGTCTTTATTTGATAAAATGATGAATTTTAAAAGTATTTCTGGTTTAATATTCAATGAAGAAAAAACTAAAATACTACCTATATATACACGTAAAAATACTCTCATTAGTGATTTTACTAAATATGTACCCAACTCAGGTCAGATAACTTATTTAGGTATAATACTATCTAAAGATATTAAATCTATTATATATAATAACTATAATACCTGTTTTCTTAATATACAAAATCTTTTTAATACCTGGAAATAATATGTTTTTTTACTATGGAGGAGAGACTTACAATTATTAAAATGATAATATTCCCCAAGATTTTATACTTAATACAATCAATAATACTTTCGCCTACAAAAATAACTATCAAGAAACTGAATACACTAATGTTACATTTCTTATGGGCACCTAATAGACCTAGGATTGCATTAAAGAAACATACTAATAGCTGGTCTCAAGGGGGTATTTCTTTTCCAGACTTTAATTTATATATTATCTCTTCTATTATAAAAGTTATTACTTTATTAATAGATCGGTCATATGTCGCAAAATGGAAAGATTATTGGGAGCTAATTAGTATGCACTTCATGAAAATCTCCTTAACACATAAAAATATGATTATAAATAACTCCATGTTGTGGTTGCTAAAGGAATTTTGTACCTCACCTATTACACCTAAACATATGGTCTGTTACCCATTAAATATTATTATTAGTTATCGTAACTTTATATTCATGCACCCTAAGTATAGGGAATGGAATTTTATTGTATTCCCTATAATTTATACTCAGGGTATGCTTATGTCATCTACTTCTGAAGGAGCTCATTTAGCTATAGATAATAATCTAAAGTACTGGTATCAGCTGATATCTGATAATAAAGTTAAAAATCTAGATTTCTTAAAACAAGAATTTGATCTAAGAGAAACTTGCTGGTTAGAGGTTCAGATCTTTAGACAACATCTCATTGATAGAATAGATCTAATGTCTATAACAGTTAAAGAATCTATTCCAAAACTGATTGATTACTTGATAATAAATTTACAGCATAAAGTTTCTGATAAAGGTAAACTTTCATATATACATAAAATTATCAGACAAGAAACTTTTTACAATGTAGATTCATACTGGAATTATTTCACCTCTATTAATGGGGACCCACCAACTCAACAAGATAAACAATATATATTGGAATCTGCTTATAGAACTACATCTTCCATTGTCTGGAGACTTTATACATGGAAATTTTTACATAGATCTTTTATACACCTTTGATGATGAATAAAATTAATAATAAAGATAATCTATGTAAGAGATGTAATGTAGAAATTAATGCTGACTGGGCTCATATGTTTTATGACTGTATGAAGTTGAAAGAATACTGGAAGTCAATTAATGAATTTTTGCAGGCTCTTTTACAGATAATTTCATTATTTCTAAGTCTCTTATATTATTCAACACACCTGTACCTCAATGTGTTAAAAAGATTAAGCTTCCCTTGTTATGGTCTATCCTAGCAGTGGCTAGGAAAATAATAACTAGAAATTGGATTTCAGATACACCTCCTTCGCTCAATGAATTTAAAATGTTATGAATATAATGTGTCATATGGAAATAAGCACAATTAGAATGAGAACAACTAGAAAACATCACATTTTATTGTATGGGATAATTTACAAAATTTGTTAAAAAATTCTAATTTCAATAGCACAGTATTTTAGTTTAATTAATTGATCTGATTGTAGTGGATGTCTTTGTAAATACTTTAGTTGTTTTGTTGAATATTATAATAATACCTATTTTTAATTATTTGTATAAAATTGTTATGATATTTCTCTTATATGTTAAAACAATAAACTTGTTTTGAAGAAAGAAATAGCCTTCACATACCAAGTCCATAGCCCCATGGAGGTAGTATGGACTTCAGAATGCCTGGGCTAGGGTGGGATTTATAGAAGAGGTGCTGCTGCTCAAAGTTCCACTAGACGTAGTGTACTGTGATAGGTAAGGCTATTGTGCAGTGGACATCTTATTGTATGTGCTGACACTGTGAAGAGGGAATGTATCGCTAAGTAAACCATATATTTCTGTGCTTAAGTGAGAGGACTGCTGGTGTGATTTCACATTAGTATATCTAAAATGCTAATCTGTGCCTTTCTTGGAGAGATTATGGCAGCTGTTATGGTGCACTTTGTGGCACCCAGTCATACAGTGTTATCTTCCATGGTGTAATTAAGCGATAGCCCAGGTCTGTAAATGGGTCTGTCATGATTTACCCACTGTTGGTCTGGTTTGATCACAGTGGCAAACCCTGAGTGATTAAACAATGCCAACAATGGACAAATACTGATATATCACAAGCAGGAGTAGATTATTGATATTATACAATCACATTAGTTAAGAAAAGTATTTTTCCATGTTGTCTTCCCTATACTAATGTACTGCTCATGGGAGTTACATTTTCAAACTTTTGCACAGTACATCAGTGCAGTAGAAGTGAAGAAGAAAACAGTCTCCATTGTAGTTTTTTTTTTTAGTTATTAAAAAAATAGAGATTTACGAGGGACAGTGCAAACATATAAAGAAAATTGGGCAGGTTTCTGTTGAGTTTTTCAGAAAATACCAAATTTTTTTTTTTTTTTTATATTTTGCTCTGCTCCTCCTCATATGCCAATAGAAAGTCTGTCCGCTCAATCGTACATCAGTGAGTGGACCTTTTTCTATTGGTATATGCTCAATTTACAACAGGCACACACTGGTTGTACTGTTTCAAATTTCTTGTTTTGAGCTTTTTTTTTTAAGTAAGCAAGCACTAAAAAATGTATGAAACAATAATGGCAAAAGTACCACAATTTACCCATGAAAGGCCACTCCACCTTGTGTTGTTATAATTCACCACTGTCCGTACTATCAATTACATCCACTCTGACCGTGTACATATGTCTAATTGTGTTAAAAAATTACACATTTTACATAAATGCAGATTAGTCCTGCAATAATGGGGGCGGCCAAGGTGATGCAATGGTTAGCATTGTCACCTCACAGCAAGAGGTTCCCTGCTTCAATCCTTGGCTGGCGTGCCTTCTGTGCAGAGTCTGCATGTCCTCCCTGTGGTCGCGTGGGTGTCCTCCGGGTGCTCCGGTTTCCTCCCACATCCCAAAGACATGCTGTAGGGGGATTGGACACACTAAATTTGGCCCTAAGTGAGAGTGCGTGTGTGTGTGTGTGCTTTCTGTGGAAGGTTGGGTGCTGAGCTGACAACTCAACACTGTAAAACTCCACTGCCTATCATGAGCGGACAGGTGATCTGCTGTGGCGACCCCTAACTGGGAAAAAGCCAAAGGAAGTCCTGCAATGACAGACTAATGACCTTTATCAACCCAGCAGGGTCGGTCATTTTTATCACATTCATCCCTGAAACCCAGCAAGTATAAGCTGCATTGTTGACTGCATCCTTCTCCGATGTCTGTGTAAAAAAAAATTAACAGGAGTAATACTGACTAAAGTCACACATTTCAAATTTGTTTCAGACAAAGTCCTGCAAAGCCAAATTAAATATTTTTTTAAAATGACCAGATGATAGGAACATGAGGTACTTTCATACGCAGATAGCCCCACCACCACTTTGACTGTTTACATCCCTTATAGTTATGAAGAAATAAATTACATGTCCTGTATTGGTAGCTTTGGATGAACTTCATGGAACTGTATAAAAATCACTAGCATCAAACCTTAATATCCAGCCATGCAGAAGAGTATTTATTTATGGTGGCAGCATAAGAAATAACCACCTTGATAACATATGCTAATATGCAGTCACTGCAGAAGTAAAAGTTATCTGAATAACTCCACATTAAAGCGAACTCTTTACTAATGCAGAGGTTGCTGCTGGCAAACAACTCTTCATTACAGTGCTTCATTTACAAATGCAGTGTCTTCTGCCCTTGAACAAATTGTCCGTAGCAAGTTACTAGGCATATACAGTTCAGGAGATTATTAGAGAGACCATTAAAGAGATTAGCCCAAATTCTCAATTGCTCAAAAGCATTGTCTGGTTAAGTGACTTGTTCACTGTCACACATTAGGTAAATGAAGGTGGAAAGATTCAAACCATGCACCTTTGCCACAAGAAGCAGTTCATTAATCAGTTGCAGGTTTAGTCCTCTGTACCATTTGACAGACATAATAACAGTTCTTGGCTAAATGAATAAATCCTTTTCAATCTGGTCTTGTAGAGAAGACTGTAACACTAATATCCAACAAATGACTACAGAATGGTGCTGAAGATCAGATGGTTCTGATTAGCACTCCAGTTAATGCAGACTGTAGGACCTGACAAATGTCAACCCTTTTGCAGGTGCTGGAGGCTGTAAAGAAGGTACTACAAAAATACATTACTAAAATATTTGGACTATATTACTCAAAATATGCCCATGAATTAGTTGATTTAGCGAACTGAATAATGCAAAACAATTAAAGGCATTCTGAATGCTGCTTTTGTTCAGCAAACGACAAGTTGTACAAAAATCAGAAATACTACTGCATTCAGCGTGCTTGCTTTTTTTGGGGGGGGATTACGTGCTTGTAGGATGCTCACATCTAATTTTTGAACTCCCTATGACTTTTCTGTCACCATGAATTGCTATCCCGTCTGACATCACTTAGCACAGATTTGGCCCACTTGAATGGCCAGTAATGCTTTATTGTTGCAGCATACCCATCCTGAGTCAACACAGCCAGATCATGTACAAATGGGGCCATATGTAGGGTAACCAGGCCCCCATCAGCCATATAAATTCCCATTACTTGGCTTTCTCTCCCCAATTACCGAAAACACTGCTCAAACCTATCAGTGTACATGCGATTGTTTTCTTCACTTTTACAATTATCACAGGGATCTGGATTTCATTTAAAATTTTTATTTCAAACTTTCCAAAAAAAAAGAAAAAAAAAATGACATTTTATAAACAAAACAAAAAACACTTTTCCAGTAAAAGCAGACTCTGCATGAGAACCGTGAGAATTGATGCTTACATTTTGTGAAAATGCATCTGGCAACCCAGTAAACTACAAGAGATGTGCTGGGATGCATACTTAGAAAACATAGTGACGTAGTAATTAGTGTCTATTTGAAGGGTGAAGGAATTCAAAAATGCAAAAGACAAATGTGTGACATATTTGCTAACAACCTGGGACAGCCCACTGGACACGTGCCCCTTTTCAGGAGCCGCCCAGGAGTACTGTTTGGTGAAGTAAGTTGGTCAGAGTCCCACAGTAGGGAAAGGCTGAGGGAATCAAACCCAGTAGTACAAAAAGCAGCTCTTTAACAACACATAGCCTTACTCATCTGCACTAAGGCCTAGACAAACTGATGTAGCTGTAACAGAGCATTTCATGCCTATGTCCCAACAGAAAAAAGTTAAATGAATAAATTCACAGTTAAAATATTAATGGTAAACTCATAGACATCATTCACAGGTAAATAACAACACTGTCAACATTCAAAAAAACAAGGAAGCCAAGAATCACAGCCAGGTAACATAACTCATAAGATGATGCTGCTGGTTACTACAATCACTTTCCTTTCTCTACATCATAACTAATTTGGCTCATAGGTAGTTACTAGGCTTGCAGTCCAAGGCACCATTTAGGAGCCTAGACCAAATTCCCAGTTTCACCAAAGTGATATCTGGTTAAGTGACTTGCTCAAGGACAGGACAGGGCATAAATGAGGCAAAAATCAGACGTTCTGTAAAACTGGAAACTGATAAGAACAGATTACTCTAAATTACTTAAGTGAACAGAACAGCACAGTATACATCAAAATACATTTTGTGAACCACAAAAAATAGTGAAACTCTGACATTTTATCCCCCCCCCCCCAAAAAAAAAAAAGTTAATTGTGGTCTGGCAATCGGTGTGGATGTTAAGGCTCCAAAGCAGCTATGGAATCAGATTTGATTCTTTTTACTTCATTTGCACAATGTGTAACTGAGCAAGTCACTTTGACCATAACCCTAATCAAGGGCATTTTACACACAAACACACACTCTGATGATCTGAGTACATGCCCCAGTGAAGCGATTCAAATCACCAGCTTCCTTACGAGGTTGCAGATGGGGGAGAATCTCTCAAAGCAACACACACAGATACATTCTCCGATAGTGAAGTGAGGCAAAGCAGCCAGAGACTAGAATTGTAAAGAATCAGGAACTTTCTATGCTTCCGATTTAAAGCAGAAGCTTCCTTATGAGAGACTTGTAGGCTGAGAGAAGCTTTATTCTGCAAAGGGCACAGAGAATGCAGACACTTACTGGAGCTCTGCAATTCAAAGCAGACTGCCTCCTGTGCTTGCATTGGTTATGTTCCTGCTTTCTGTACTGGTAATACTTTCCTGTACTTGCCCAATTCCTGAGAGAGACTTGCAGGTTGCTAGAATAACTAGAATGAGTGATTGGTTTATTAGCTGGCCATGGATCCCTCCTGATGTTCTGGGCCCTGGGCGGACACACTTTTCACCCCCTGTTATACTCCATCACTGAACCCAAGGTCTAATTGTATCTGTTTCTGTTTTGTACCCCAAATGCCTCCAGTGTTACTTTCTGTACACCCAGTGTCGTCTTGCATCAGTTTTTGTTTCTCTAGTGTCATCTGCTCCTCTTTATTTACATCTAATGCATATTCTGCAACTTTCTGTGAACATGGTGACTGTTGTCTCTTGTTTGTAGCTGCTATGTGACTTAACTGCTGCCATATTATTGTCAGAGATGTGGCTGTTGGGATACTTAATGGCACAAATCTTTCGTAAATTATTCTTTGGGAAGGAGAGATTTTCTCTCTCTTGATACTTACCGTAGTGTCTAGAAATGTGAAATTTGCAAATTATTTTAATAGTTGCCATTCTGTTGCATGGTTAAGAGGTTGATCAGACATTTTTTTCTCCTTGTTTGCCTTCGATATTCCTGAATTGGAAGAGGTCAGCGTTTGCCTTACATGGTTTAAAACCTGTTGGCAATTTTATAAAATGGATCTTGAGTACTTGATGATGCAGCTTGGTATTGCATATAGTTTCACAAGGCAAATCCTTTCTTATGTAGCATTTGTGTTTTACTGCCTGTTTCATTCATTTACTTTTATAGGGAACACCAAGTAAAATGACACTTACATTGGTTGTACCATTTAAGTGTGTAACCTTGTTCGGGACTTGTAGTAGCAGAAAAAGTAACCCGATGCATCTACCTTATTGTTGTTGATGAGGAAATTTTTTGTACTAATTTAACTCACTACTTCCCCCCATTGAGGAGTCAACCTAAAATAATGTGCTCAGCATTTGCTTGTAGACCCAGAATTCATAAGATAACACACTGGTTCATTGGTGTATACCAGGCTGATGACCACAGTGGCCTTTTTACGGCTAGCCATACATCACAAATGTATCTGACAAGGTCCATAGGATTATTCTAAGGGTGGTATATGTAGGCTAAGATTTGGATGTTCAATCGTTTTTACAGGTTGCCTCAGTCCATTGAAGGGGCATAGGTGCCAGATCAGGGGTGAATTTTTGATTCCCCATCCACTGGTCTTAATTATGCTTGAATTTATTTAGAGAAAAACTCTACTTCATATGGATGGGAAACCCTGTCTCAGAAAATAGATTTTCTCTGAGACATGTACTGGTCCCTCCAACATGTCCTGTTTATGTTGCAAGATTTAAGTCCTTAGCTAAGGTATTTCTGATGCTGTTTGTTTTGTGGATATGCAGAAGGTCCATCAGAGCAGAATCAAAGGATGCCTTGAATGCCAGACAAAAATCACCTGTTAATAGTCTATAGAAGACTGAGTACAGGAGTAGGGCCTTGAGGCAATCCACATAGGACATGATGTCCTATTCTACTGTTGCAGTATTCTTAACATGAGGGATTCCCTGCTTAGGGCGGCCCGACATCTGGCCAGTATACCAAATACTTTTATTACCTACAGTATGCTGTACATTGCACGTATGCTTCTCGCATATGTAGGGCATAAAATTGACATTTGGATGTACCATCCTCTGAACTTCTCTGCCGCCAATCTGAACGCCATTTTTGATCATCAGTCTGCTTGCCCGAGTTGTTTGCTAGTGTATCAAGCCATTCAGATAAGTGCCCTGTTGGGGTTTTCTTTTTCTTATTTATTTTTTCATGTCATCCAGAAAAGGCAAGTGCCAGTGTGGGAGATGCATTCCACATGAAGATAGTCACGATCAGTGCTCATTTTATTTCGAGCTTGCCTGCAATCACAAAACTTGTACCATTTGTCAGGACTTTGTGCTTAAGACTTTACATAGTCATTTGTGCTCTTTTGCGATTTGTTTAGAAAATCAGCATCTCAAATTTTTAGCTAAAAACATTATGGAAGGAATTTTCAGGCCTGATATTGAGTCTTCACTGAAGAGAGAGGCCAAAAAAAACAAGGTCGGACTCCTCCATTGTGCCCCATACATTAGACAGCTCTCTTGAGGCTAATGAAAGCCTGGAAGTTCGCCAATTCTGGGATTGGATTCTTCAGCTGAGTCCATATCGGAGGTATTGCAGACATCTACTTTAGATGGTCGGGGGGAAAAAAAACTTACTACTGAAAACCCTGGGGGGGGGGTCCCCAAATTCTAATGAGAGAGGATGTTCCAATGTCAATAATAGAGTGTAGGCAAACATCGGGCTCTTACACTTTTCGTATGGCAGGTGTCCAATTAAAGGAAAAGGCAAAGCATGTCTCTTCTCCCAGGAACCCTCAAAGTGAGTGGATTAATTATTTATTTAAGGCCCTTTTGGCTCTGAAGCCTCCTTCAGGGGGGGGGGATCTCTATTCCTGTTCTTCATTGGACGTCTTCCTCTCACAAGAGGACAATGGAGCAGGATTCCTCTGATGAAGAGGAATCTTTGGCCTATTCCACCCAAATTCCATCATGTCTTGAGTATGCTTAACCTGAAGAGGAATCTACTGGTCCAGAATCCCCTCTTGAGGAGATTACTTTTGGAGATACTATTGCTAAGATGAGAGAGTACTTCAGGTGGGATTGTTCCCAAGTTTTGGAAGTGCAAAAGCGATATGAACTCCTATGCCATCTGTTGTCCCTCCAGTTTTACCTGGTTTACTGGATGCTTTCTCCTCAGCATCTCAGGCTCCCGATTCTCAGACCCCTGCCCCTAAGAAGCCTGATTGTTTTTAAGGAGTGCCTGTTAATTGCAAATTTCTTTACAAGTGCCCATCTGGTAACCCTTCAGTGGTCTCTGTGACTTCAGGTAAGCCTTCTAAATTACTACCTACCACTAAACTTCTTCCATCTGATAAGGAAAGCAGGACAGTGAAAAGACTGGGAAAGAAGGTTTACACTTCTGCCTCCCTTGCCTTCCATGCTGTTAATTACCAAACTCCTATGAACAGATATGTTTTGGTCCTCCTTTCCCAGGCTACTCAAGCTATTTCTGACCTTCCAGATTCTGAGGGGAAAACTTCAACCTTGCCTTTGTTAAGGAAATCCTCACAGGTGGCAATCCCTTCTGTTAAGTGCAGCTATGATGCAGCAAAAGCTTCATCTAGGTCGGCTGCTTCAGGATCAGTATTGAGGAGGTATTCCTGGCTAAGTCTTCAACCACTGCCAGATGACATAAAAGCTAAGTTGATGGATGCTGATTTAGACAACAATGGCCTGTTTGGTACTGCTGCTGCTGACTTGCTCAAGTCTTTACAGGAGAAAGGCAAGGAGTTACAGGACTTGAAAACATCTTTTGGTTTCATCTGTGCCTAAGTTTCAAAGGAATTATCCATCCAAGCCAGCTTTCATTCAGAGACAGACCTATCCTCCTCCTAAAGGTAAGAAAAGGTAGAAGAAGACCGCCTCCTCCAAAGACTGCCCAGGCTTCTTCTGCACAGAAGCAGCCCTTTCCTGACAAACCAGGTAGTATCTGACTGTCACTCTTCTCTGTCTCATTCTTCCCTCGCTTCATGTGTCTCTGTCTCATCCAGTTTGGTCAAGCATTACCAAAGACTTATGAGTTCTTTCAATAATTCAGAAAGGGTATTTCATGGTTTGGAAGTCCCTACCTCCCTTCATGGCGTACCTCAACCACTTCAGGAGCATTTACATTTTTTTCCAAGAGGTATTTCCAGAATTGTTAAATCAAGAAACTATTCAACAGGCTCCACAGGATCAGAGGGAAGAGGGTTTTATTCAAGAATGTTTCTGGTTCACAGAAAAGAGGGTCCTTGGAGACTCGGTCTGGATCTTTTTCATCTAAATACTTTTTGACGATTCCTTCCTTTTGCATGCTGTCTCTACAGATTTTGTTCCCTTTACTTCCCCTTCAGGCTTTCATAGCCTCTCTGGTTATCAAGGATGCCTACCTTCACATTCCTATTCATCCCCTTTTTTTAGGAAGATTTTATATTTTTTTATTGCTTCCTGGCATTTTCAGTTCTATGCTTTGCCCTTTGGCCTTTCTAGTGCCCCAGGGGTATTCACCATATGCCTAGCTCCTGTGATTGCTTTCTGCAGGCTTCAAGGCATCCAAGTTTTCACTTACCTGGATGATCTCCTGTTTCAAGCATACTCTCCAGAGACCTTACTGCAAAATTTCCACTTCATAATTTCTCTTTTGCAAAGTCTGGGTTTCAGTGTAAACTGCAAAAAGTCATCTCTAACACCTTCTCAAGATCATGTCTTCCTAGAATGCAGGATTCAGACAGTACCTGTGTTGGCATCCCTGCCTCTGCCAAAGGCTTTGACTCTCATTGCCTTCTTTCAAAATCTTTTTCATCTGACCTCTGTTGCAGCCAGAGAGATATTCTTCATGTTTCACTGTTGCAGTCATTGCATTTGGGTAATCTGCTGGCAGGTTGCCCTCAGTCGGCCTGAATAACAAAGTCTTGGGTCCTGCGTCAGTTGCTGTCCCTTATTCCATGACGTCAGGTTGTCAGGGGTATAAAACATGCAGCCGACACCATTTTCATAAGTCTTTCCTGCCACGCGGTGCCTGAAGCAGAAGCAGTTTGCAAGTGCCGGTTGGCCGACTCCTGAAATTTTCATTTTCGAGTTTCATAACCGAAGTCTTCAACCTAAAGCTAAGTACCCTGTTGGGGAAACTTTCTTGCTCCTTACCGATGTCAGTAAAATTTAATAATTGTATTACTTGTGGGAAGCAAATACCTCATAAGGATTTTCATTTGTACTGTATTCCTTGCCTAGGCCCTGATCACAATGTGCCTTGCTGTCGGTTTTGTGCTAAATTTAACCAACGCACTATTAAGCGTTGGTATATTTTTGCATCTAAATATTTTTGCTCAACATTTAACCATCCAGGAATTTCGTCGGTTAGCAATCAGACTACTGGAATTCACAAAAAATGCAAAGAAAGAGACAGACCGTCGAGGTCCAAAACAGATGACAAAGCTTCTCCTAAGCCAGTCACCGGTTCGCCGGTACTCAGGCGCTTTCGCAGCCCCTAATGCCCACTACTTTTGATTCACAAGCATCTACCAAGACCCATTTGGAGTCCGGTATGCCTCAAGATACTTTAAGTGTTGAACCTGCGGATGTCTCTCCCTTAGAAGGGTCTGGAGCAGCTGAGCAGGCATCGGCTTCTGAGGGTGTTTTCAGGCCTAAAGATTTGTATATTAAACCGACGCCATCTTCAAAACCCAGGCTAAAAAACAACTTCTATGTCTATAAAAACTGACGCATGGGCCACGTGCTTGGGCCCCTATGCCTAAAAAACAAATGATCAAAATGGCTGAGGATTTAATTACCTTGATCAGGGGTTCCCAACCCCCTCCTGTTAAGAGGCCTAGGCAAGGCACTGATTATGTATCTTCAGATCAGGTTTCCATTTCTTCTGATTCCTCTTCTGATCAGGAATTATCTATTCCACCTTATGAGGACTCTGATGCAGAGGAATCCATCCCTTCAGTTTCTCCTCCTGAGGATTTTTCTTTTGGAGAAACTTTGCATACCTTAAGGGAACATTTTCATTGGGAGAGTCAGGATTTTTCTGAATCCAAAAAGAGGCTTTGGGATTTCCTTCTTCTTCCTCAGCATAGGTCTTTGGCTATACCTCCTGTTTTAGACATTGTTGTTTTCTCAGAATCCAGCATGGCTCCTGATTCCCTGCCTCCAGCTCCTAGTAAGCCAGACAGATATTACAGGGTTCCTGACTCCCACAAGTTTCTTTTTAAAAACCCTGCTGCTGACCCTGAAACAATTTTTCAGGTTCTCAAGGGTGTTAAGGCTTCTACTGCTAAAAATCCTACCCCTTCTGATAGAGACTCCAGGGTGCTGGATAGATGGGGTAAGGAGGTTTACACATCTGCAACCCTGGCAATCAAGGCTTTAAACTGTCAATTTCATATGCTTAAATATCAGCAGCATGTCATGGGCTTACTGAAACAGAAAATTATGTTGATTTCTGACTGTGTGGAAAATAGAGTTGCAGGATTTATTGCATTCAGCTGAACAAGTTGGAAAGCATACTTTGCAATGTGGTTTTGATTCCTTGGAGGCCTCTTGAAGGGCCACCATAACTGGATCTGTGATAAGAAGGCATACTTGGCTCAAGGAGAAAAATCTGCCTGATCATGTTGAAGCAAAATCGTTGGATGCGCCTTTACAACAGGACAGTCTATTTGGTAGTAAGGCAGAAGAAGTTTTGAAAAAGATGGAAGATAAAGCTAAATCTATGCAAACTGTAAAAGATTTCCTGCAAGTGCAGCCACCCAGGTTCAGTAGGCACTGGTTTACTAAGAATTGGTCCTTTCCAGTACCCAACAGAGCCACTAAGGTCAAACCCAGACACTCCAAAGGCTCCAGGTTTCAGTCACAAGGAACTTACAGAACAAAACAATGGGGTGCCTCCACCTCCAAATCTGGAAGTAGCAAGGCACCCCCCTACGGTAAACTGTCTCAATGACTTTCCTCTGCCATTTCCAAGCACTTATCTTTTGGCAGCCCCTTTGGGGGGAAAACTAGCACTTGATGCACAAAATTGGCATCTAATTATCCAGGACAAGTGGGTTTTAAATAAAGTATCCCAGGCATACAAATTTCATTTCCGCACATTACCAATTTCAAATGGATGGCCAGATCTGCCTCCAAATCAGTGGGCAGAGGCCCAGAAACAAGTTATGTCCCTCATGGATATGGGGGCTATTGAACCAGTACCAGAAAAGGAAAGGACAAGGTATTTATTCAAGACTTTTCCTAGTACCCAGAAAAGACAAATCATGGCATCCAATTCTGGACTTATCCATTCTAAATACTTTCCTGGGCATTGCAAAATTCAAGATGCTGACTCTACAACAGTTACTGTCTATGCTAGGCAAGGATGCTTGGTAACTCTAGACTTTAAAAGAGGCTTACCTGCATATCCCAATCGGGGAATCTTGCAGAAGATACCTCCGCTTCAAAGCAGGCTATTTGCATTACCAGTTCTCTGGACTGCCCTTTGGCTTATTTACTGCACCCAGGGTCTTCACAAAGTGCCTGGCACCAGTAATTGCATTGTGCAAAGAAACATTCAAATGTATCCTTATCTGGACGATTGTCTAATTCAGGCAGAAAACAAGGACACTCTTCTACAGCATCTGGCATTTGTAAAAAAGCTTCTAACTTGCCTAGGGTACACCATAAATGAAAAGAAATCACAACTGGTACCCTCTCAAATAATTGCATTCCTGGGTGCAAGCTTGAATACAACTGCCCAGATGACTTACCTCATGCCAGACAAACAAATTCAATTGATGACATACTTCAAACAAGTGGCCACAAAAACCCAGCTATCTGTAAGACAAATTCTGCAGGCCTTGGGGTTCATGGCTTCCTGCATTCTAATAATTCAATATGCAAAACTGCATATGAGGAAACTTCAATGGTACCTAAAAAACTTATGGAGTCAACATTGTCACAGCCTGGAAACAATGATTCCTATCATTCCTTTCCTGCAACAGGAGTTCCTATGGTGGGCAGAGGCCTGTCACCAAAACAAGGGACTGTCATTCATTCCACCCCCTGCCACCCAAACCCTGACTACAGACACATCAGATTATACTTGGGGGGGCCCATCTGGCAGGGAGATGCATTCAGGGCAAATGGAGCCCAAATCAAATGCACCTGCATATCAACCAGAAAGAAATGCTAACTGTACAGAATGCTCTGACAGCCTTCAAGGAATTTCTTCATCCAGGACAACTACTGATAAAGACGGACAACACCACAGTTATGTGGTACATAAACAAGCAGGGGAGTACCCATTCCTACCCCCTTTGCAGACCAGCCATGGCATTGTGGAAAACAGCCTTGAATTACCAAATACATCTACAAGCTCAATTCCTGCCAGGAAAGCAAAATACTCTGGCAGACGAACTAAGCAGAAATCTTATGGACCCTCACAAATGGAAACTGGATCCACAAATCTTCAGCATGTTGACATGAAAATGGGGGAGCCCAGACATAGATCTTTTTGCCTCTCCCCAAAACTATCAGTTGGGCAAATTCTGCACAAGAATTCATCACAAAAAAGCTTGGAAAGTGGATGCTCTATTATTCAGCTGGAAAAAACGATCAGTCTATGCCTTTCCTCCACTGCCTCTGCTCTCCAAGGTTTTACTAAAAGTCAGACAGGAAAAAAAAATATTTATTCTGATTGCTCCAGACTGGCCTCACCAACACTGGGTCCTGCTCCTGTGCAATATGTCACACCTTCCTTCGTGGTATCTGCCTCAGACACCTTATCTACTGTCTCAGCAGAACCATCAAATTCTGCACACTCAGCTCCAAACTCTGAATCTTGCAGCATGGCTAATCAACTAATTTCACCAGTTACATCCCTCAGTAAACCTGTGATGGATGTCATTTTGGAGGCTAGAAGGCCTAGTACTAGAAAATCATGCTGATAAATGGAAAAGATTCTGTGCCTGGAACCAAGCACAAGGAATAAACACAGCAATGCCCAATATTCCTCAGATTCTGCAATATTTAACTGAGATGCTTCATAAGGGCCTATCTTTTTCTTCTATAAAAATCCATGCCTCTGCCATTTCGGCTCATTACAACACAGAGCCTCCTCTCTTTTCTCACCCCCTGCTAAAGCAGTACCTCAGAGGGGCCAAAATTTTGAGACCTCCCAGGAGAGCACCAACTCCTGCATGGGACCTCAACTCACCCTACCTCCTTGTGAACCAGCTGCTACTGCAGACATAAAATTTCTCTGTTGGAAGACCGCTTTTCTTTTAGCAGTCATTTCAGCTAGAAGGATTTCAGAACTGCAGGCTCTTATGGCAGTGGAGCCTTTCATTATCTTTTATCCGGACAGGACTGCCCTTAGGACCAATCCATCCTTTATGCCTAAGGGTGGTATCCAGTGTGGCTCTTAATCAGACCATTCATCTGCCAACCTTTTTCCCAAATCCATTGAACAAGGGGGAGCATATTCTGCATTCATTGGATGTACACAGACAACTAAGATTCTATTTAAACAGGACAAAATCTAAGAAAAGCTGAGCAATTGCTGGTGGCATTTGCTGCAGGGGCAGAGGGAAATGCTATTTCAAAGCAGACTATTTCAAATTACACTATTTCAAAATGGATAATCCATTGTATTCATTTCTGCTACATGCATCATGGTAAACCTGTCCCCAAGGGGAATCAGATCCCATTCCACCAGGGCTGCAACTACTTCTGCAGCCTTTCTCAGAGGGGTTCCTACCAGAGACATTCTAGAAGCTGCTACTTGGAGCTCAGTTCATACGTTCACCAAACATTACCATTTACCTGTCTTATCTAAATCCAGAGCAGGCTTTGTCACTGGTGTCCTGCAGGGCCTTATAGCTGCTCCTAATGCTGTATAATTCCATTCTCCCAACCATAGCTTTGGGATTCTACCCAAATGTAATGACTGCAACAGTGAAACACGAAGAACATAGTACAGTTGTGTACACTTACCATAAGTGTATTCACTGTTGCAGTCCTGGTTACCCACCCGCCAGCCCCCTATTTCTCTCTTATTATACCTCTTCCTTCTTTTACTATGCTCAAAAGCCTTACATATATATATATATATATATATATAGCTCCCCATTTGGGTGGCACCTGACATCTGAGACAGGAAAAACTGATTAAACTGGCGTCTGCTGCATGTTTTATACCCCTGATGACCTGAAGTCATGGAAGAAGAGACAGCAATCAACACAGGACCCAAGACTTTGTTGTAAAGGCCGAAGAGGGCAACCTGCCAGCAGATTACCCAAATGTAATGACTGCAACAGTGAATACACTTGAACATCTACATTTATGGTAAGTGTACACAACTGTACTTTTCTGAGACTCCTGGGATATATGGCATCCACCTTCCCTATGTTACCTTTGGCCAAACTCCACATGATAAAATTTCAGTGGTTCCTGAAATCAACCTGGCAACAGCATGCTTTCCCTAAAATGTTCAGTTCCTCTTCTTTTGTCTAAATGAGCTTCAGTGGTGGATTCAGAGGCTGTCTATGAACCCAGGCCTTCCCATTCATCCACCTCTTCCATCTTAAAAATTGTTCACAGACACCTCAGAGGTAGGGTGGGGAGCAGCCTTTGGCACAATGAGAGTGCAGGGAGTCTGGACTCCTCATCAGCAAAAGGAGTGGATCAACATCAAAGAGATGAGAGCTCTCCTGCTGGCTTTTCTGGCCTTTCATCCTCTTTTATCCCCTGGTCCTCTCAAACTGTTTACAGACAACACCACAGTCTGGCTTGCTTTTGTGGTATGGGAATTTTTGGTTCTGCATCATGTGACTCTTCAAACAGTTTATATTCCATTGGGTCGGAATTATGTGGCAGAGACTCTGAGCAGGTCTCTGACTCAATCTCATGAATGGATGCTTCATGAGATTGTTTCTGATTGTGTTTCTGGGTATTGTCCACAAGTGGGGTACTACTCAAGTAGATCTTTATGCCTCACCTCTGAACAGACTTCCACAATTCTATGCCAAAGTCCCAAGTCCTTGGGTCTAGAAGGTGGAAGCCCTCTCTTTCTCTTGGAAGGGGATGTTTCTGTATGTGCCCCCCCCTCCCCATTTCTCATTCCGAAAGTTCTGTTCAAGATTCAGCAGTACAAACCCAAGTCTTGCTGGTGACTCTCTTTTTGGCCAGGACAGCATTGGTTCCCTCCTCTGCATTTATCCAGGGGCAATCACCACAATTTACCTCACAGGGTGGACCTACTCACACAAGACAAATGATCTCTAATCCGTCTCTACCTGTCCATTCTTCAACTGACTCTGTGGGTGATAGGATTTTGATTTCTTACAGAAACTTTTTTTTCTGAGGATGTGCTTAGGGTTCTGCAGGAGGCCAGAAAACCCAATACTAAAAAATCCTACATGTCCAAGTGGAAGAGGTTTGCTGTCTGGTGTCTTTCAAGTAACCTGGGTCCCCTTTCTGTGGATGTTCCTGTGGTTCTTTCTTATTTGTGTCAATTGCTCAGTGCTGGCTTGGTTTATTCCTCTGTCAAGTCATACTGCACTATAGTGAGGAAAAGGACAAATATTCTGATCTTCACTGTACTGTGATCTCAAAAAAAGCACTTTGAGGTCTGGCATTGTCACTCTTTAGCAATACTAAAAAATCCTACATATCCTCATCACAACACTCATCAGCAATCCCTGCTTGTCTGCCTTTATCTTCTCCTTTAGCTTCTGGGTTTAAGGCAAAGCAATATCTAAAAGGCATCCTTCACATTAGACCTTCCAGGAAGCCTGTTCCTCCTCCCTGGGATCTTAATTTTGATTTGGAGAAATTGACTGTGGCTGCTTTCAGCTTCCTTGCAACATTGCTCTTGGTAGACTGTTTTGTTGTTAGTCCTTACTTCAGCCAGATGGATGTCTGAGCTTCATGCCCTTATGGCGTGTCCTTTTTTCTTTTTTCACAAGGACAGGGTATCCTTGTATCCTAATCCTTCTTTTATGCCCAAGGTGGTGAGTGAGTTATCACTTAATAAAAACGTTTTTCCCTTCTCCACAATCTCCTACTGAGAAGGTACTACACGCCTTGGACATACATAGACAACTCAGATTTTATTTGGATAAGAATAAGGCTATCATAAAATCTGGTCAAAATTTGTTTCTTTTCATACTAGGTCTTTGGGATTGGCTGTTTCCAAGCAGACTGTTTCTTCTTGGATTTCTAAAACAATTTCTTTTTGTTGTGTTAATCTTGGTAAAACTTTTCCTTTCTCTGTTAAGGCTCACTCTGCTAAGGCTCTGGCTTGTTCTGGCACTTTTTTCAAGGGATTAGACACTAACTCCATTCTTGAGGTGGCTACCTGGACATCCGTGCATACTTTTACCAAACACTACAAGTTGGATGTGATTTCTAGAGCTAGGGCCATCATTAATGGTTTTCTAGAAAGCTCTATGGGTCTTTCCTCCTCCCACCTTTCTTCCTCATGTTAAGAATACTGCAACAGTAGAATAGGACATAGTATAGTTAAGTAAAATCTTACAATAATGATGGATGTCCTTCTCTTCACTGTTGCAGTATTCAGTCCCTCCATCATACCCCCCTGGTCCTTTCTTCTGGATGTACTGTTAACCTCTTTTCGTTTCCTTTTCCTTAGACTGGCATTTACCGGGGCATTCAGTTCTGAGGATGGTATCTCCTGACGTCACTTTTATGCCATATATATGTGAGGAGCATATGTACGGCATACTGTAGGTGGTAAAAAGGCTTTGGAATACTGGCCGGATGTCAGACCACCCTAGACAGGTTATCCCCCATGTTAAGAATATTGCAACAGTGAAGGGAAGGACATCTATTGTTATGGCAAGATTTTACACAGTCATACTTTCTTTACACCCGGTATTCTTTTTCCTAAGGAATCTTTATGGGCATTCCAGTTGCATGTGCCTGGTCGGGTATATACCGAAGGGGTGTTGTACTCAAATGATTGGTCTGATCAGGACTGAGTACAGTGGAACAGTGATATTCTTGGACCTAGATGCCATACCACTGCTTATAAATTATATAATGTAGAATGATTTCTTTAATACCATCGACACATATTAGTCAGGTTATTAACTACATGTGTTCCCAAATCCCTGACCCACTGGATGTACCTTTAAGGGTGTATCACAAACTGCTAAATGATAGACTTTGTGCAAGAATAACAATTCAAGAAGAAAAACATTTTGATGCAATTAGGCTGGAATAATGTTGCTTCTGTAATACAGGTAATGAAATTATTTGTAACATATGTACAGGAATAAGAATTGCTGCAAGCAAACCCCTCCAGGGAAAAGAACATACTGGAGACTTAGGGGCACAAGTGGACAGTGGTCTCGATAACCACATCGCCACAATAGTCAGGAAATCCTATGTGGCACACCTCATCACTAAGGGCTTTTCATCCAGAAAAAAGGAGGTTATTGTCCCACTGTACTCATCCCTCATTAGACCCATTATAGAATACAACACCCCATTTGGTATGTACTTCACAAGACATCTGCAACCACTGGAAAGGCCACAGAAATACCTCACTAAAAGAATCACAGGCATAAAGCAGATGCCCTATGCTTACTGTCTAAAAAAAACTCCAGCTATACTCTGTGGCATATCGTCTACTCAGAGGCGATCTCTGCTTGACATACAAGACCATGTCAAACCCTGAGCTGTTGGACATGCTCCGCTTAAAGAAATCCCAATCCCTCAGAGCCACATGCTCCAGGGATCTAAACCTTGTCATCACAATAAACAAAACATGCTGGAGGGATAGGTTCCTGACCCAGAGACTCCCCATATTCTGGAATAGACTGCCCATACATGTCAAGCAGAGTGCCTCCTTGGCCCTCTTCAAAAAGGAACCTTGACAATTGGATGGAAGATAGGAAATTCACCCTGGGGATCATCGCATCAGTTGCCCTGCTAGACAGGGGTCCAGGGAAGTAAATATCTGCACTTTTTTTTTCCAAAAAATACAGTATTTAAATTGATTTTAACTGTGTGTTGCAGGAATATTAACTGAACTGGAAGTTAGTCAGTGTTTGCTGAATTTTGTTATTTGCTAGTAATTACAGGTGTGGGGGTAGCCACATTCTTTGATTTCCTGTCCTTGCCTATTTAAGTGGTACAGTGTGAAATACTTTCTGCTTAAAGCCTCAGCTTTGGCTAAGAACTTGCTGTATTCAACTTTTTTCAAAAAAACAGTATTTAAATTGATTTTAACTGTGTGTTGCAGGAATATTAACTGAACTGGAAGTTTTGACTCTGCTCTTCAGTTAGTCTCACCCACCCTCCCTGTTTTTGTTTTGGTGTTAATCTTAGTGGCCTTGAAACTGCCCCTCTTGTAAATTTGTGTTTGGATACTCCTTCTGGGCCCATCTCATTTGCTCACTCAACTGAGTACAGTGAGATCATATTCTGATTTCAGGCACTCCTACTGTGTACAAAGAGAGCATCTAAAAAATTTAAGCTTGTTTCCTGCCTTTCCTGTTAAGTGGTATAGACTATTTGTAGTTGGTGCACTTTGTTTGTAATCCAGGCATTCTCTAAAGTATTCAATTGTATTTATTACTGCTTGGTAGTAACTTGATTAAAAGTGCTATCATCATTCCTAAGTCCTTTGGATTAACATGGGCTTCAGACCAGTTGTTTTACATTAGGAAGGTTTGTGGCATGCACTGTGGTGGCAGGACAGGTAGCTTTCATCCTTCCTAAGTTGGGGCTGATTTGAGAGCCCAGTGTCTGTGTTTCTCTTAAAGTTAGTTCTGGCTGTCTTACTTTTTGGGCACTTGGCTTTATTTTTTACATTTTACATTGTGAGGTTTGTGGTCTTGAGGGAGAAGTGGCTGAAGAGGCTGGACTCTGCCCTTCTTAGCTGGGAAGGTTTGGTAGTGCCTGAATATTTGAACTGTATCTAATTCCACCTAAAAGCCTTCTCAAAGCACTACACCCTCACTCCCACTGGTTTCAATTATTAAGAATTCCACATATTATTCTAGCATGTCCAAAGGTCAGTTGTCAATCTCCTCTCCTCTCCAGCTGGTGAATCTAAATCTTGAGGCAATGTTACAACTGCCTCATGTACACAGACAACCCTCCTCCTCCCAACAAATTCCAACACATGTGAGAGATGCAACTATATAGCCAAACTGGCTGAACAAGGAGAGGGGTCACAGTGCAGGTCACTCCCAAGGCAAGTACAAATATGACTCATCATTGTCCATGCTGGTGTGTGAAAGATCTGAGATGCTGACCTTGAGTAGCATCTACCCTCACCAAGAATGATGCCACAATATGAAGACAAGATGATCAATTTCAACAATTGGCTTAAGTACTGGTGTCATTCAAAAGGGATCCAATGCCTATCAGCTTGGGATGATATGCTCGACAAGCCACGATGCTTCGGGATGGCTTGCACACTGTCACCCTGGGCCTGGCTGGATATATTGGCTTGCCAACTCCCTTCCCCCATAGTGCCTTTTAGGGCAGGCTCAAAGACAAACCCACCTCCATAGGTATCACAAGGGATAAGAAACTAAGAGTAATGCTACTCAACGCCAGAGTCTAAAACCTCAAGATGCATGCACTCAAAACTCTCCTTAGCATGGAGAACATCGATATCTGTGCATAACAGAAACCTGGTTCAAAACTTGGACTGACTAACAAAGGAGGGGAGTATGTATTATTCATCAAAGATACCACACCTCCAGGTTCATGTGCAACTAACAGTGGGTAGTAAACTGCCTTCCAGTTTATAGCCTGTTACAGACCACCCTCCCAAACCCAGGAAACTTGGGAGCATTACTCTAGCTCCACACCCCTAGCCCAAAGTTTCCTAGAATTTATAAACTCAAATGCTATCTCCCATGGGGAAAACATACTGGACCTGATCATCACCAACATGGGGACCTCTATGCTCCCAGAAGTGTATCCCTCACTGGTAAGAATCAGACCATATAAACTAATCTCACTGATTCATCCATCCACACCACACACCCCCAGCCCAAAAAACCAAAGTGAAAACTTCTCTAAAAATTTCACATTTATAAACGCATTCTATGAACACCTTCAGGAATGCATGGATCATATCCCCCCCCCAAAAAAGACCCAAAATCCCCAAAGGGCACGCGTCTGTCTGGTAGGCATCACTGATCAGTATTAGCAAAAACTACGGCACTCGTGAAAATTGTCTAAGGCAGCTTCGAGAGAAAAATTGCACAGGACAAGGATAATCACAAGGCCATAAAGGTGGTGCCTCAACGGATCCTGGAAACTATCCCCCCAAGCCTGACTAGCTTGTCTGCAAGCTAGCTAAAGAGGATCATCATGGACCTCATAAATAAATATTGGGGACCTACAGACACTGGATCCTACCCACAGTTTGGCTTTGTTAAGGGCATCCTGCCTCTCTAAACCTGGTTCCAAGTTCACAGATGACTGCAAACTGAAGCCATGTCGACTCTCTCCAGCCGACACAAATCTCCTCCAGGGCCTAGAAAACAACAGACAGGTGGTGAGCCAGCCATGGCCTCAAGCTAAAAAAAAAAGTCATCCCTTTGGCAGTACAGAAGAAGTAATTAGGACCTGGGGAACCAAGTTGATAGCAATCTCATTTGACAACGTAATAAAAAGGGGTAGTGGTTGTCATATAGCCCACCTAAATCACCTGAAGATTCACACATCTAGATCAGGGAGGTCCATCAGGCTCTTTACTCATCCCTCATCAGGCCCATAATTGATTGAGTGAATGCTTTTTCTTTGTACCTTACCACCCTACAGGGTATGCAACAACCCAAAAGTAACTCACAGAGGCTCCCTTCACTCTGGAATAAAATCCCAGTCCAGGTTAGCAGAGCCCCTCATGACTCTCTTTCAAGAGGAATTTGTGGATGGGACTTATAAATGCCCTAGGGCAGATAGCCTAGTATGAACCTATGAACCTATATTGTGGGAAGAAATATCCAGGGAATTGTTATGGCTTGGCTTGTATAGGCCCTAGGGCTGATAGCCTAGTACCAACCTATGAACATGTGGATACTGCTTGTTTTCCTAAGAAGGAATTTATTTGAATGCCAAAAAAGTGCTGATGACTGCAAAATAGGTTTCACACTTGTGATTAATGAAGATTCAACCATTGTAAACAATTATTTACACAACATTTTGAGTAGGGTGTCCAATAGTGTTTACAAGCGGAAATATATGATGATTGGAAAATGAAATCTGCATAAATCCATCAGCCCACATAAAAACACTCTAGTAGAAGCAGCCATCATATAGACCTGGGACTACTTTTAAGTTTAAGAGTTATCTTTGCTAAACATATTGAAAAAATAAAATGCAAAATCATGAGAACAACTAAGCCTTATGTTGAAAAGTATTTCTATAAGGGAGAAGGGCAAACCTGTAGAGCTTTTCAAGGTTAAACTGATCATTTTTTATTTTCCATTATTCTTTCTCTTGGATACTTTCTTCCATTTCTCCTCCATATGGTTTCCTCCTCGCAGTTACTATACACCCATTCTCCCTTGCTGTCCTTAGCGCCTATCCTAATTTCTATCTTATTTCCTTCTGTATCATCATCTTTAAATCCTTTTGCCCTCTTTTTCTCCACCTTCCCTTGACCTTTCTTAGCCTATAATATTCTTCTTGCTGTCAAGTTTGTTTCTGCATCTCCTGTACCTTATTGCTTTTTCTTTCTCTCTAATATTCATTCAAATATATTATAAAAATGTGTGTTGCTTCTCTCTGATGTAATTATGCTTTTTTGTTCTATTGATCCCATCTGTATAATATATTGTAACTTCTTTTACTGCTTGTATGTTACCAAGATATGTATACGGTTTATTTTCTCAGTTTTTTCCTCTGTTGATCTCATTTGTATAAATGAATGCACTTTCTTTTTCTAATTGCATGTTTCCAAGATCATGTGTATACAATTTTGTAGTATGTCTTACGGCGCTTTTCTCTCCAGGCCTCCACTAAAAATAGAATTTATGACCAGTCTAACATTCCTGGTGGTCAAATGTCAAATAAATAAATAACTGAATATAATAAGATGTACTCTATATATTCCATATTCTAGCTAAAGATGCTAGAAATTGTGTAATGGAAGTTTACTAAGCATATTCCTTCTGCCAGTGAGTTAAATTATTTTGACAGATGTAAAAAGTTATTTATTTACATTCCAATATTGATATTTGAGAGGAACATTTCTGTAGAACTTTGGAATTTACTTTCACTGTACACTTACATAAATGAATATAAACTTTATCACACCACTAAATAAAACTAAACAGGGGGGGAGGTCATGCATAACCCAAATCGTTTTGTACATGTGGAATAAACTATCACAATCCATATGTACTTCAGATAATATAGGTTTATTTAAGATAAATGGATTTGTAAATTGACATTCAATGCATGCTTATGGTAGTCAGTGTTCTTAAATGGCATTTGGAATAACAAACTTGTGAAAATACCAACTTTAAGGACAATTTCCTAGCATACATTGGAAACATTTTAGCCTGTATCATACATGGAGAGATGCATTCGTTGCCACTTTCTTAAAACTCTCAATACATACTCTGCTTTCTGTGGATTATCAAAAAAATGGATATTTATGAATTACTTTTAATCCTGCAAGCTGCCTCTCTTTCTGTACTGTGCTACTTAAATGGTTAAGTCTAATATTTTAGCTTTATAGTACTAATTGTGATTTATTTTATAGATTGACATTACTATCTGCAAATATCTTAGTTTTGATTGCTTTGAGGGAGTTTGACTGCCTAGTCATTCATTTAATGTGCAAGAAACGTATCTGTTTGATTTCTGTTTTCATTTAATCTTGGATTATTGAGTTAGCAACCATGTAAAACACTATACTCGATGTTTAGTGACTGGCCTTTTATACTGGGACTCTTGGACTCCATCAGCCCCTCCACCCCCACCACTCTAAAGTTCATAGTCAATAGTCCTTTCATTTAATGTTTTGGGGGATTTTTTTACTCATCCTGAAGAGCTCCAGCTTGAAACAGTAAATTCTACTGTGTATTTTCAGAAACCTATATTTTCTGCAGAAGGTACTTGCATTTTAAATCTATTATTGGTGCCATTACTAAGCAGCAAACATAATTTGTTCATTCATTTGTTTTTCATTAGGTGATATATAATTAATTCAAACATGCCAGTAAATACTAGTGTTTGTGTACAGCTGTCGAAAATTGTCTTCCTTTTTTTTTTTTTTGCCAGTGAGTATTTCAACACTCAACTTTCTGATGGGCATCTCTGTTTTTTTTAACTGTAATTCAATTAAGTACATTGATTAATCTTAGCTTCTCTCTAGTTACATAGTTTATCAATGAACTTCTAGATGTTCATTGTGTTTCATTGTTGCAGTCATTACACTTGGGTTATCCTGCTTGCAGGTGACCCGCAGTCGGCCTGAGTTCCAAAGTCTTGGTCCGGCGTCTGTTGCTGTCGCCTGTTCCCTGACGTCAGTGCGCCAGGGGTATAAAAGCTGCAACCGGTGCCATTTTCTTCAGTCTTTCTTGCCGCTCAGTGCCCGAAGCAAAAGCAGTTCGCAAATGCCGGTCGGCCGACTCTTGAGATTTTCAAAATTGAGTTTCAGAACTGAAGTCTTCAATAAAGCTAAGTACCCCGTTAGGGAAATGTTTTCTTGCTCCAGACCGATGTCAGTAAAAGTTAATAATTGTATTTCTTGTGGGAAGCAAATACCTCATAAGGGCTTTCACTCTTACTGTATTCCTTGCCTAGGCCCTGACCACAACATTACTAGTTGTTGGTTTTGTGCTAGATTCAATAAACCCACTATTAAACGTCAGTTTGAATTGCTTCACATTATTTTGGCCGAAGGTTTAATTACATAATGCTGTCAGAACAACTGACGACCGGAATTTATAAAAAATGCAAAGACAAAGAAAAGGATAGGCATCCGAGTTCCAAAACCGACGACGAAGCCTCTTCTAGGCCAGTTGCCAGTTCTCAGTGAGGTCCTTTCGCAGCCCCTGACACCCGCTACCTCAGAGCCACAGGTCGCAACCGACAGCCATGTGGAGACACCGAGGCCTGTGGAAACTCAAGGTATTGGGCCTACGGAAACTATTCCCTCAGATGGGTCCGGAGCCGCTGAGCAGGCATCAGCTTCTGAGGGTATTTTCAGACCTTCACAGCTTACAATTAAGTCCACTACAGCAGCAAAGGCAAAGTCAAAAACTCCATTAAAGACAAGGAAACAAGTACAGCATTTTCCAGAACAGTCATCCATGCCAAAGAAACAGATGCTTGAAATGGCCGAAGACCTAATTACTTTAATCAGGGGTTCCCATCCCCCTCCTGACAAAAGGCCTAGGCAAGACACTGATTATGATTCCTCTGACCAGGTTTCCATTTCCTCTGATTCCTCTTCTGATCAGGGATATTCTGTCCCTCCCTATGAGGACTCTGATGCAGAAGAGTCCATACCTTCAGCCTGTCCACCTGAGGATTATTCTTTTGGGGAAACCTTGCACACCATGAGGGAGCATTTCCATTGGTAGAGCCAGGATTATTCAGAATCCAAGAAAAGGCTCAGAGACTTCCTTTTATTGCCTCAGCACAGGCCCCTGGCTATCCCCCCTGTGCTTGATATTGTTGATGTTTTTTCTGAATCCAGTCTGTCTCCTGATTCTTTACCCCCTGCACCAGTCAAGCCAGACAGGAACTACAGAGTCCCTGACTGTCATAAATTTCTTTACAAAAACCCCGCTGCAGACCCAGAAACAATTTCTCAGGGTCCTAAGGGGGTTAAGGCTTCCACTGCTAAAAACCCTGTCCCCTCAGATAGGGATTCCAGAGCTCTGGACGGATGGGGGACAAAGTTTACACTTCTGCTACTTTAGCTGTAAGAGCTTTAAACTGTCAGTTTCACATGCTTAAATACCAACAGTACCTCATGTCATTGTTAAAACAGAAAATGGTTTCAAATACAGAAAGTCCTGACAGTAAGGAAATGCAGGATTTATTGCATACAATTGAACAAGTGGGAAAGCATACTCTGCAATGTGGTTTTGATTCATTAGAGGCTTCTTGTAGAGCCGCAGTTACAGGCTCTGTTATTCGAAGGCATGCTTGGTTGAAAGAACAAAGTTTACCTGACCATGTTAAAGTAAAATTATCGGGTGCTCCATTACAGCATGATACTTTGTTTGGTGTTGAGGCAGAAGAGGTGTTAAAGAAAATGGAGGATAAAGCAAAGTCAATTCAGACAGTAAAAGATTTCTTACAGGTTCAACCGCCTAGATTTAGCAGAACTGACCTTTGAAAAATTGGTCCTTTCCAGTGTCAGACAGGCCACAAAGAGGCAGATACAAACGCCCAAGAGGCAGATCTCAGCCCCAAGGCTCCTACAGACCTAAACAATGGGGTGCTTCAGCCCCCAAAGGAGGGGAAGACAAATCACAACCTTATAGGAAACAGTCCCAATGACTTCCCTCTGCAAATGCCAAGCACTTAGGACAGCACCCCTAGGGGGAAAGCTAGCACTTTTCTCAAAAATTGGCACATGATCACCCAGGACCAATGGGTGCTGAATATTTCTCAAGGTTACAGGTTCCACTTCCACACGCTTCCAAAACTAAAAGGTATGCCAGACCTGCCACAAAACCAATGGGCACAGGCACAAAAACAGATTGCTGCTCTTATGGACATGGCAGCTTTTCAAAAAGTTCCACAGCAAGAACAGGGAAGACTTTTCTTAGTACCCAGAAAGGACAAAGCCTGGAGACCAGTACTGGACCTGTCAATCCTAAATACTTTCCTGGATGTTCGAAAATTCAAAATGTTAACACTACAGTAACTTTTGCCCATGCTAGCTTTTGATAGCAATTAGTCGAAAAACACAGCATTTATTGTATTTTCTGCCTATTTGAAAAAAACACAAAAAAAAATACTCTTGTTTTCCATACTTTCCTAATAGTTTGTTCCAGTGATCAGATTTTGCTGATCCCTGGGCTTTGTCTTGGTTCCTGTGTTTCTCCATTTTCCTTGTTTGGTCAAAGGGAAGTTTCTTTACTCACCAGTGAGGGTGGGGAGTACTGAGCCGCCTGTTTGTCCTCAGAGGGGAGTGGTTTAAACCAGTAACTTGTAGTTTATTGGCCATTTTGGGTCATTTCCTGTCTTTTCCAGCCCCCTGCTATAAAGCGCGCTTTTCTGGCTATAGAGAACTCAGCACAGCTCCTCGTGGTGTCCAGCAGAGTTCCTAGAGCAGCAGAGACCAGAAAAGACAAACTTTCCAGATTCTAAGTATTTTTTCTGCATTTTCGACTTTTTAAGCCTTTCGACTACTATTTCTGCCTGTTTTATTCTGTTATTACCTGTTTTTACTGTTTTTAATTGTTTGAATTGTTTGTTGCACTTGCTTGTTTAAGTTTTGCATAAAGTTAAACAACAGGCTAATACATTCAAGTGTACTAGCTTTTGATAGCAATTAGTCCAAAACACAGCCTTTATTGTATTTTCTGCCTATTTGAAAAAACTTGAAAAAACAAAAAATACTCTTGTTTTCCATACTTTCCTAATAGTTTGTTCCAGTGATCAGATTTTGCTGATCCCTGGGCTTTGTCTTGGTTCCTGTGTTTCTCCATTTTCCTTGTTTGGTCAAAGGGAAGTTTCTTTACTCACCAGTGAGGGTGGGGAGTACTGAGCTGCCTGTTTGTCCTCAGAGGAGTGGTTTAAACCAGTAACTTGTAGTTTATTGGTCATTTTGGGTCATTTCCAGCCCCCTGCTATAAAGCGCGTTATTAGCGCGATTTAGTGCGGAGCTGCTACCGTTGCACACTAGGGCAGCGCCGGTTAATCAGGTTTAAACTATTCGGGCTACCTAAAGTCCACTCTTCAAATTTTCCCTTAAAACTACCTTCCTCAAAGTATACTACTGTTCTATTTAGTGTATCCTATAACTATAAATTATCTCTACTTGACTCCCAAGTAGACTATTCTCTATCTGTGTAGCCCAGCACTTGCTCCTACAGTACTTATTACCTTGATACAGCACTCTTGTTATAGATAGTACCCCAAAAAAGCAAACCCCATTTCTCGGTCACCCACACCCCCAAAACCTTTTTTAAGTTTTTCCGTCTATTCCTTCTAGCATGTCGAGGGATCAGTTGCTAATGTCCTCTCCTGCTCAGCTGGTGAACCTGGGAATATTGAGGCAATGTTACAATTGCCTCATGTACACAGACAACCCTCTCCTCCTCCCACAAAACACAAATACATGCGAGAGATGCAACTATACAGCCAAACTGGAGGCTGAGCTCTCTCAACATAGGACTGGCAAGACCAGACAGGAGGAGAAGGTAACCACACACACTATAGACCCAGTCTCACATAATACCATCACAACCTCAAATCATACACATAAACACACAAAGACATACTCGGAGGCTCTGATCAAAATCTACCAAAACAGCAGAGGCCACCAAAGCAGACACCCAAACAACTACCACCTCAGAACACAACACCTGCAACACATAGACCACACAGTCAGAGTGTCAAGCAGTCACAGCCCTTAAGGCCAAACACAATGCCAGACACACTAGTCATTGGTGACTCCATAGTCAGACACACCGACGTCCCGCTCACCAGACTGAGTAAGGAAAAGGTCACAGTAAGCTGCCTGTCGGGCGCTAGAATCCGCCACATAACGCAAGCACTCAGGTCTCTCAACAGCAGGTACAAGTACGACTCAATCATTGTCCACGCTGGTGTAAACGACCTGAGACGTGCCTCCTTGGACTACATGAAAAGAGACATAGAGGAGCTCTCTGATTATGTAGCCCAAGCAGGCATGACCCTGACCTTGAGCAGTATCCTACCTTCACCAAGAGTGATGCCACAATACAGAGATAAGATGATCAGCTTTAACAATTGGCTTAAACTCTGGTGTCATTCAAAGGGGATCCAATGTCTGTCTGCCTGGGATGACATGCTGGACAAGCCACGCTGTTTTCGAGGCTTGCACCTGTCACCCTGGGATTCGGATTTTGGCAAAGGCTCTTGCCACCCCATAGTGCCTTTTTAGGCAAGGCTCAAATTCTAAACCTACCACCCTAGAACACAACAAAGAAAAAACTAAGGGTAATGCTGCTCAGCCAGAAGTCTTAACCTCAAGATGCACGCGACCGAGGCCCTTCTCAGTATGGAGAACATCGATGTCTGTGCTGTGACAGAAACCTGGTTCAGGGCTCCTGAGAGCACCCCAGCACTACCAGGTTTTACCTCCTATCATGCGTTCCGGCCCCAAAATCCGGACAATACCAAGAAAGGTGGGGGGGTATCCATATTCATCAAGGACACCCACACCTCAAGATTGGTGGCAATGCACGATGCATCGGAAACCATCCAGGTGCAATTAACCATAGGCAAGACTGCTCTGCAATTTGTAGCATGTTACAGGCCACCCTCGCAAACTCAGGAACCTCACATGGCCTTCCTGAAAACACTGGAGGGGATAAATGTATCTCCGAACACTATCATACTAAGTGACTTCAACTACCCTAATATAGACTGGGAACACTACTCAAGCCCAAACACTCTAGCCCAAAAGTTCCTGGAATTCATAAACTCAAATGCCATGGAACAACTAGTCACCATCCCCACAAGAGGAGAAAACATACTTGATCTCATCATCACGAACATGGGAGCACAATGTTCAACACCGGAAGTATACCCCTCACTGGTGAGATCAGATCACAAACTAATCTCGCTGGAGGTCCTTATCCCGCCCCCACCGAAATAAAAAGATCACAGTAAAGAACTTCTCGAAGCCGACTTCACACTGCTTAAGACTAGTGTGGTCTCCTTTAAGGCCCCGAGCGGCCAATATTACTCAAACCGCTGAATCACTTACAAATGCCTTCTACCAGCACCTGCAGGGCTGTATGGATCAGGCAATCCCAAGCAAAACAAAGACTCTTTGTACCAAAGGCAAGCGTCCAGTCTGGTGGACCCCAGCCATAAACAAACTCTACAACAAAAGGAGAAAGCTACTACAAGATAGAGCAAAATCCTTAAAAGGAAAGACACCGCTGATCACTATAAGTAAAAAGCTAAGAGCTCTCATAAAATCATCCAAAGCTAATTTTGAGAGAAAAATAGGTAAGGACTCTAAAGACAACCATAAGGCATTCTTTAGCTATGTCAGAAACCTAGGAGGAAACTCCCAGATATGCTCAGAATTAGTCCAAAATGATGTGAAGATTACTGATCCTACAGACATTGCCAACATACTGGCTGACAGGTTCAGTGCAAACTTCCCCTCCCCCAAAAGGAGAGATATCTATACCAAATGATTGTAGCCCCCCAAATATCTCTAACGCCCAGGTGAGAACTGCTCTCTCCAAGGCAAAGAACACAGCATCCATGGGACCTGATGGTGTCCCCGGCTGTGTGCTCCACGAACTCAACGAGGAATTAAACCCACAGTTAGGACAGCTGTTTAATCTTAGTCTCACCTCGGATACGCACCAGGAGTGGCGCAGCGACTGTGGTCCCACTTCACAAAGGCGGTGCCTCCACCGACCCTGGAAATTACCATCCCATTAGCTTGACAAGCCTTATCTGCAAAGCCATGTAGAGGATCATAATGGATCTCATAAATAAAGACATAGGGAATTTGCAGACTTTGGATCCAACCCAGTTTGGCTTTGTCAAAGGCAGATCATGCCTTTTAAACTTGGTTGACTTTTTTGAAACAGTCACCAATGCCATTGACGAGGAAAGGCAGTCCATACCGCGTACCTAGACCTAGCAAAGGCTTCAGATACAATACCCCACTCGGGTATCATTGAAAAACTCATCAACTTAAATGTAAACCCATACATTACAAGATGGGTTGCAAACTGGCTGAGTGATAGAACCCACAGGGTCAGAGTTGCTGGCGCCATGTCAGACTCAAAGCCTGTCACAAGTGGTGTCCCACAGGGCTCAGTCCTGGGCCCACTCTTGTTTGGCATCTACTTTTCTGAAGTGCAAGCAAACACAGGAGGGTTATGGCTGACAAAGTTTGCAGATGACTGCAAACTGGGCGCCGTGAGTAAAACACATCTGACACAGATATCCTTCAGAAGGGTCTCACAGAAATGGATAACTGGTGCCAGAGCCATGGCCTAAAGTTAAATGCCAAGAAATGCATAGTCATACCCTTCGGGAAAAACAAGGTTACCCCTAGCTACCATATAGGTGGCAATCCGCTGATCACAGAAGAAGTTATCAGGGACCTGGGGACCCAGGTTGACAGTAGCCTTTCATTCGACACTCGTATTGCTAAAGTAGTTAGGAAGACCTTCTACATTGCCCACCTTATCATGAAGGGATTCACATCTAGATCAAGGGAGGTCATAGTCTCCCTATACTCATCACTCATCAGACCAATGATTGAGTACAATGCCCCATTCGGAATGTATCTGACCCGACACTTGCAGCAGCTGGAGAGGCCACAAAAGTTCCTCACCAAAAGGATAAAGGGTCTCAAAAATCTGTCTTATGCTGCCAGACTGAAAGAACTCCAGCTATATTCAGTAGCTTACCGCTTGCTCAGAGGTGACCTGTGCCTGACATACAAGGCCATGTCAAACCCAGATCTGATGAACATGCTTCATCTCAAAAAATCTAGATCACTCAGAGCCACAAGGGCGGGAGACTTAAACCTCGACACGGTTATTAATAGGACGTGCTGGAGGGATAGATTCATCACCTAAAGACTCCCTATGCTGTGGAACAAAATCCCGGTATATGTGAGGCAGGGCACCTCGCTGGCCTTGTTCAAGAGGAATCTTGACCAATGGATGGGAGATCGCAGATACACCCCAGGGGTTACCTCAGTGTCACTGCTCGACAGAGGCACAGCAAAATAATGGGCATAGTTTCTCCAAACTAAAGGGGTGGCGTAAGCCACAAAACTATGGGCTAGGCTTGTAAATGCCCTCGGGCAGATAGCCTAGTATGAACCTATGAACCTATAAGGCTTGGCTAGTTACTTTGGACCTCAAGGAGGCATACCTGCATGTCCCATTCAGACAATCTTGCAGAAGATACCTCAGATTCATAGCAGGCTCAATGCATTATCAATTCTCTGCACTGCCCTTTGGCTTATCTACTGTGCCCAGGGTCTTCACAAAATGCCTGGCACCAGTAATTGCATTTTGCAGACAAAAAGGAATTCAAATATCTCCCTACTTGGACGATTGCCTTATTCAAGCAGAGAGCAAGGACATTCTTCTAAAGCATCTGGCATTTGTAAAAAGATTGCTAATTTGCCTAGGGTACACAGTAAATGAAAAGAAATCAAAGCTAGTGCCCTCTCAAGAGATAATATTCCTGGGTGCAAGCTTAAATACAACTGCCCAGATGGCTTATTTCATGCCAAACAAAGGCAACTGACTCATTACTTTCAAATGATGGCAACAAAAATCCAGCTCCCTGCAAGAAAAATTCTGCAGACCCTGGGCTTCATGGCATCCTGCATTCTACTAATTCCATATGCAAAACTACATATGAGGAAACTACAATGGTATCTGAAAAGTGTTGGGACTCAGCATTGTCACAGTCTGGAGACAATCATAACTTTAATTCCCTGCCTACAACAGGAGTTTTGATGGTGGTCCCAGGCCTGTCACCACAACAAGGGACAGCCTTTCACCTTGCCCACTGCCAGGCAGACAACAGATGCATCAGATTATGCCTGGGGAGCACATATGGCAGGAAAATGTATTCAGGGCATGTGGCCCAAGGAACAAATGCATCTTCACATCAATCAAAAAGAGATGCTAGCTGTACAGAAGGCCCTGACAGCTTTCAAGGACCTAATATACCCAGGACAGCTATTAATAAAGACTGACAACACCATAGTTATGTGGTACATAAACATGCAAGGGGGCACACATTCCTACACCCTATGCAGACAAGCCATGACTTTGTGGAACACAGCACATCTGCAGGCACAATTCCTGCCAGGAACAAAAAATACACTGGCAGATGAACTAAGCAGAAATCTCATGGATCCTCACGAATGGAAGCTAAATACACAAGTGTTCAGCATGATAACGAGGAAATGGGGACGATCAGACATAAATCTTTTTGCCTCCCCTCACAATTACCAAATACGGAAATTTTGTACAAGAACTTATCACTCTCAAGCATTGAAAGTGGATGCTGTATCAGTCTACGCCTTCCCTCTGATGCCTCTTCTCACTAAGGTGCTACTAAAAGTCAGACAAGAAAGGTAAAAAATTATCCTGATTGCACCAGACTGGCCACGCCAGCATTGGTACCCAATCCTAAAGAATTTGTCTCAAGGCCCAGCTTGGCTTCTACCTCAAATTCCACATCTTCTGACACAACAAAATAATCAGATTCTGCACAGTCAACTCAGAGCCTTAAACCTGCCAGCATGGCAGATAATGTAGCCACTCAGACTGCACCTCTCTAAAGCTGTTATGGATGTCATTTTAGAAGCGAGGAGGCCCAGCACTAGGAAATCTTATGCAGAAAAATGGAAGAGATTCTGTGCTTGGAACCAGGCACAAGGGCTCGAACCACTTGTCCCTAATATACCTCAGATTTTACAATACCTAACTGAGATGCTGGACAAAGGCTTATCTTTTTCATCTGTTAAAATCCTTGCCTTTGCCATTTCAGCTCATTACAATACGGAACCTCCAAATTTTTTCACATCCTCTACTACGACAGTACCTCAGAGGGGCAAAAAATATAAGACCCCCAAGGAGAGCACCAGTACCTACTTGGGACCTCAATTTTGTTTTAGAAAAACTAACACTGCCTCCTTTTGAACCAGCCAGCACAGCTGATCTAAACTTCTTGCCATGGAAAACTGCTCTGCTCCTAGCAATAACTTCAACAAGAGGAGTCTCAGAGTTACAGGCACTGACGGCTGTGGAACCTTTCCTCATTTTTCATCAGGACAGGGTTTCTCTTAGGACAAACCCAACATTCATGTCAAAAGTGGTCTCCAATGTGGCCTTAAACCAAACCATTCATTTACCTACTTTTTACCCAAATCCCCAGAATAAAGGGGAGAGACTTCTGCACGGTTTGGATATACACAGACAGCTACGTTTCTACTTGGACAAAACAAAAGCTTTCAGAAAAACTGAGCAACTGTTTGTAGCATATGCTGCAGGATCACAAGGGAAGCCTATTACAAAGCAGACAATCTCAAAATGGATAGGACACTGCATCCGCTTCTGTTATGCACAACATGGCAAATCAGTGCCTAAGGGCATTATGCCTCATTCTACCAGAGCAGCAGCCACTTCAGCAGCTTTCCTCAGAGGAGTACCAACCAGACATTTTAGAAGCTGCAACCTGGAGCTCAGTGCACACTTTCACCAAGCACTACCACTTACCTCTCTACTCTAAATCCAGAGCAGGCTTTGCCAATGCAGTTCTGCAGGGCTTGATAGCCTCTCTAATCCAATTTAGACCCAGCCACCCAACCTCAGCTTTGGGATTCTACCCAAGTGTAATGACTGCAACAGTGAAACACGATGAACATAGTACAGTTGTGTACTTACCATAAATGTATATGTTCGAGTGTATTCACTGTTGCAGTCCAGGTTACCCACCCACCATCCCCCTTTTTTCATTGCTGGGACTTTTCTGTACTTCTCATCTCTATACTACCTATGTGGTGTATTTGCTTGTAGATGAAGGAAATGTTTATAGTAATATATGCATGTTTTTTGGCATTATTTTATCTTTCCAGCCTTCCTATCTGGGGGCACCTGACATCTGGGGCAAGAAAAACTGAAGAAAATGGCGGCGGTTGCAGCTTTTATACCCCTGGCGCACTAACGTCAGGGAAGTGGTGACAGCAACCGACGCCGGACGAAGACTTTGGAACTTGGGCCGACTGCGGGTCACCTGCCAGCAGGATAACCCAAGTGTAATGACTGCAGCAGTGAATACACTCGAACATCTACATTTATGGTAGGTACACAACTCTACTTTTCATTGGCTGTAAATAATTCAGAACTGATTTTATCTGCTTTGATAACCATCTAAAAATTCCCTTGTTACCCTTTATTGGTAATGATTATTTAGTGTTGTATGGGAAAATTATTGTGCTTGTGGCTTAGAAGTGGTCTTGGATGCAATCTGAAGAAAGTTGTTTCGGGTCTTGGATGCAATCTGAAGAAAGTTGTTTCATTAATATTTTGATTGTTGACATGACTGAGTCATTGAGAACTGGCATACTGTTACCTGTATCTGAGCTTTGCCCATTGCTTGTGTTTTATTATGTTATACACACAGCTTATTTAATCATTAAAATTCATAATCTCTTGTTACAAAGCACCCTCAGATTCAACCTGGTTTACTTTGAGCATTTTGTGTTTGATTGTAATGCCCTGGTTTCAGATTACATTTCCTGTAGACTGGGGTGAAGTGAGTCACACATTGAATTCTGACAACATTGATATGAGAAGATACATTTCTGTGTGGCTGTTTTTTTTTTTTTATTCTGTATATTTTAATTCATTTGTTCTCATTCAAAATTCAGTATTGTGCAGTTAGTCATCTAAGTGGCTGTAATTGATGGTCATGTGTGGGTGTGTCTCTGTGTGTATATTATACGTGCTGGAATGTGTGGGGGCATAGATGTCCTCAACTGACCTTGCTTTTGCAGAAAGTCTCTGATTTTGCCTCACATTTTGGTCTGTTCTTCATAATGTTTTTTTTTTCTACAATCACTATATAATGACATATAGTTGAGATTCAGATTTAATAGCTTTCAGAAATAAAACATACTAATGCAAAACCTGTTGTTTTAACAACTTTCTAAGTATGTAAGAACAACATCCGTTCCTGATATTGCCCCCCCTCACTATTTTTAAGCTTTCTCCTTGATTCTGAAGCTAAGAAGTAGAGAGGTATGTGTTTGTATGTGCAGGGGGGTTTGCAATGAGTTGAGCACTGTATTCTGACAACATTGAGCTGTTGAGGATACATTCCTGTGTGTCTGTTATTTATTTTTTGTGTCTTTAGTCTTTTCCCGGTTAGGGGTCCATCACAGTCAAAATTCTGTGGTGTACAGTCACAGTTATTCAATTGGCTGTATTTGATGGTTGCGTGTGTTTGTGTTTTGGTTATAATATATGTATACATGTATGTGGTGGGCATACCTCTCAACCATACCAAATTCCTCAGTATTTACCAGTTTTGATGGAAAATAATTGGGCAGTGGCGGCTCATGGCTTTGGACTGCCGGACTGCAGGCCCCTCAGAAAACAAAAGAAAAAAAGTACCTTTTTGTGTAGTCAAGTGTATTATTATTATTATTTTTTTACTGTGTCTCTCAGGCAAGCCTTGCTTCAGTTGCAGTCTCCGCGACTCGTCTTTAAAGTTCCTTCCTACCTCGGCAAGTACGTGCATGCGCACTTTAACCGCCTCTGGTTGCGGTGGTTTTAAATAAAGACTTTTTTTTTGTTTTTGCTGCAGCCCGGTGAGGAAATTAAGGCATCGGTGTGATGCCCAGCAGCCTATGCGGTTCCAAACCGCATAGAACTGAAAGGGGTTCGGACTGCGATGTCCGCAGGCAGTGCAGGCACGTACATGACGTGGCTTGGCCTAAATGCTGCTGATTGGTTGTCGCTCTCTTCCCGGGCTTTATGTGCTGGGAAAAGAGCGAGAATCAAACAGTTTCAGTTGTGGACTGAGTCGTGACTGAGTGAGTCAATCGCAAGGGAAGGATTTACCTAGGCTATTCGCCTTTATTTGCCATCGGATTTCTATTTTTTTTTTTTTTTTTTTTTGGGCGGCCTGTATTTTGTCAGCTGTGCTGAAGAAGAACAAGAACTGAAGAAAGAAGTAGTAGAGTAGAAGAAGAAGAAGAACAGAGTAGAGTATGAGTAGAGTACAGAGAGTTTTCTTCTTGGTGGTATGTATATTATTTTTTATTGTCCCAGCCAACTGCATCTTTTATTTTTAATTGTCATTGTTTATATCTGAACGTCAAACATGTTCATGACACATAGATTAATTTAATTTAATCCTGACATGAACATTACTGAAAACTCTTAAGTGTTTTTTTTTTTTTTTAACTTGATTGTGACCTTTCCATACTTAATTGTTTTCCATTTTTGATGTACTGTTACTGGTAGATGTATTCCAGCCAAGACTGACAGGAACTGAGTTTCAAGAGTGATCTCAGTCTGGCTTTTATTACACAAACAAGGAATAGATTTGCCTGCAAGGATCCTTCAGACATCACACAAACAAATGGCAGGCTTGATTTAATTTAGGGATTTTGGTTGATCTGTAAATTACCATTAATATGGACTGAGACTGCAGCTATATAAATCAATGAATTAATGAATGAATTAAGCCTTATGTTTATCATGAATGAATCTCAAGGTAAAAAGAAAACAGTATTTCTGCTAATTAGACATTTTTTTTGAGAGAAAGTTGCATTAACTTATTTAATTTTAGCAATTTCTTTCTCTCCATTTGTTTTTTTTTTTTAATATCGGGCATTAAAGAAATTGTTTATACTTGTTGAGTAGTGAGTTCTCCCTGTACCTGCTGCAGTTTGCCATGGCAGTGGTACATTGTGTGTGTGTGTGTGTGTTTTAAATGGGATAAAGAGGGGTCTGACATGGGATAGTTGGAGGGTGGTGTGTTGTACATGGAATAGAGTAATAGATGGCATATGGTTTACAGTCAAAGTTAGTTCATCTGGTTGTGCTCATGCATTTAGAACATGAATAGTTGGGATATATATATATATATATATATTATATATCTAGAAAAAACAGATGGTGTATGTTAAGGTTGTGAGCTGTTGTTCCCTGTGGTACTGGATTTGATTCTTAGTTCTTCTGGTTCGGTGTGACCTTAAGCAGTTTGCTCAAACAGAATGTGAAGCTACAGGGAAGTTGATAGAGTCAGCAAGCAGTTCAAGATAATGTGAGAATAGAACACCTTACCCACATTTGTGTACAGTGCAATTAGAAAAGAAGGTGAACACAAGCCACGTTAGGTGCGGATTCTTATAATATGCAAAAAGAAACTGGTGCTTTTTTTTTTTTTATATATAGAGAGTAAAGGACACACTAAACTTCAAGTTCTGACTTTTAGAATCTCTGTGTTGTGCTCTTGGATTTTATTCAGGTTCATCAACCTTTCAATAATAATTTTGTGAGTTTCATGAAATGGGATGCAGGTCAGAGATTTTCTTTGAAAGTGTACCTATGTAACATGCTCATGCTGACAGTGTGTTGTATTTGAGAGGTACTTGGAGGCTTTGACAATAGCAGATCATCAGAACAGATTTGTAGTTGATAGTGTTCTGCTGTACCTCCATGGACGTAATAGCTGAATGATGTAAAAGGTAACACGGAACTGTTTTTCTGCCTGTGGAAAAACAGCCCCTCTTTGTTCATCACCATTTTACAGCACTTCGGTAAAGGTCACTTAATTGATGGAATTCTGTTTACTGTGCTTTCAAACTAATTTTTGTCTCTGCGTAGAGGGGAGATTGTGGAAGATGCATAGATATTTATAAACAAATGTCTGACTTAAACTGCATGTCCTATAACAGTAAAACCAAGGAATGTTTTTTTTTTTTGGTGGGTAAAACATTTTAGTACACGTGAAAACCTAAATTGTAATATAACAAGATTAGAAAAATCAATAGTAAACTGGTAGGTATGTTTTTTGTTAAATAAAGCCATTCTCTCATTTGATGGTATGCCCTTTTAACTGGACATGCTTGATTGCTTTAGTGGTTAAACACCAAAGTTGTACAGACCTTTCTAAAATCAAGAGGGTTGGGAGGGTGGCCTAATGGTTAAGGTGTAAGGTGCAGGGTTTGAGTCTCGCAAGGGATAATTGGCTAGGCTTAAAGTGGCTCACAAGGGCAGTTAGCCTAGTACTAACCTATGAATCTATGAATCCTATATAAGTTTTCTTGTCAAGATTGCTGCTACAGATTCCTGCAATAAGAACAGAAATCCTGATTTGTATTTACTGGTAACATTATTTTGGATAATCCTAGCAGCTTATCATGGACTTAGTGTATAGTTCAGTAGAATTGATGTCAGTTGCATCAGTGTAGTGCCATTTTGTTGTAGTTCAGTAATGTTGCAGTGCTTTGTTTTTTTTTTTAATAGGGATGGTCCTCAGTTGTTTGTTTTTTGCTTCCCCACAGTTGACCCTCAGCTATAAGTTTATAACCACCTTCCCTCCTTAATCAATGGATCTACGAGACCTGTCTTAGCCTTCATCATGCAGGAAGGTCATCCAATTGACATGTTGGACAACAATACAGATTTTGATACTGCATTGGTCAAGGCCCGGGTTAACAATTACCACCACCAGTACTGTTAGCCAACAGGGCACTGGCAGAAATTGGGGGGTGGCTACTGTTGGCTCTAGAGGAGGGGGAAGGCATGCCCAAAGGTGAGATTGTTGATTTGGACATGTGCTGAGGAGGGATGCTGAGTATATTGGGAGAAGGATGGAGCTGCCAAGGAAGAAGAGGAAGGACTCGTAAGTTTAGATTTATGGATGTGGTAGAGGAAGTGATGTGGTGACAGGGCAAGATGCAGAGGACAGGAAGAAATGGAAACAGATCTGATGTGGCAAACCCCTAACAGGAACAACTGAAAGACTACAAGCACTTATTTGGAACCAGGTGGGGGTCATGTGAATAGTATTTGCTTGGGAAACTTTAAACTGTCCCTGTTGAGCCTCCATGAGAAAGGGTGGGGGGAAGAAATCCAGTATGACCTGATGTGTTCCAGACCACAGCTTCTCCTCATGCAGAAACAGAGTACGAAGTACTGTTTGCAGTATACTGCAGAGATAAGTGTTCAAACTAACGTGTGTGTGTGTGTATATGTATGTAACAATGTGTGCTGTGTAGAGTATTCAGCATGCGCCTTACTGACTGAGCATTTATTTCATGTAAATAAGTAAACATGTCAAGCATTGATCCCATTGCACCATAGCTCCACCCCTTTTAGTTGACCACACCCCTTCCTGTTGGCCCCGCCCATTCAGCTGTCTCCTGCAGCCCCCCTTTGATTTGAAGTCACCAGCTGCCACTGTAATTGGGTGCCACAAATTCTTAAGTGGCCCCTTCAATTCCTGATTTTTTTATTTTTATTTCCAAGTTAAAGTTGTGGCTGACATCATCATGCATCACCAGCGTATCCTGCAGCATCATCAATGTACAGGGGCATGCATGATGACTTTGCTTCATGAGGCAAACTGCCGGCATCTCGGGAAGTTGGACTGTGTATTACATTTACCACTTGGAAATTTGAAATAGCAGCAAGCCAGCACAGCAATGAGCAGAGTCACTGTTTACAATTTAAGTTGAACAGACTTAAGTTCTTTGTCTTTGTTCTACTTCTGCCAAGTTGCCATCCCATTTCTGACTCCGCACTTCTCCCCCAGGATGAGAACATTTATTTTCTGTGGCAGCTCAACCTCCGGCTCCAGCTTAAGTACAAAAAAAAAAAAAGATTAAAAAAAAATGCAAAGTTTGTATGTATGCCTTAATGCATTGCCTATGCCTAATAGAAACTGTGACTGTCTGCAGGATGTGCACAAAACACATAGACTTCGCTTGAACTTCATAGTTCATCCATTTACAAAAGAAATGAAAGGATCAGAAAGTTAGCTCAGCTATAGGCAGCTTAGCAGACTCCGTGTCCTCGGCACTGTACTGTACAAGCAGGGAGCTGTGGATGCAGCTGATATACAGCCATTGTATACAGGCTGTCTGGGTAATGGGTATAATATTAGATTATTAAAAGCGTAGAATCAGTTCTGCTGAAAGTATTAAAAAAGTAGGTTTGCATATAAGCCATTTGATGCTATATAGTGCTGCGGTAGCGTTGTCGCCTCACAGTAAGATGTCCTGTTTGATTCTCAGCTAGAGCGTCTTTTGTGTGGAGACATGCGTGAATGGGTGTACCTTCATTGAAGGTTGTGCATCAGGGCTGTCAACTCGGCACATAAAAATCTACTGCCAATCATTAGCGGACCAGAGTTCTGCTGTGGCAACCCCTAACCGGGAAAAGCCGAAAGACAACAACAAGAAGTCATCATGTATGTTTACTTTTATACATAATGCTAGTGAGTGTATCTTAATAAAGTGACTGAGGAACAAGATAGCCAAATGGCTCCGAAATGCATGTAAGTGTATGGTACACGTGATGTGTTATGGAGTAACAAGTATCTGCTTTCCCCACTTGCCTGTGACTTTCTGGATGTAGGGTGGTTGGCAGAAGGTGGCAAGATGTTTAGTAGATGGATGCTGACATCACTCTGCTTCCTGGAGATCTCAGTCACAACTGCAGCAGTAAAGGGAACATTGTACAAACTCACAGTTTGTGTGCATTATAGCTGCATTGGAAATAAACTAGAGAGGGAATTTGGAGATGGAGCTAAGGCGAAAGTAACCTTAGTCTGTATTAAAAGATATTAAGGCACAGGGATCTGATAAACTTATTGAAGGCATTATTAGACATTGAAGACATTACTAGACTCAATGAGAGAAATTCAGTCTTCTTAGGATTGTCTGACTTCATCAAGGTTGTGTGTTCTGTTCTCATATTTACATTTGGTTATGTGTTGATAACGTAGTTCCTGATAATAAAGAGGTGCAGAATGTGCTTGCTTTCTTGACTAAATATTGTAAAATTGGCGTAGTATCCTTTCTTGTTTCTGATTCTATGAAAAATTAGCTCATTGAGCTATCTTTATCAAGTTGTGTTTCTACGAAAAGTGATAGCATGTGGTATTTGGATCCATTTTTAATTTTATGGTCATGGTTAAAATGAAGTAGGTTGTAGTCATACCAGTTGATGTGATATATTTATTCTATCAAAGTCTGGTTCTTTCTGTACCTGAGGTTTGGAGAGAGGCAGCTGTGACTCCTATGCCAAAGGATAGTAACGGTAATGACATAAATTGACTTCAAGCCTAAAAGCTTGGCAAGCAATATATGCATAATTTTTGAAAGGCCTTTCTTCAACAAGTATAGAACTGGATCTGACAGCAGAACATGACACCAGTCGATTTACGTTATGTTTAGGAAGGTCATGTATTACCAACTTATTGAATTTTTAAGGTAAAGTCAATGATGATCTTGCATTGTGTTCCAGTAAATATGATTTCCTTTAATGTTTCAAAAGCATTTGTCTCTACTCCTCATCATCCAATACTGTATATCTTGGCAAACCTGTGTCTTGGATTAAATGTGCTGTGTTCAGAAAATGTTGGTTAAGGACTGTGATTGTATCCTTTTTAAGTGGTTATGTGCCTACTACTACTACACTTAGCTGCTTGTACCATAAAATATGCTCAAAAATAGGATAAGTGGTGACCAGCCTACAAGCTGATGTAAAATCACAAAGCTATGTAGACTGTATATTAGACTTGGTGTTATTGAATACCTTTGCCTTTAACACTAAAAATGCAAAGTTATACATTTTGGTAAAACAGTGATGATGATACCCATACAATAACAGCATTGGCCTCCCATTAATGAAGATAAAACAAAGGCTATACCTATAAAATATGTACCCCTACATGCATTGGTTCAGCAATAACTATATTTATGGGATTGCAAATTATTTAGGATTATGGCAGCTAAGGTAACAAAATATAATGCAAAAACTAAGAAATGGAAGCTCTTGCCTGTGGTAGCAAGATGCAAGCAGTAAAAATATCTTTAGAGACTTTCATTTAATACACAGGACAGGCATATCTTTATCAACCAGAAAAGAAGTCCTAGATAGTAATTAATAAAGAGATGAAGTTTTCCGGGAGGGGAAAATGGCAAGAGTCAAGTGGTATAAGTTGATCCCCCCAATAGAACAAGGATGTTTAGAGTTACCTGATTTAAAGGGATAGTTTAGAGGTACACAGTTAAGATTCGTATACATACCATAAGCAGAATACAATTCAAAGTGAAAAGGGATGATGATAAAGCAGAAGGGTTATTCAAGAAATAATGAGAGAGTGTGATTGTTGCTACAGATCCTTAAGGAAGATAAGTCATACAGGATATTATATTCATAAAGTAGGTGAAAGTGTACCAAGACCTAAGCCAACACGGGAATGGACAAAAAGAGATTCTGCCAATAGGGATGATTGCAATTAGGGATACAGAGAATAGGCAAGAGGGGGATGGAATTTACTAGATGCAGCTGGCAAGGGAATAAATAAACAGAGAAGGAAAGGGAAATTAAATAGAATGGGAAGAGGGCAAAAAGACCTGGATTGCAGGGCAGAGATTGCCTTCCATATCAGCAATTGATATCAGAGTATAGACAAAGGGAAAAGGAATCATAAATGAAAGCTCTGCACTGGCTGAGTGTTTAATTGAATCTAGAATAGAAGTTGATGTTAAAAATGGATAATTAGTAGGCTATATAAAATGTTGCACACTAATTGTAGGAATCAATCAGAAGAGGTCGGAAGAGATATTATATAAGCAACTGACTTGACTGGGAGGATATGTATGGCTCCCAAATATGTAATACAATCTAGAATATTTAGGATTTTTGCCTGGAAGTATTTGCAGATACTTTTATACCCCAAGCAGACTCCACAAAAGATTTTTTCTCAGGTAGATGGAAAATATTGGAAGAGTAATAGGAAAGGAAGAGGTAAGTGGGAACATATGTTCTCAGGGTGTAATGAGTTGGTAGACTTTAAAAATTCCCTGCAGAGTACTCTGTCAGGAATACTGTTCAAGTAAATGAGTGTAACTAAGGAAATTATTTTTTTGAGCTGGGAGTCAGGGTCTGAATTTTCAAGACATGGTAAGGCCTTGTTGAGTTTAATTCTGGTGGGCTGTCAAAAAAGGAATTCTTAGAAAATGCAAATCAAATTCTAAACCAAGTATACCCAAAGTAATGGTTATTGTAACAAAGGTTAAAGAACAAGAAGTGGGATCTTTAGCAAAAGGTAGGAGTAAATTACATAGAAAAATGAAAATTTCGCGAACAGTACACACAGAAAAAAGTTTTGTAGAATGGATGAAGTTTAAGAAAAGGCAGGAAATGAATAATTATGTAATGTTGCTTTGATTATATGGTATAGAACATTAGATGTGATGTAAATATTTGTAAATGTGCACGTTAACGTGGTTGGATTATTTTTATATAAAAGTTAGTTTGCCTGTCACAAATGGTAATTCAATAAAGGTGTTTTAAAAATAAAAAAAAGCATTGTTATGCCCATTATCAGATATATTTGGGACTTGAGTATAATGGTAGACAAATCTTTGAAATGAGACTAATGTTTACACAGTCCTGAGGAAGTGATACTTAGCCATTATCAAGGATATACTTAGGACCACTATGTCTAAGTATCCAGATGTCCAGCTTATTTTATTTAAAACAGTAGTTTGAGTAAACATCAAGTATCTATCATTATCTGTATTTATGGTAATAAGGAAATAAAGGGAAATAAGTGGAAAAGGGTGCAAGCTTTAAAACAGGAAAAATGTTGGGTAAAAAGGCACAAATCATTCATACAGATTACATAAGATAGGGTTGCACTCAATTACATACAGATTATTTAGGGGAGACATGATTATGATCTTTAAATGTTTCAAATATGCCATAGGAAGTGCCATATATATCACTTTTCTGAGTAGCCAGTATTTCTCATGAGTTAATACCTTTTGGTTTGAAATTCCAAAAATCCAATATTCACCTCAGCAGAAGTTTCATTATTATAAGAGGTACCAGAATGTGGAATATTTTACCAGTATGTGTCGGGTAGACTACTTTTATAGCTAATTGTATGGCCATGTTAGACATATGGGTGGGAAACTGGACTTGTATGCCAGTTTTAATCTAGATGCAGACTCCTTGAAGACTTAAATGGACCCTGAGACTGTTCAACTGACTATGCAACTTTTACGTTCTTGAGCCACTTAATAACATGTAATTATTAATGTTGTGAGGCACGTTTTAGATTAAGCATGAAACAGTTACTTGGACCAGTGCACCTACCCAGTTAATACATGTATGAATGCACGTATGTATGTATAAATAAGCTATTAAATTGGTGTAGGCTTTTTTCTCCTGTTGTATACTTTGTCATTGCAGTTATTTTAATTAAATTTGCTATGTTGATACCTGGTAGACTTTACATTTCCAGGAATGGTTAGAGAAAACAGGGACCTGGGTATTCTTGATTAGATGAGGTGACAAAATCTTCCACGCTGTAGTATGTGTAAAGGCCTTTCTGCATACTATATACACAGTACAGAATAGCATCAGTCTTGTACTGGTATTATAGTAGGAATATTCTTACTTCAGCATGCTATCTGGAATATTTGGATGCTAAGGATTTCAATTATTGCATATATTACTGTGTACGTGAAAACTGTATTGTCTGATTTTCCTGCCTGTAAAATGAAAGTAAAATATATGACCACTACAGAGTGATACATTGCAGGGAGGATAAAAATACATATTTAAGTCTTACATGGAGCATGGAATTGTAATATGGCATTGTTACAACTTTATATGCACCCCCAAAAGATGAGCCGTAGAAATACAAGATAAAAAATGGAAAGGAATTGTTAGCTAAAACAAGGAATGGACTAGGAAGGAAGCATTACGAGGCAGATTAATAGACAAAGGTGCTGACTGCTGAATACTTGTGTTGAATGCTGTTTCATGGATAAAGAACTCCAAGTGCTCGGTATGTTTTTTTTTCTGTTTACCATGACTTTGGCAAAAGATTGTTTTGTTATTTAAAAATGAGATGTTTGAGGGCATAGAGTCCCACACATGGTGAGATTCATGGAGCTTTGTCCATTAAAAATGCTAAGATTTTAAATGTTTGACCTAAGTTGATTACAGAGTTCAGTGTCACTTAAATGGTAAGAGCAAAGACGACTCAAGGATTGTAATCCTTTGTGTTCCATTCATACTGTGGGATTTTCTTTTAATGTTGCGTATAAGAACCTGTAATATATTCTTAAAGGCCTTACTCAGGAATAATGCTGCACAGTAGTAGTAGTTGTCAGTTCCTGCAAAATCAGTCAGTATCAGGAATGTCTACTTTCATAACATTGCAGTATGAGCTTTTGCTAGGAACTGCATCATCGGGGTTCTTTTTCCTGTCTGTCCTCACACAGCTAACATTTTTTTGAAGATTTATGTCGCAAGTTAATTTTATTTTTATAAAAGAAATGTGCACTTTAGTTTTGTACAAGTTCAAATGTTAATATAAGCAAAACACTTATTGTTTTGGTTATATTTTGTGTTTGTGTTTTCTTCAGTTTGAGTTTGAATGTTGGCATCCCACAATTCCATCAGAGTGGGAGGGGTTACATAATTATGTACCCACATTTTATGTTAATCAGCATACAGATTTATGGCCAGTTGTACCTACTTTTCATGGGCCTTTGTCCAGATTTTTGATGATCCAAGGTTAGAGGTATAGTGGGGAGGCATAGATGCCCTCAGCTGTACCTGATTTTGCAGACTGACTGTGATTTTTAACTCATTCTGGTCTGTTCTCCATACATTTGTTTTTTTCTTGGGAAATCAGTGAGGACTGCAGTCAGTAAACAGTGATTCACATGAGTGCCAGGGTTAACATTCACAAAAAGCATGCTGTACTAGAAACTTTTAAAGTAAAGGATACTATCTTCCTGATTTTCATCCATTGTTCACTATTATTTTTTTAATTTTCTCCTTGATTTGTGAGTTAAGAGGTTGAGAGGTAAGTTAGGGGATTGCAGTTTATTGCTCACTGTATTCTGAAAGCAGTTATTTAAGAAGGCATGTTTCTCTGTGGTATAGTAATTTATGCATTTATTCATTAGTTTGACACAAATCAAACATCTGAGGTTATAGACACGGTCATTCAAGTGGCTATATTTGAAGGTCATGTGTGTGTTAAATTAGTGTAGGCAACATTTATTTTTTATTTTATTGCAGTCTGATGTCTAAGGAGTGCAAAGTCAAGGTGGCTTGAATTGCTGAGTATGGCTGTCTGGGTAGGATTTACATTATAGCAACTGATCACTGGTACACTGAAGCAGTGAGTGATATTGCTGTTTCACAGACGTTGGTAATTTGGTTGAGTTTGTGGCTGTGATTCTTTCGTTGTGGAGTCTGTATTTTCTTCCTGTGTGTATGTTTTATTTATGTGCTCTAGTTCCCTCAGGATATATAATGTATGTTTGTGGCAATTTGTGATTTAAAACTTTTATCACAATCTAATATGGGGAGTAACTGTATTTTTTATAGAGGTGTAGGGAGGAGTTGCATATCCTTGCAAGCATATATAATTTCAGATTATTGATAAGTACTGTTTTGTTAGCTTCGAACATTAGGCTCAGACACAACTTATTTTTCCTTGAAAGACAAAAATAAGGCATTCTTTCCTAAGTTATTTTTCTTCAGGCTTTCATTAAATGAAAAGATAATTTAAAAAAAAGATCTTAAACTTTACCTCATGGCTCTTCAGGATTTTTTAAAGGATGAGGTGTATATAGTCTATGAAGTGGCTCTAATGAGTAAGTACTGAGGCAGTCTGTGCATAAAAGTGACAGACCCAGACCCTATTGTCATTGACCTGTCATGATAGAGCTCCACCCATTCAGTTGCTTCCTTCTGCCACCCTCTTATATTGAATTTACTAGCTGCCACTTGTCTTCTGGCTTTTCCTGGTTAGGGGTCGCCACAGTGGACTCTGGTCCGCTAATGATTGGCAGTAGATTTTTACGTGCTGGCTTGCCGGGCCTAATGCACAACCATCAACGAAGGAACACCCATTCACGCATGTCAACACACAGAAGACACTCTAACTGATAATCGAACGTGCAATGTCTAACTGTGAGGCGACAACGCTACCGCAGCATCACTAGCTGCCACTTGTGATCTGCCATATTTGATAATGTACATACTTCAGGCTTTTTGCTTTTCTCTTCTCTGCTCTGGCCTGTTTCCTTTTCTTGTATCACTAAAAGTTAGAGTTCTTCAATACTTTAATAAATGTTTCATGGTCTGCTGTATTTCCCTGAGTGCTGCTCTTAGTTTTGCTGACTGATTTTTGAATTTTGATTTCACATCTGGCATATGTGACACTGCACTTTAATCTTGCTTGATACATCCGTTGTCCCTCTATGCTTTCTTTATCTGATTTTTCTGAATTTTTGTATATTGAGTATTTTTGGATGATCTAAGTAATTTTTCAGTCCTGCTTTATTTAGTATTTGTCTGGCCCTGCTGCTAATGTCTCATAAGCATCATAAACCTTTACACCTGCCATGTGAAGTATCACAAGTTTTCATCTCAGACATCCTTTGACAGCAAGTGCAATGATGCAGTTTTAATATTTGTGCCATTTTAGACCTAACAAAGTTTGTTCATGTTCCATTTTAAATGTTGGCAAAGCTAGCGGTTGCACAAGCATCATCATTATATACTTTCCCTTTGAAAATTGATTTATTTTAGTTTCTATGTCTGCCCTTTCTGAGTCACTGTGCAGTTATATGCATGTGTTTTGTTAAGCTGACAACTGAAATTGAATTGCAACTGTTTGCCCCTTATTAAGGTGCAGTCTACTTGGTATATTGTATTTGAAGATGTCTGGACCATGTGTAGTGCTTTTCTGCATACAGTATATGCAGAAAATACATTTCTTGCTTTTATGTCTGAGTTCTTTCAAGAAAACTGAACTTCACTTGAGACCTTTGTCTGTAATAGTCTGTGCTATAACAAGTTTCTTGCAATTTGATTAGTTGTGTCCATACTGTCCCATGAGGGTGTTGTCAAGTGCTGACTCTAGAGGCAACGATTGCTTTTACCGCAGATTGCATAAATGCAGTTTCATAAGGTAGCATGTTAAAGCTGGAATGGGGCAGCACTTCTGCGTGGCAAAATAATATAAAACATCACACAAAAGTAACACTAGTTAAAATTAAAGGCACACTACACAATACTTTACAGACTGATATTTGCAAAATTATATTTATGTAGTTGCCACTGGCATATTCATAAGAACCATCTGACTGTTTTATTTTAAATTATTTCCAGATTCTAAATCAGAACAGTCATTTCAAATCAAAGGAAAGAACAGCTGTGTAAGTGAACTTATCAAAAGAGTAGATGTTCAAATTATACCTCTGCAGTTACCTAAGCTATATGGGTTACAGCCTGCTAAGGATGTGCCATCTGGCCAACTTCCAAAAATTCAGTGAACCTTCCATGCTTCCCCGCCATTAGACAACTTGAGCTGATCTGATGAAAAGATTGAAGGGCTTGGTAGCCAAATCTGAGCTTTCATGCCAACTGAGTGAGTGAATCTGAGCCCTGAAGAACAATGCTAGGAACAATAAAAGAACAAAGATGCCCTCACCCTGGCATAAACAACACACCAAAAAACAGAGGAGTGGAGGAAGGGAGTGGCTATTGTAACACTGACTATTCAAACATCTACTGCTATGGTAAGTTTACTTACACTGTTGTACTGTGTTATTCATAACTGATCACTCCTGCAGTTGTCTAAGTTTTATGGGTAGATTGCCATAACTTAAAACAACTGGGAGGCTCCAGGAGAAGGCTCCAGGAGAATAGACTTGGAGAGAGAATCTAGCTTGTAGTGCTTTGTAAAAGTATGTACAGAGGGCTAACTTGCTACTTTAGAATACTTTTGAGTCCAGCCCTTTCCAAAAAGTCATAGATAAAGCCAAGACCCTGATAGAATGTGCTTTGAACCTGTCTGGGATAGTTTTGTTGTGGGGGGAATAACAAAACGTAATAGCCTAAGACAACCCTTTAGAAATAGTTTGCTATGGCACAGATTGTCCCCTCTTCTTCACAAGAAATGAACAACTGATCAGAAGCCTGAAAGACTTTGTTCTGTCAAGATAGTACCAGACTTGTGGACATCCAGTGTATAAAGTATCCTTTCTCCCAAATTTTAGTGTTCAGGAAAAAAAAAAACAGGGAGATGGATAGTTTGGCTGTTCCGCATTGAACAGAAGAGAGGCTCCCCTTTGGGATTTTTGATTGGCTCGTACACCGTCTTACGAGACAATCAAAATGTCATACAAGCCAATTAAAAATCCCAAGGAGGAGCCTCTTCTGTTCAATGCAGAACAGCATTGAACAGAAGAATCTCTGCTTTGCAATTTTTGATTGACTCGTATGCCAGTATATGAGCCAGTCAACAATCACAAAGCACATCTCAAGCAACCAATCCCCATAGGTGCCAGTTAAGTGAGACTTTACTGTACTAGGATTTTCACGTGGAAATTAGAGCAATGTGAAAGAAGCATATCAAGACATTTCCAACAGTAGTAGGGGTAATAGGCCTAGTAAAAAAAAAAAAGTTTGCAATTGTATTTAAATACGTTACCGATACAAATAACTTCATATAAAATACAGGAGAAGTCAGTTCTGAGCACATTACGGATGTTGCTTTTGGCTAACATCAAAGATTGAAACATCTAATTTTGTGAGCTTTAATCATACCCTGACTTAATGGAGAAATTAAACTAAGGGAGTCCTGTCAGGGGTATCATGAGAGCAGTAGATTCCATGAGTCCCAGAATCTTGAGGTACTCTCTTGCAGTAATTAAAGTCTGAGTGGAATACCCATGAAAAAACACTCTCTCATATATATATATATATATATATATATATATATATATATATATATATATATATATATATAAATAAATAGTCCCTGTGCAAGAAAGGCTTTTTGTACCAAGGTGTCTATCAGACATCCCAGGCAGACAAATTCTGTGGGATGGGGTAAAAAGATACTTTTGAATATTCTCTTAGATCTCCTATGCAGGCTGGGATTCTGTCACCCAAGTGGGAGATTCCCAACACTTTGAGAAAGACTGCAAAACTAAGAAGAAAATCATCTAAATATAGAAACTTGGATACTCTGTACTTTGCAATTAGTGAGCCAAAACAAATGGCAACCTCGGTGAGACCAATAAGCGTACCAGTCACTTAATCCATCAAGCGGAACACATTTATTGATGAAAATACAAAAACAAAATGTGAATATAAAATGATGTTAAGCGCTTTCACTCATTAATCAGAGCTTCTTCAGAACATCTTTCACTAATGCAAATCACAGTTTAAATACTAAAATTGGCGCCAAAAGATAATACTTCATATTCCCTTTCTTAAAGGAATACCACCATATTACTTACATATTGCTATTTAATATATAACCTAGTTGTATGTAGTACAAGAACCTAGTAATTTATTAGTGTGTAATATTAACATCTATTATAACTTATCTAAAAATAAAATAATGATATAGATATAAAACAATATATGTACCTATACATATTAAAAACATAACAATGTAATTTGATATAAATTAATAATCAATTCAAAAATACATACAGACCTACTGTAGATATATGATATTATTAGTATAAGAGTTGGGAACATTATATTAATATATAAATTATTATATGTGATAAGAATAAATAAATATATATATATATATATATATATATATATGAATAGAAGTTTATATATACAACCAATAAATCAAATCAAATTCATTTATCTAATATCCCATTCAAGAATGTGTTTGCAAGAGATAAAATCGTTTAAACCTGGGGGGTTAGCTGCATTAAGGTAGAGCTGCCACCAAACTTCCTTAAAACTTAATAATTTCTTTGCATCTCCACCTTTGGGATTACTGTAAATTGTATCCAAAATCCCAAATTTAAACTTATGATCAGTGCCCATCTTCTCAACATGCCTATATAATGCATTATTACCATCTTTCCGAGATATACTATAAATGTGGTCATAAATTCTCTTCTTAAAATTTCTTTCAGTTTTTCCCACATAATAACTACGGCATGTCTCACATGTGGCAATATATATAACCATTCTAGTATTACAATTTCCTTCCTTCAACCTTATAATTGTACTAAAATTATTAAAAATGCTTAATTTATGTGCTTCAAAAATATACTTGCATTGATTGCACTTGCCACACTTCCTTGTGCCCTTTGATATCCGGTTCATCCTTTGGTTCTTAGAACACCCCTGATTATAGCTATTGTGTTCAAGGAGTTTCTTCATATTGTCCCCCATTTTATATACCACCCCTGGTTTACTTCCCACCACTTTACCTATATTAGGATCAGAGTCCACTACAAACCAAAATCTATTAATAATTTCCATAATTTTATCTGACATTGGATTATATGTTAAAATAAAAGATTTTTGGTGTGTATTACTGTCATTTCCCCGACCAGTGGGATTGGATTCCTTCTTGCTAAACAAACCAGATCCTAACAGGGGTTTGTATTTTAAACCCCATTCGCTTAACACATATTTTCCTGTGTTTTCCAACATGGATAACAGGTAATTCCTATCCCTGAACAATTTAGTAATAAATTTGATTTCTTCCTGCATGACCTGTAAATTAGAGGTCATGCGGGCAGCACGAATGCATTGTCCCTTGAAAATATTCTGTTTCATTTTTGTGGGGTGGAAACTGTCATAAGCCAAATAATCATTGGAGAATGTCTTTTTCCTGTGTATTCTGGATTGTAGGTTGTCATTGTGCACGTATATATAAGTATCCAAATAAGCCAAACCCTCATTATTCATACTATATGTAAATTTCAAAAAGTTACTACTCATATTCAAAAATTCAATGAAGGTGTCCAATTCACCTTTGGAATCACCCCATAACATATAAATGTCATCCAAGAATCTTGAGTAGTGGAGGATTTTGCTAAAATGCGTGCTGGGGAATAAACATTTTTCCTCCCAATCAACCATAACCAAGTTAGCAAATATGGGGGCACACGCTGCTCCCATTGCTACACCACTTGTCTGTTTAAAGTGTTCTTCAAAGTGTACAAAATTGTTATCCAGAACCATAGTCATAAACTCCATTATAAGACAGATTTCATCCCATGTTAAATTTGCATATTTTCTTATACTATTACAAAATGCATCCAATCCTTCATTTTTGGGAATGCTAGAAAACAGATCAATCACATCAATAGTGACAAAAAGATGTTCTTTCTTCCATTTATTTACGGGATATTTACTTAAAAATTCCCAAGAATCTTTTACCATGTGGGTGATATTGTTGTATATTGACTTAAGTTTAATATCTATGAATTTCCCTATATAATATGTTTTGGAATATCTTCCTGACACTATGGGTCGAAATGGGGGGTCGGAAGTACTTATTTTATTCCCCAGCACGCATTTTAGCAAAATCCTCCACTACTCAAGATTCTTGGATGACATTTATATGTTATGGGGTGGTTCCAAAGGTGAATTGGACACCTTCATTGAATTTTTGAATATGAGTAGTAACTTTTTGAAATTTACATATAGTATGAATAATGAGGGTTTGGCTTATTTGGATACTTATATATACGTGCACAATGACAACCTACAATCCAGAATACACAGGAAAAAGACATTCTCCAATGATTATTTGGCTTATGACAGTTTCCACCCCACAAAAATGAAACAGAATATTTTCAAGGGACAATGCATTTGTGCTGCCCGCATGACCTCTAATTTACAGGTCATGCAGGAAGAAATCAAATTTATTACTAAATTGTTCAGGGATAGGAATTACCCGCTATCCATGTTGGAAAACGCAGGAAAATATGTGTTAAGTGAATGGGGTTTAAAATACAAACCCCTGTTAGGATCTGGTTTGTTTAGCAAGAAGGAATCCAATCCCACTGGTCAGGGAAATGACAGTAATACACACCAAAAATCTTTTATTTTAACATATAATCCAATGTCAGATAAAATTATGGAAATTATTAATAGATTTTGGTTTGTAGTGGACTCTGATCCTAATATAGGTAAAGTGGTGGGAAGTAAACCAGGGGTGGTATATAAAATGGGGGATAATATGAAGAAACTCCTTGAACACAATAACTATGATCAGGGGTGTTCTAAGAACCAAAGGATGAACCGGATATCAAAGGGCACAAGGAAGTGTGGCAAGTGCAATCAATGCAAGTATATTTTTGAAGCACATAAATTAAGCATTTTTAATAATTTTAGTACAATTATAAGGTTGAAGGAAGGAAATTGTAATACTAGAATGGTTATATATATTGCCACATGTGAGACTTGTTAGTGCCTAGTTATTATGTGGGAAAAACTGAAAGAAATTTTAAGAAGAGAATTTATGACCACATTTATAGTATATCTCGGAAAGATGGTAATAATGCATTATATAGGCATGTTGAGAAGATGGACACTGATTATAAGTTTAAATTTGGGATTTTGGATACAATTTACAGTAATCCCAAAGGTGGAGATGCAAAGAAATTATTAAGTTTTAAGGAAGTTTGGTGGCAGCTCTACCTTAATGCAGCTAACCCCCCAGGTTTAAACGATTTTATCTCTTGCAAACCCATTCTTGAATGGGATATTAGATAAATGAATTTGATTTGATTTATTGGTTGTATATATAAACTTCTATTCATATATATATATATATATATATATATATATATAAATATTTATTTATTCTTATCACATATAATAATTTATATATTAATATAATGTTCCCAACTCTTATACTAATAATATCATATATCTACAGTAGGTCTGTATGTATTTTTGAATTGATTATTAATTTATATCAAATTACATTAAGTTATGTTTTTAATATGTATAGGTACATATATTGTTTTATATCTATATCATTATTTTATTTTTAGATAAGTTATAATAGATGTTAATATTACACACTATAATAAATTACTAGGTTCTTGTATTACATACAACTAGGTTATATATTAAATAGCAATATGTAAGTAATATGGTGGTATTCCTTTAAGAAAGGGAATATGAAGTATTATCTTTTGGCGCCAATTTTAGTATTTAAACTGTGATTTGCATTAGTGAAAGATGTTCTGAAGAAGCTCTAATTAATGAGTGAAAGCGCTTAACATCATTTTATATTCACATTTTGTTTTTGTATTTTCGTCAATAAATGTGTTCCGCTTGACGGATTAAGTGACTGGTACGCTTATTGGTCTCACCAAGGTTGCCATTTGTTTTGGCTCAGTAGTTCACTTTACGTGGATTTTTGGATACTTTGCAATTAGCTATAACTGGAGCTAGACACTTTGTGAACACTCTTGGTGCTGCGGGTAGCCAAAAGAGTAAGGCAGAGATCTGATAACATGATCCAGCCACAAAAAGAACTTGAGAAATGTCTGAAATCTGGATAAAGAGGGATGTGATGATAAGCAACTTTTAAATCTAAGGTCACTATAAAACTCAAATAAGAAAGAAGGGGTGAGAAATTGTCTAAGGAAAGCATTTTGAACTTGGAAAGTATCATAAACTGGTTTAGGACAGTAAAGTCCAGAACTGGTCTCCAGGCTTTTTCTTTCCTTGACACTACAAAAATCCTTGAGTAAAAACCTCTTCCCCACCGAGAAGGAGGAACTGTTGCAATTACTCCTCGAGAAAGCATGTAGGACAGATGGGAACAGAGGCGTTTGGTATGGTGGATGTGAAATAATTCCCTTGAAGAGTGATTTTTTTCCCACACCCATCTGTACCCCTACTGAATCAGTCTCGGACTCCATTTGTCTAAAACAGTCTGTTGCCAAGGAGAGAAGTGAAGATTCAGACTTTCTAGAAGGACAAAACGGTGCAGGATTCTTAACATAGTCATTCTGACTTATTTGACTGTCCTTTTTTTGTTACAAAACTGGACAAGGAAGCAGAAGAAACCTTGGAAAATTTAGAGAAAGAGCACTGAAAAATCTGAGATTCCCTGTATCATCTCAACCCTCTCATCACATTTTCGATAACCTTTGCAGTGCAGGGATCAAAAACTAAATTTCTATCCAAACGTAAATTTAAAATCTCATCTGATGTCAGTCTTCATTCCATTCTTGACAGATGGGTTTAGTTTCAATATCTAAACTGACTCAGCTGTTACTACAGCTCACTCTACCCAAAAACTCTTGAGCGTCACCCCTACCCAGAATCCCTCTCTCTCAGTTACCTCAGAGCTCATTTGCTGCTTTCCAAAACAGTTGCATTTAGCTGATACTCTTGAATGTTTGTGAGATTAGGTAAAATGTTTGTCTTTCTTTCAAATTTCTGTTTTTTTCATCTTCACCTCTTTCATTACACTTTGTGTAATCTTTGTATCATTGCTGATACTTTTTTTCCTTTACACTATTGTATAATCCCCAACTATCATTGTTGATAGTTCCCTCTCTCTTTCTGTCAGTAATCTTTCTTCTTCCCATGCATGTTTGTGTACCTCTTTACTGTCATCATTGATAGTCGACTACTACTTCTTCCTTGTTACATTATAAAAAAATAAATAAATATAAAATAATATACATTTCCCTTTCTTTCTGTAAAGGTTTTCCTTGTTCTCTCCCTCTGGCTTGGCTGACAAGGATAAGGCCCCTTCTGGTTTCAAAAAGTGCCAGAAGTCTGGTCATAAAATTCCCTGTTCTGCCTTTCATTCTTTATGCATTTATTGTCTTGGCCCTCTCTATTTACAGGAAGATTGTAGTATCTGCCCTGCCTTCAGCCAGCAGGCTTTACTGGAGAGGCACAACAAGTTAATTTTAAAAGGACTCCTACCATCAGCCTTTGGAGAAGGCTTATCAGCTGCAGACAAAATGAAGACAGATATTTCTTCTCCTTCCTCTTCATCATCTGTTGAAAAAGCAAAAAAGAGAAGTCAGTCAGTTTCGACCTCCCCATTGGTTCCAAATGCCAAAAAGTTGAAGATCTCAGTTCCAAAATTTCCCTGGGAACTGAAGGCCTCTGCTACTGACACTCTGGTGCTGACAACTTCCGTTTCAGCACCGATTACAATTTCAAGTCCTTCCACATCAAAGGCCTCGACTCAAGAATTGGCTTCTACATCCACAACTAAGATTTTTGTGCCTAGAATGTCTTTCTCAACTTCAATAGATCTCTTTTGCTGAGGAACTACCGGAAGTGGTTTTGCAGAGGCCTAAGTCTCCTTCCACTTCCTCGGTCTGCTCCACCAAAAGCCTTTCAGAACTCAACATGGAGCAGCTAGTGGATAAGATTTTGTGGGCTAGAAGGCTTTCACATCCACTTTTGGTACTGATTCATTCTGGTCTTGGTACCGAAACATCCTTCACTCCATTGACTACTCCTGTAACCTCCTTGGAGGTCTTAGAGTCCTCTGTTCTGGTTCTCCCAGCACAGACTTTCTTGGCTCTGGAGTTCACTTCTGTGGAGCCTGAAGTTACCCTGAGCTCTATGTTATCTTTGAACTGGAGACCTCCCGGAGCTCTGGCTACCCTGTCAGCTCCAGGGAGGAGGTCTCAACTCCAGATTTTTCAGAGCTGTCCCTGCTCCTTGGAGCTTTGGCTTGAGATAATTCCACACCTGCTTTGGTCTTGAGGGCTGGTTCTTTGGAGCGGGGAGTGATCCTTGTCCCGAAGCAGTCTTTCTCTGTTCTGGGCTTTCTTCCATCTTTAGGGGCACCAGCCTTCGAGACATTGCAGAGGGCCTTTTCTCTAGCAGAAATTCAGTCAGCACTTTCCCCATTGGAATAGGCCCACCCCCTCTAGCTGTACTACTCCACCTGCCTCTCCACTGAAACAGCGGGTGCTGAAGTTTCAGGTGTCACAGCCACATGTACTGTCATCCTTTGATACCTCCCCAGATTATCCCCCTGAGGGGGTCCCCTCACAAAATGAAGTGCAAGAGGAAACACTTGGAAAGTCACCAAATGTACAGATTTTGTTCAGGGGTGGGATTCCCATGGTCACCTCCTGAAGATGTCTCCTTTGGAGACCTCTTGGAAATTCTAAAGCAGAGGGGTGGCTGGAAGTCCCAAAACCCTTCCTCTGAGGAGTATGTTTACCTGCAGGCATTTGGTACCCACCCATCTACCTCTTAGATGACTCTTCCCACTGATGAGCTCATTCAGTTGATTTTGCAGCGGGTGTGGAAGGCCCCTGACTCTGTTGAGCCCATCCCCAAGAGACCAGACAAGATGCTTTCTGCACCTGCAGACAAACAGTTTTGGGCTAAGGGTCTTGCTGTTGATGCTATGGTCATAGTGGCTGCCACTAAAAAGCAACTGGCTGAGAAGAGTTCCTCTGTCCATCTGCCCAACTGGGAGTCCCAGGCTATGGACAGATTTGGGAAGTGGGTCTATGCTTCATTGACCTTTGCCAAAAGGTCTTTGAACTTTTTGGCATATTTCACCAGACTCCAATGGGATCTGATCAATGAATTATCAGACACCCTAGAGGAGCTGTAGCTGAGGGAGTCCAAGAGAAAGTGGCTTCCCAGTTAGTCACCCTGGAGTCCGTGTTCAATTCATCTATGAGGCTGATCACACAGCCAAAAGGACATCTAGAGCAGTGGGTAAAAGAGATGCCATTAGGAGACACACCTTTATGCACCTTTGTGATTTTTCAGAAACATTCAAGTCTTCGTTCATCAATGTTCCTTTTGACAGAATATCCTTGCGTGGCCCAAATGTGAAAGAAACTTTGTCCAGGTGTGAAAAGATGGCAAGACCCTTTCTGCTGTGGGTGTACATTTTTCCACCACCCCCAAACGTCCTTTTCTAGGAACCAGAGGAGTGGTGGAAAAATGTGGTTTAAAAAATCCCAAGGGCTTTCCAAGACACACGTGGAGGGACTTCCCCCAGAGGCAGAGAGGGAAACAAAAATGGAAGATGCTGCCCTCATGGCAAAGATGGTCCACAAAACCAAGGCATCAGGGATTCCTTCCAAGGCAAGCCCTTTCAGCACTCCTGAAAGGAGGCCTGATTGTCTTCCTCTGGAGGCAGTCAGGGGATGCTTATTCTTGCACCTAAATGCCTGGCTAGACATAACAGATTCCTTGATCCAACAGATCATATCTAGAGGCTATACCATTCCCTTTTCTCAACCTCCCCCTGTTTACAAGAAAATTCCCAATGTTTCAACCAATCAGAGGAATTCAGCAATACAAGAAATCCAAAAACTGCTGGACAAAAGAGTCATCCAACAAGTCCAGCCAGACCAAGCAGGATCCAGAACTTACTGAAGATTCTTTTTAGTACCAAAAAAGACAGGGGACTGGCACCAATTTTGGATCTCAGTGTATTGAACCAATTGGTTCGACAAACAAAGTTCCAGGTGGTCATGGTGCAGTCTGTTCTTCCCTTTCTATAAAAAGATGACTGGATGTGCTCAATAGACTTTCAGGATGTGTATTCCCTTGATAAATGGACAAACACTTCAGAGAGTTCCTCCACTTCTGGCTAGGAACCAGTCACTACCAATTCAGACTGCTGCCCTTTGGACTCACCACAGCCCCCAGGGTGTTAACCAAATGCATGGCAGCAGTAGCAGCTCACTTGAGACTACAAGGATTCCATGTGTTTCTGATCTGGAAAAATGGCACATAACCAGTTCGACCAAGCATCAATTGATAACAGCCAGGGACTACCCCCTCAACATCTGTCTCCATCTGGGGATCACAGTAAATCTAGAAAAGTCATGATTAACCCCCAACACAAAACTTGGAATTCATAGGGGCTGTACTAAATACTCAATGGATAGCATCTTTTCCTCTAGACCATCACAGAGAATTGTGGTTCAGGTTCAAAAGCTAACTCACAGAAAGAAGGTTCCAGTACATTAAGTCTTACAAGCTTTAGGGTCCATGGCAGTTTCTATAACTCTAGTGCTTCTAGCCAGGTTACACATGAGAATTCTGCAATGGCTCCTGATCACCAACTATTGCAAAATGGATCTTCTTTGGTGGATGCACTCCTATCAAGTTTTTCATGGTCATCCTTTTGTTTTTCCAGAGCCGACATCAATAGTGGCCACGGACACTTCCCACCTGGGGTGGGGGGCATTATCTGGGTAAGATGGTCCAAGGCACTTGGTCCTCAGTAGAGGCCAATATGCACATCAATGTCCTAGAGATAAGAGTGGTGCTTCTTGTGTTGCAGGCCTTTCAGGCAGCTCTTCCTCAGGGGACTATTAAAATTCAAATGGACAATATGTCAGTAGTTTGGTACATCAACAAACAGGGAGGAACCAAGCCTTATCCCCCTTTGACAAGAAGCCATCAGAGTGTGGCAGTGGGCAACTTCTTCCAACCGCTTTCTAATAGTAATGAATGAGCAGATGCATCCTTCAGTCTCACGAGTGGTCTGTCAATCTAAAAGAGGTGTAAATGATTTTCTGGCTTTGGGGTCAACCTTGCTGTGATCTGTTTGAATCTCCCCTAAACAACAAATGCAGCAACTACTTTGCCCTGATTCCCCCTCTGGGAAAGTCACTGAGAGATGCTGCCCCCCCCCCAGTCTCCTATATGTCTTTCCTCAGATACCTCTAATTCACAAATTTTTACAGAAAGCAATCCAGTTGAACAGTACATTGATCATCATTGCTCCTTTTTGGCCTCAACAGGTTTGGTTCCCCTTTCTTTGGCCTTATCTAACTTGACAACCCTTGATTCAGGACCCAGTGCCAGATCTCCTGTCTCATCCAGATGGTTTTGTTCACCTAAACATTTTAAACCTCAGGCTGAATGCATGGTTCCTCCAGTTCCATTAATTGCCAGACATCCAAATATTTCCTCACTAGTGTACCACATTCTTTTATCAGCTCACAAACCATCCACTAGAAAGCTATACACCAGTAATTGGAAGAGATTTACCATACAAGCCCTTGAAAAGCAAACGGATACATTTTCAGTTTCCATAGAACATGTCCTAGATTTTTTAGTCTCTGTTTAACACTGGAGTTGCTCCTTCTACATCAAAATACAGTTAGCTGCTATCTCTGATTTTCATAATGGCTTGGATGAATGTTCTTTAGCCTCTCATAGGCTTTGTAAATTGTTCCCAAGAGGCACTCTCCTGTTAAAGCCCCCGTTCAAAGATCTGACCCCTCCTTGGGACTTGAACCTAGTTCTTCAGACAGTGATACATTCTCCCTTCAAACCCTCTGTGGAATGTGACCTGAAGTTTTTATCCTGGAAGACACTTTTTTTTGGTAGCTTTGCGAATGAACCCTTCTTTTTTTACCCAAGGTTGTATCAGAGACTAATATTAGCCAGACAATTAATGTACCAGTTTTCTTCTCTAACCATTCTAACAAAGGAGAGTATGCCTTGCATTTATTAGATGTCCACAGACAACTACGATTCTATCTTTACAGAACAAAAAACATAAGTCAATCTAGTCAGCTGTTTTTCTCCAGTGCAAAGTTGTGCAAGGCAGTCAGCAAGATTACTCTCTCTAAGTCACTGAAAGACTGCATTTCATTCATTTATGATACAAATAATTTAACCTTGACTAAACCAGCCAAAGCACATTCTACAAGGTCTATAGCCACTTCAGCTGTCTTTCAATCCAGAGCTTCAACGGATGACATATGTGCAACAGCTACTTGGGCTAATCCTCATACCTTTATTACTCATTACAAATTGGACCTGGTCTCTAAGAGACGATTGTCCTTTGGCTTGATGGTGCTCAGAAATATCCTACCATGCCTCCACCCAAGATTTTAGGTAGCTGGGGACTCTGTCCCATATGTCAAGGATGGAATGAAGATTGACAACATCAGATAAAGAAGTTATGTACTCAGCATAATATTCCATCTGTGTTGTCTTTCTTCATTCATCTTTGACTCTCCTCCCTCCATCCCCCGACCTCAAAGATTTTGGGTGGAGTGGATCAAACTATTATCTTGTCCAAGCACAGTAGATAAGGCTTCCACCTGATTTACCTTACACATATCTGTATGTATATGTATATATGATTTATATGTTTAGATATCTTTTCTGCAAACTCAGTCTGAGGTAATTTGGGTAGAGGTGAAGCTTGAGAGTTTTTGGCTGGTGCAAGCTGTAGTAACGGCAGAGTCGCCCATCTGTTAAGGATGAATGAATGTAGATAACACAGATGGAACATTATGGTGGTGAGTACATAACTTTTTTTTTTTTTTTACATCCTCTGGGAGGTATTGAGAATGCAGCCAACCAAACCTCCTCAAATCAGTACCAGTGGCAACAGCACTGGATGTACAGAGTTATAAATGCACTTTAAACATTGAGTAATGAGCTGAGAAATAGAAGAAACCAAACCACTCATTTTTCCTCACAGGAAGGAAGTGCAGATAAAACATTCCTCATGCTTTCACAATTAGTCAGAGTGAGCATTAAAATATGAGCCTGACAATTTGAAATTCTAAAAATTAAAGTTGCAAAAATCATACACTTTTTCCCCAAATATACCAATTGTTTTACTATCATTGTCAGAAGGGGAAGGAATAGTTAAAATGCTTGGCAGCAGCTGGACTGAATAAAGCTAAAGCTATAGCTGCTGGGTCAGATCTGGGATGAGTGTACAGAAATTTGAAAGACTGAGGAACTTTGTACATTCTGTCTGCTTCTTCTGTATTCTTAGGTGCAGCAGGCTGGCTATCAAGGAAATCACAGGTTGTGACAAACACATCTTCCAGTGCTAACAGCACCGGGGGAAGGGAGGAGGCTCTAGGAATTCAATTTGTAACATTTTGTAGTACTTTCTGAGAGTCAGAGAAAAGTAGAGTTGTGTAAGTTAAACTTACTATAACAGTAGATGTTCAAATGATCACAGTTGCAAAGGATATAGCAGCTGGTTAGCTTTCAAAGCTTCAGGACGCCTTCCATGCACCCAAACTGTCAGGCAGCTCAAGCAGAGCTGACTAAAAGACAAGTTTAGGCATGAAGCCCTCCAGATCTTTTCTGCCAGCAGAGAATGGGATGCTGATGTCTGTAAGGACAATGTTAAGAACAACAAAAAATAAATGTCCACAGGCTGGCAAAAAAAAAAGCAACAAAAATTAAGGGGGATGGAGGAAGCAGCTACTGCTGCAGTGATCATTGAAACATCTATTATGGTAAGTTTAACTTAACCCAGCTGTACTGTGCTCATCATATTGTAACTGCTGCAGTAGCTATATGGGTAGATTCCTTTAGCTAACTACAAATGGGAGACAGAAAGAAAAGAATCCAAAATCTCCTAGAGAATGATCATAACAAAACGTGATCTGGACCTAGAGAAGCAATCATGCTTATAGTGCTTTGTAAAATTATGTACAGAGTACCTAGTAGCAGCTTCTAGAATCCAACCCTTTCCAAAAAAAGTCATAGATGAAGTTAAGGCCTTGGCAGAGTGGTCCTTGACCCTGCCTGGAATAGTTTTGTTATGGTGAGTATAACATAAGGTAATAGCCTTAGACAACCATTTGGAACTAGTCTGTTTTGACAAAGGTTATTCCCTTCTTCTTACTTTCACAAAAATGAACAATTGATCCAAAGATCTGATTGATTTAGTTCTGTCAAGATAGTATCTGATTGTGAACATGCAAGGTATGGAGTATACTTTCTTCCTCATTTTTAAGTTCAGGAAAGAAAATGGGGAGCTGGATAGTTTGGCTTAATAAACTTGGATACCTCTTTAGTCATAAATGGAAGGTTAGTTCTCAAAGAAATGCTGATCTTGTGGAAAAACAGATTGCAGCTCAGAAGTCTTGCAGAGGTCAGAGCAACCAGTAAAACTGTTTTCCATGTTAAGAACCCAAAGACAGCTAGGTTAGCTGGTTCAAATGGAGCAAGTGTTAGCCTGTAAGATCCCAAGTAGTAGCTGTGACAAAGCTAACTGGAATTTTGTAAATAATAATGCCATTTGTGAATATCAAACTAATTTATATAAGATGCATAGGTTACAAATGTATTAGAACTGTATGTCATATGTATATCAAAACTGCTCTGTACAGATGTTTGTATTGAAAGGGTATTTGTAAAGTCCTGTGTTTAAAGTGTATCCAGAGTGTGTCCCACTGGGAGAAAATAGAGATGTACATGACTATTGTAACTGTTTAAATGTATATATTTTAGCAGTGGAAACTGGAATACAGGAGGTTAACCTCAGTCCAGCAAACATTAGAAAACATCTGAAATGAAATTACTTTATAGGCTAGCCAATAAATATATTTTAATGCAGCTAGAGACACAAAGTCTGTACTAGGAAGCTTTCTGTATTGCCTCTTGGGTGAACTAATTCGTACTTTGGAAGCATAAAGGAATGCAATTGTTTTATAACTTCCAGCACCTGCCAAAGATCTGAGAAAAACTCTTGTATTAGTATTTTTACAGGTAAATTCTAAATACTGCCAGCTTCAGCAACTGGGGTTTTACCTGGGAACTAGAAGTCAGATGATGAGAAATTATGTCATTCTGCAAGCTATCCCAGCAGTAATAGTTTAGATATTTTTTTTGAGAAATCTCTTAGTGAGACAGAGCTTTCTGCATTCTGTCTTGGACCTGACAAGAAGAAGAAGAACCATTCAACACAACATCTGCATTGCTCTAAGTAAGTTATTATGATATACTAACTCACTTAGATACAGTCAGGAATATAGCAACACTTAGTTTTTGTTTTTCTTTATTTGTGCCTCTACTGCAATGTTATTTTAAATATTTCCTGTGGTTTTGAACGCTGACGTCACTGTGAATATATATTTAGTTTTGTCTTGTTCTGTTATAATTTATTAAATATATTTAAACCTTTCATTGTGGCTGATCTGTGTAGAAATATTTAAGTTTTGAGAGTACTTGCATATTTATTTTGTGATACTTTGTGGGCCACTCATAATAGCCTAGCTCTTGGTCAAACTACCATTTGTATTAGTACTAATATTACACAGTAAATTGGACACCCTTTAAAAAGGGACCTAAAGTACCTGATAAGAGAAGTGCCTGGGGGGGAGCAGTGGTAACTACTTTATAGTCTGGGAAGAAGGAGGCATAGCTAGTAAACCTGTACCAGCCCTTCCCAGGTGTGTGTGTATAAATCAAACCTTAAAGTGTGTGCATATCATCTACTTGGGCAGGGACGCAAAGCACTGGTTGGACAGAGAGGGTGCTGGAGGTATTGGCTTGGTCACTAAGCTGAGATCTCCACTATATATCTCATCTATAGCTATGCCAGTGGGGAGTCTTATTGGGGATTTGGAGAAAGAGGGAGAAACCAGCCCCAGACTGACTGTGGTCTCTATGTGCTCTTAAGGGAAATTGCACTTGATGCATAGAGGTGCATCTGGAAATACTGTGTATACCTGCTATTCTCCCAGTGAGCATCCCCCACAGGTGTCAGTGGTGAGGATTGAGGGTCCTTGATTACTGGTCCAGTGGAGGGTCTTCACAGGAGCCACTGCTTTTCTTGGAGGCCTCTTATGCAAAACCCATCTCAAGAACATTTTGACATGTGACTACATTGAAAAAGGAGGCTCCATGGACAGACATGCTGAAATGGCTGGTAAATGAACCTTGGTAGAGGAATAAGAAAGGCCATAGGATAGTAGCTCACACAGGCATTGTAGAACTGAAGAACGATTAGCCCTGAATGAGTGCTGGTTATGTTGTTGGCACCCACTAGAAGACCTTTTCAATTTACTAATATATGATTTACTAGTACCAGCCTTTCTTGCTTCAATTAGTACATGCTACACTTCCTCACTAAACAGGTGCCTAATTATCATCCAGACAATCAGCTGAAGTTGGTTGATGGCTGGGTATATCAAATACTCCTTTTCTTGTGTGAGTAGATCCATTCTGGGAGAAAGCTTGTGGTAATTGCCCCTGACCATTTCCAAATGAAAGGAGAGCCACAGTTGCCTGGGCCAAAAAGGAGTCACCATAATGATCTTGGGGGATTCCTTCTGAATCCTCAGAAGTACCCCATATAGTAGTGGAAAGGGTGGAAAAGAATAGGCATCTGTCTTTTAGCATGGAGTCTGGGAACAGAATCTTATTCAGATAGGAGACAAAGAGGCATACTTGAGGAACACCCTTAAATGGATTAAATCTTGAAAGAACCCCCTGATCTAGTTTCCATTTGTGAGAGGGTCTGTCCAGGGTCCTGCTCAGCTTGTATGTTACACAATTTTGCTTTGATGGAGTGTAGGTTATCTGTAGAGTGAGATTGTACTGTTGAAGCTATAATGCAAGTTTACATGACTAGTATGCAAAGGGGGGGTATGACCCGGTTCCAACATGCTTGTTCCATGTGACTGTGGTGTTGTCTCTAACCACTTGAAGAGGTCCTGGGACCAAAGATGGTTCAGAAAGTTGAGCACCTTGATCAGGGTAAGCAACTCCTTGCTATTTATCTCCTTCATCTCTCCTTGGTGTCCCACACCCCCTGCTCTTTTATCGCTCCAGAAACTGCTCCCCAAGCAAAGTCCAAAGCATCTGTGGTGATAGACTGCTTTAGAGCAGGGATGGAGAAGAGGAGACCTGGATTTAGGGATATTGGTTATGTCCATCAAACGATTTATCTTCTGACAAGCCCCAGCACTGGGATTTGAAAAGATGAAGGGTTTTGATGCTGGGAACAAAGTGCTTTTGGATACCACTGTATCTTTCTCATGTGGAGTCTTGCCAGGGGTATCATGAGAATCATAGGTGCCATGAGACCCAAAATTCCTGAGATATTGCCTCACAGTGACTGAAGCCTGCATGGAAAACCTTCAAAATAGATCCAGATAACAATATACCTTTGAATTGAGATGTCTAGTTGACATTTTCCAGGAACACAATTCTGTGTGAAGGAATTAAGAAAGAATTTTGAATGTTCTTTTGGAATCCCAGCTAGTGGAAGAAATCTCTCACTCAAGAGGCAAATTCCTGCCACTTTGAAAAAACTCTGCCAAGATAAGCAAGTCATTTAAATATGGAAAATGTTGATATCCTGTAGCCTGCAATGAGCAATAACTGGAGCCAGACACAGGAATATCCACTGCACGGAGAGTGTTTACAAAGAGTAAGGCAGGGAAAACGATAATGTGATCCAGACGTGGACAACCTTAAGAAATGTCTGAAGTCTAGCTGAATAAGGATGTGATGATGATCATCCTTTAAGTCTAGTGTTGCCAGGAAACTTGAATGAGGAAGAAGTAACACAATTTAAAGTGACATCAGTTTGAATTTGGGCACTATCACAAACAGGTTTAGCAAAGAAAGATCCACAGCTGGTCTCCAAGCATTTTCTTTCTTTGGCACTAGTAACATCCTCAAATAAAAACTCTCCCCTATCTAGAAATGAGGAACTGGTTCCATCACTCCTTGGGACAGTATGTGATAAAAACAGGGGGAAACAACAGAAGTGATTTGGAGGATGAGGGATGACACCCTGGAAAGGAAAATTTTCCTCCGACTGTTATCTGTAACCTTGATGACTGATTTTCAGAACCCGTTTGTCTGAAACTATCTGTTGTCAGAGAAAAATCAAAATGCAAACTTTCTGTAAGAAAAAAGGGGCCAGGTTGGGAAGGGTTCACAAGGTCTCTAGAATAGTCATTCAGACTTGTTGAACTGTCCTTGGTTTTGTGAAGTTTGAGACATTTTTTGAAACCCCCTGTTCATTTCTTCTTAAATATCTGTTTGCCTGTATTTTGTTGTGATTGATTGTTGGGTTTTTGTTTTTTTTTGCCAAAATTGGATGAGGAGATAAAAAAATCCCTTGGAAATTCAGAAAAAGAGGGCTAAAAAATCTTAGATTCCCTGAATCAGCTTGCCCTTTTCATCTTATTTTTTGAGGGACTAAACACTAAATCTGTATCCAAACAGAGAATTTAAAATCTCATTTTAACATAAATTATTTAAAGCCGATTTTTTTCCTCACAAGAAGAAACTGCAGATAAAACATTCACTGTGTTTTCACAATTTGGCAGAACAAACCTTAAGATGTGAACCTGACAATTCAAAATTCTGAAAATCAAAGTTGCAGAATTATACAGTTTTTTCCCATACCTATCAATAATTTTCCTATCCTTATTAGAGAGTAATATTAGAATTAACTAAGTGCTTAGCAACAGTGGAGTCAACTAAGGCTATAGCTGCTTGGTCAGATTTGGGAATAGTATATACATTTTAAAAGACTGAGGAACTTTATACATCCTATCTGCCTTTTTAGGGGCAACTGGCTAACTATCACGAAAATTGCAGGCAGTAAGACACACTGTCTAATGCATACAGGACAGGAAGAATGGGTTTAGGTTCTGGAAAATCTTTCTGTAACAACTTGTATTTTCTGAGGGACAGAAACCTCAGTGTTCTCTCACTGAAAATAGAGCCACATCATCATCACCCCCCCCTTTTTCCCCATTCATGTGGTTGGGATTTCGTGTCAACTGTCATCATCTCTCTCTTGATTCAGTGCCACTCTGCTGCCTTCTTTGACAGTCATACCTGACTGTGACAGGTCTTCTATCACACAATCTATTTATCCATCTCTTTGCTGGAAGCCCTTGTTTCCTCTCACCTTCTTCCTGTCTATCCCACAATACTGGCACATTCTAGAAGTAGTTTCAGAGAAAGAGGAAGCCTCACAAAAATGATCAGAAACTTAGCTCTCCTCTGAGTTTGAGTCAGAAATCTGAGGAAAATAACATATATCCATCCCTGCATATTCCTGTTCATATTCAGAATCTTGAATCTCCTCAGGAAAATGGAAATTCTCCTTTCTTTTTACCAGAAACTGCTTTAGAAGAAGGATCAGTAGCCTGAATTAAACCCTGAGCCAGACTCGGTAAACTGCTCCTATCCAAAGAGATTTGTGGAGGAATAGATACATGCTTGATTTTTCTTTTTTGTACATGAAAAATGAGGCCATCTGTGTTAGTAATGGCAGCAACTTTTCCAGTGATAGGCATGTATTCTGACACAACATGAAAACCTTCACTGTTCCCTCTTCCAGGATTAACAAGTGTCTCTCCCTTTCCACTGTGAGAATCCTCAACAGCTGCAGAGGACATGACTAACCCCTGGTCCATAGTGGCTGTAGCTACTACACCAGAGGGATCCAGGGTAAAAAATGAGTACTCTGAGATAAATGGCCACAGCAGTCACCCACTTGTAGCTGAGGCAAATTATTAGCCTGCTGTGGCGATAATCTGTTCCATGGTTAAGATGGAAATGGTGTCTCCTGGGGAAGACCACCAGCAATTTTCGATTAACACTACCAGTTCACAAGAGTTCCTTTTTGGTTATAAAAGCATACTGAAAAGCACTTTAAAAAACACTATGCTAGCCCAGAAAAAAATAATCACTCATTTAATAATACATTGTCTAGAGACAGTCCATTAAAACACAATACTCCTAGTTTTGAAATAACTTTCCTGAAGAAAGTAATAAAATATCAACAAAATTAAGAAAATGGAAGTTTTTTTTCCCCAAAGGGAGCTTATCTGCACAGCAAAGTAAAGCACAAGCTGACTGTTGATCCTCAAAAGCCTCAGAGGAGTGTTCTGTTCCAATTTTTCCTTTATTCAGCTCAGCTCGAGCCGCCTGACCATTTGGGCACATGGAAGGTGCCCTGAGGCTTTGGAAACTGACCAGCTGTTATAGCCTTGGCAGGATATAACCCATATAGCTAATGCTACTGTAGCAGCCTCGCCAGGGATGTGTAAACATTCTGCTTAAACAGGGGCACTTTCCCTTCCCCTTCTCCCAACACTGACAAAATGTCTCTCACTTGCAGACTTAAGCAGACCACAACAGCCACAGGAGATGTGGCTAACCCTTCAGTCCACACTGGCTGTATGGGCAACATCAGAGAAATCTGGGGAAAAGATGAGTGGTCTGAGGAACCACCTTTGACCACAGCAGAGTCATTCACCTGTGGCTGAGGCAAATTGCTACCCTGCTGTACTGGTAAAGGCTATTTAGGTAACTTTTCTTGTGGCTGGAACAAGGACTGACTGTGGGACTGGTAGTTCCATGATCACGTCAAAAACGTGCCTCATTCCTGGGGAAACTAAGCAGCACAAGCCAGTAAACATTCAAAAGTAGTATAAAGTCACTTTTCCCAATAAATACACATTAAAAACTACTATAATATACTTTACCAGCAACAAAAAGTAATTTAAACACAGTTTCTACACAGGAAAAAAAAGTTTCAGAATATTTAAATAAACTTTTAAACTGTAAAACACAAATGTTCTCATTTAAAAGAAAAGTGAAGTCACATAGTGAATAAATACACACATTCTTAGCTTAAAATATACTTTCCAACATAGGAAGGTAAATTAAAACATTAAAAATAATATGTGGAAGGTTTCATCCCCAAAGGGAACCTATCTGCCCAGCACTGGAACAACACAAGCTGACTGTCAAATCTCTGAAGCCCAGAGAGGAGCATTCTCTTTGGCTGCAGGAAAGCACTGAAGGTCTTGGGAGGGTGGCCTAATGGTTAAGGTGTTTGCCTTACAAATACAAGGTGCAGGGTTCATGTCTCACAAGAGATAATTGGTTAGGTTTAAAATGGCTCGCAAGGGCAGTTAGCCTAGTACTAATCTATCTATTTAACCCCCCTCTCACTCCCTAAATGGCCCATCTCAATACCGGAAGATTGCCAAATTCCGGTAATAACGGCCACATAGGTAAAAAACGCACTCTCCAAAGCTAAGAATACAGCATCCATGGGACCAGATGACATCCTGGGCTGTGTACTACATGAACTACAATATGAACTGGCACCTCACCTAAGTGTCATGTTTAATCATAGCCTCACCTCAGGTTTCATGCCCACTGAGTGCCGCAGAGCTACAGTTATCCCGCTCCACAAGGGGGGATCCACCTTGGATCCCGGAAACTACCGTCCCATCAGTCTGACAAGCCTTTTCTGCAAGGCCATGGAACATATTATCATAGAACTTATAAACAAAGACATTGGCAACCTTCAAACACTGGGACCCCACCCAGTTTGGGTTTGTGAAGGGCCAATCTTGTCTCCTGAACCTGATTGACTTCTTCGAATCAGTCTCCAGAGCCATGGACAAGGGTAAGGTGGTCCACACAGCCTATCTAGACCTTGCCAAGGCCTTGGACACCATCCCCCACTCTGGAATCATAAACTTTCTAAGCTGGGCATTAATCCCTACATCACCCAATGGGTTGCTTACTGACAGAACCCACACTGTAAAAGTAGCCGACTCCAAATCCAGCTCCAGACAAGTGACAAGTGGAGTACCTCAGGGTTCAGTCCTGGGACAGGTCTTGTTTGGCATCTACTTCTCTGAAATACAGGCTAACACTAAGGGACTCTGGATAACAAAGTTCGCAGATGACTGCAAATTGGGAGCCATTATTGAATCCCCAAATGATGTGGATACTCTACAAAAGGGCCTTACAGAAACAGATGATTGGTGCCAGAGCCATGGGCTCAAGCTCAATGCCAAGAAATGTATAGTTTTCGCCTTTGGGAAAAAAACATGTATCCATGAATTACCATATAGGTGGCAGTACACTAAACACCGAAAGTGTGATAAGAGACTTAGGGACACAGGTGGACAGTGGTCTCACCTTCAATAACCACATCGCCACAACAGTCAGGAAATCCTTCTATGTGGCACACCTCATCACTAAGGGCTTTTCATCCAGAAAAAAGGAGGTCATTGTCCCACTGTACTCATCCCTCATTAGACCCATTATAGAATGCAATGCCCCGTTTGGTATGTACCTCTCAAGACATCTGTAACAACTGGAAAGACTGCAGAAATACCTCACTAAAAGAATCACAGGCCTAAAGCAGATGCCCTATGCTGACCGCCTTAAAAAAACTCCAGCTATACTCTGTCACATATCGTCTACTCAGAGGCGATCTCTGCTTAACATACAAGGCCATATCAAACCCAGAGCTGTTGGACATGCTACACTTAAAGAAATCCCAATCCCTCAGAGCCACATGCTCCAGGGATCTAAACCTTGTCATCACAATAAACAAAACATGCTGGAGGGATAGGTTCCTGACCCAGAGACTCCTCAGACTCTGGAATAGATTGCCCATACATGTCAAGCAGAGTGCCTCTTTGGCCCTCTTCAAAAGGAACCTTGATGATTGGATGGGAGAAAGGAAATTCACCCCGGGATCCCATCAGTCGCCCTGCTAGACAGGGATCCAGGGAAGTAAATAGTGTGGAAAGAAATAGCCAGGGAATTGTTATGGCTGGGCTTGTATAGGCCCTAGGGCTGATAGCCTAGTACCAACCTATGAACCTATGGTATCCAAACCTGTATTTATAATCTGCTCAAGTTGAGTTAACTCATGGTTTGGGCACCTGGAAGGGGCTCTGAAGCTTTGGAAGCTGGCTGGCTGGCTGTTTTATCCTATGTAGTTATAACACATATAGCTTAGGCTACTGCAGCAATGATAAGTATGAGGATCATCATGCATTCAACACTCATTTAGAAGACCAGCAAGAAGCCTTATAAATCCAGGTCATGGCTTGTAAGCCTTCTTTAATATTAATGAGATGGCAGAAAATATTAATCCCTTATTATAATGGTCAATACCTGTCCCATATGCTGGTATAATCCACATAAATGATTCAAAATGTTAGTCCTTCACAAATATAAAGAAACTAAATGATAAGCTCCTGAGCTGTGCACAATGTTTTGACCACTGGGTGTAGGAAAACCTTGCTGGCATTCCTGTATGTGTGTTCGGTGTTCATTTTGCTCTGGCCAACTCTTCTGGCCAGGGGACAAATTCTAGGAAGATATGCGTGGCCAGTATGGAAATCTATGAATACTGCAGTGTGCTCGTGTGTTTTGAGATTTACTCAGGTAATGGGTGCCATAAGGAACTGATTTTTGTTAGCTTTACATAAAAACTTGGTGTATCCATATGCATCCTTTCACAATAAAATGTAATGCTCTGCACTGTCAGACATAGTACAGTTCATATTTCCATGCCACACAGTAATAAGCAGCTTCCCCTGTTCTCTTATCAAAGCATCAATACTTAGGTAGCATGCAATGTGTGGTGTAGAGAAAATGTATGTGATCTCTGATGAGCGCGCACACACATTTTGTAATAGTTGGCTTGCATATTATTCATGTGTGTATGTATGTATGTATATGCGTGCATGTATGCATGCTTGCCCTACAACAGACTGGCATCCTATTCAGGTTTTTTATTTTTTATTTTACCTAGCACCCTTTGAATGTGAGAAGAGGTTCCTGTTCTGTATGACCCTGCACTAGATAGTGCGTATCAGGAATGAAAGAAAGGTTAAGGCAGTTATTGGAGAATAAATGAATAAATATCTTTAGTAATCTTTACTGAACATTTTAAAATATATTCTTTCTCTTTCCTTTAAGGTCTCTTTCCTTTAAGTAAGGCCTAACAACTGCTATATTGAATGGCTCTGTAACTGCATTAAACAGAGAAACAAAAATATGGGGACTAGATTATGACAGGAAACTGATAAATAGCTGACAAATTTAAAGGGTTTGCCCTGGTTTAGTAAATGTGTAGCCTGAAAGTTGCTCACAAAATAGGTGTGGAAACTTAAGTATGGGTAGGAGTTTTCCACCTGTGAATAAAAACATTTTTTCATGAAATTATTATTATTTTCTATTATTATTATTGGTACTTTTTTCTGCCTTATCTTAACTTTGATGGGAATTCTCATCCAAAATACTGCTTTGAAATCTAGATTATGTCTGGTAATCTATAGTAGTTTTCAACAATTTGATACTCTTGAGAAGGGGCGGCCCTTGCTATTGGACTGCTGGACTGCAGCCCCCTCAACTTCAAACTAAAAAAATAAACAAAATAAAAAGAAAAAAAATGGACTTCACACATGCGCACTAGTATGCACAGATTGTCTCAGCAGCAGTTCAGCTGCAGTCTCATCGGGGGACAGGGAGTTTACAACACGTGTGTGTGTGTGTGTGTGTGTGTGTGTGTGTGTGTGTGTGTGTGTGTGTGTGTGTGTGAAAATGCCCCAGGTGCAATATACTGGTGGTTAGACTCATGGTGGTGTGGTAGGGAATACCTCAGGCTTGAACCCTGTACCTTGTATGCAGGTGTTAAAGACCTGAATTTCACCACCATTTGTAAAAAAAATTGCAGATTTTTGCCTCATATTTGATCTGATCTGTTCCTCATAATATCTGTGGTTTGTAAGGGTTGCAATGCTTGATATTTGATGGTGCAGTGGTAGCATTGTTGCCTCACAGCTGCAGGTTCTCAGGTTTGCTTCTTGGCTGGGGTGCCTTCTTTGTGTGTGTGGGGGGGTCCTCTATCTTCTTCCTGTGTTTGTGTGGGTTTTCTTTTGTGTCCTCCCATGTTACAAAGACATGTCTGCATTATTTCTTCCTGGGCCTCTGCTGAGAATTGTTTTTTTTGTTCCAAGCCAGACTATCCTGATTAACAAATGTTAAAATTGACAGGCATTTGAATTTCAGACTTCAGGTTTCTGAATGTTTACTTCCTTGCATATTTGATGGTGCAGTGGCAGTATTGTTGCCTCACAGCTATAAGTTTTCTGGTTTGATTCTTGGCTGGGGTGCCTTCTGTGTGGAGTCTGCATCTTATCCCTGTGTTTGTGTGGATTTGCTCTGGTGTCCTACCATTTTACAAAGACGTGTCTACAGTATTTCTCCCTGGGCCTCTGCTGAAAATTGTTTTTGTTCCGTCAGAAGTAAAATTGACAGACATTTGAAATTCAGACTTCATATTCTTCAGAAAATACATAGTAAAACAACTTTTTATTCTAGCAATAAATATATAGTAACACAACCTTTTATTATAGCAATTTTTTAAGTTTATAAGATGGCTATTTGAAATTTGTCCTTATTTTTGGGACTGTAATACCCTGTTAGTGGCTTTGTCCAGGTTTTTGTGCTAAGGTTGACAGCTATGGCAAGAACTGAATTCACTGAATATGTTTGAGGGCTGTATTCCCTCATTACTGGGTTTGTCCAGGTGTTTTGTGCTAAGAGGTTTATGGTGAGAATTGAATTCATTAAATGATAGCCATTTAAGTTTCAGTCTTCCTCTCTTTCACAAAGCAGCTGATTTGGCATAGTGGTATGTTGCTCTTGACTGTTTTGCACAGGGACCTTGGCAGTAAAATGTACGGTGGTAACGCAGCATTTTTCTTTCACAAAGCAGGTGATTTGGCATAGTGGTATGTTGTTCTGACTCTTTTGCACAGGGACCTTGGCAGTAAAATGTATGGTGGTAACACAACATTTTATTCTAGCAGCTTTCCAAGATTATACAAGCAATATTTAATGTGTCCCTGGTTTTTGCCCTTTTGACCCACCCCAATAAATTTGGCTTTTTCCAGACTTCTTGTGCTGCAAAGTTGAGATGCAGTTGAGTATTGAGTAGATTTTACAAGGAGCTGAGAGCTGTAGGGGAAGAGAAGTTTAGTGCTGATTATGCTAAGTCAGCTCACATTGCTAATAGCACAACAGGTTGTGTACTTGCTTTTGATGCAGAAAGTTGTTGGTTCTACTCCCATAAAAAATTAAGATACTAACTATGAGCCTGTTATCAGTTTGCCATCCATTTCCTATTGCAATATTACTAGCTTATTTTTAATGCAATTTATTCCTCAGGGGCATCAGACACTATTTTTCGATGAAACCATGAAATATAAAGGTGATTGCTAGCAGCAACCTCTTTATTACAGATTTATTTAACGTGGAATTATTTAGATTACTTTTTTACTACTTCAGAGATTGTGCATATTTACTGATAATGGCAGACTGTAGAATTGTGTATATTTACTGATAATAGTGGACTGTAGAAGTTTGAGTAGACTTTTATGATTGAAATGTTCTGAATTGGACAGTTTTGTTTCATTGTTTACTGGAAAAATGTTCAAAGCAATAGGAAGGTGTATCAAAGAGCACATGTATGTTTCATATGCAAGGGGCCTATGATTTGAAAACAGCCCAGAATTATTTTTTATCTGCCACGGGTAAAATGTATTTTCTTTGAATGTGGGTTTTAATGTTGTTTCAATGAATGTGAGTTTCAAGGGCAGAGAAGTTTTAATGCCAAGTTTGTTTAGCAGATGTCTTAGTGTTTGTGCTGTAAAATGCAAAATAAAACTTTCAAATGAAGTTCAAATCATCATAGAAGTAAATCAGTATGCACATTAGTGTTTATGGTAAATGGAGTGAAATAGCAAAGTAATGGATCATTAGAATGGCTGCAGGGAGGCTCCATTCGACCATGGTTTTGTGAGGGGGAAGGGTGGCAAACTTAGACAGCCCCAGCTGAACTATACCTCCCAACTGTCCAGATTTTCAAAGAATGAATAGATTTTTTTGCTTCTTATTTTTGGTTTGTTCCTCATAAAATGTGTGGTTTTCTGGCAAATCATTTAGGAATTAAGTCACTAAATAATGACACACTAGTTTCAGACTTCATAACCTTCAGAAAAATGCATGCTAAAGTAAGACCTGTTCTATCAACTGTCCCAGTTTATAGAAGAGCAATTTTTAGTACTGTTTATATGTTCCCCCAGTATATTTGGCCTTGTCCAGATTTATGTCCCAGTTTATACAAGAGCAATTTTAGTACTGTTTATATGTTCCCCCAATATATTTGGCCTTGTCCAGATTTATTGCATTAACAGGTTGAGAGGTACATGCAAATAAATTGCTTTATAGAATTAGGCATAGCCAAACCTCTGAACTGTCCCTGATGTTGGCACAAAATGTTGCTCTTCCCCTAATGATCCCTCCGCAAAATAGCAATTTTGGAAGGAAACATGGAGGGTTTATAATTAAAAAATAACTGTAATAATCAGATTATTTTTATTTCAGAAATGCATGTAGATTATTTTATTTTGTCAGCTGCTCAAGTTAGCAGTATTAATATTAAAGTGTCCCTTCTTTGACAGGTTCCCAGCTGTATTGTGTTGCTATTTTATATTTTTACATCACATTTTTGGTCCATTTTTCAGAAAATTGTGTTTTTTTGGCAAATTAGTGACAAATAATTAAAGACTGAAGTTATAAAATAATGACAGACATTTGAGTTTCAGATTTCATACCATTCAGAAAATTCATACTAATGCAAGACCTCTATTAGCTTTCTAAGTTTATAAGAGCAATATTTAAAAAATTGTCCTTATTTTTGGGCCTTTGTCCCATTTCTTTGTATGGCTTTGTCCAGTTTTCTTGCTCTGAGGTTGAGAGGTATGACAAATGTGTCAGGGCCATCACAAGTCAGCCAGAGACATTTCAAACTGTGACATACTTGTTACACCCCACTCCCCCATGTAGTGACTCTGGATGTGTCGAAGCAAGGCAAGGAGTAGTTATGCAGTGTAAACATGCAGAGAATCCCACCCATCAAAGGTAGACACAAGTACTAGAGTGGCTTTTCATCTGTCCTTGATTTTTACAGAACGGTCTGGTTTCTGTCATATTTTTGTACTGTTGATTTATGCTTATTAATCAAAGTGCCTGTTGCTCTGTGTTTAAGTAGCAATACTTTAATGACCATAAGGTAAGCTTGTCCGAGATCGTAAGATGCAAGTAAGCTTTAATAAGCATACTGTTAAAAAATTGCCAACATTGAAAGCCTTTCTGTTGTTGCCATGCAGAGAATACTTGACTAGATAATGTAAAGAACAGGATTCCATTATTTTAAAAAGCTCATTACACTTGTTGGAGACTTCCAGTCATCTCTACAGACTTTACCCGTAAACTAAACAGAATGCCAATCATGTGTGGTCCATAACCTGTACAGTAATCCTTTAAGCAATGTTTCTTGAGCTTGTTTCTTGTTTGCTTTTCATTTTTTACTTCCATGTTTTCCCCATGAAACAAGTAGATAGTTGTCAGGCAGCAGGTCTTTTTTGGATAAGAAACACTTTTACAAGTGGGGGCATCACAGAGATTTCTACTTTCAGCATGTTACTTGGTACTTTAATAAAGCTGAATATAAATTATAATTAGAACTGCAATGCAAGGAGAAGTGGTTTGAGTTGAGTGCTTCTGGTTTTTCTTGTACTTGATTTTGACTGGCATTGAAGTAATGTATTTAAAAAGTAATTTATTTCTTCATGCCTCACAACCTTTTGTTTCCATCTAGATATTAAGTAAGCTGTCATGCAGCCAATGCATTGAAATATTTTTATACTTCTACACTTATTTTTGTCTTGATTGGACTCTCATAATGATGGTTTGCCACCCAGGGCAGCGTATTTTATTAAAGTTAGTTTCTGTGGTTTTGAGCATAGCTCCTCCCCTTTCTAGTTGGTCACGCCCCTTTCCCTTGACCCCACCCTTTCAGTTGTCTCCTGCAGCCCCCCTTTGATTTGAAGTCACCAGCCGCCACTGCTCTTGAGTCATCGTGGGGATACTTTTATTTGCTGAGTTTGCATTTCCGTCTTGTGTTAAGTCCTTTTTTGTTAGCGTCTCCAGCTTCCTCTCTCATCCCAAGGACATGCAACAGCAGGCACTTAATTACCTTGCAATGTATCATTTAACTGGCATTTGTTTATGAAGCCAGATATAAAACACCTAACAGACATATCTCAATTAAAAAAAGATGCACAAAATAAATAAAACATTAAAAAAGGGTTACAGGAACGAGACATAAAAGGGTAACCACAAAGTGGGGAGATGTGTGAGGTGCTCAGAATGTAGGGTAGTGAACAAATGTTTGGCTCAGGGAGCTTTGGACTTGCATAAGATTTGGGGTTTGCAGGAGAATCTGTGAACTTCATAGTAGAATATGGGGGCTAGAGATGACAGTAACTGACGTCACTACTTTTGCTTGGGTGCAAACAAGATGAGGTGTCAACTTTTCAAGTGCACTTCCCTGTCCTTGGCCTCATCATTTGCTGCTTCCTACTGACAATCCTTATCCAAGCATGTTTTACTCAAGTGCAAGCAATGATCCATAGTTTATTGGCTTCTTATTTTTCTCATAGTTGTATGACATGGAAGATAGTATGTGGGTCTGAGGGCAAACCTCTCCACATGGGGTGTGCAGGAGGCTTGCCCCTAGAAAAAAAATGTACTTACATTTGGCTAAAGCTTGAACCGATTGCAACTTGATGAGACATAATGGAACCAAAGTAGATTGCCTACTTAGGAAAGAAAGGATAGAATGAAATTGGAGATCTGGAGGCCAGTGACAGGATATGGTGGGAAAAGACCTGAGGAAAGGCAGAAGACAAGAGGATACTGGCCGATTCTGTTACTTGAGTACAGGTTAATGTGGCACAGATAAAGATGAAGGTACATACAGGGAGATGCAGCCATGAAAGGAAGAACAAGGAAAAAGAAGCCAGTATAGAAGGACAGATGTCAGTAGTGTGAAACATTTAACCAGATAGGGAGAGAGAAAGGCAAAAGTGAGAAGGGTACAAAGGTTTTTATAGGAATAGCATAGGTGAGAGGGGAGATTAAGATGCAGCACAAAGACAGAAGAGGAGACAACCAGTATAGCAGATAGAGAGAGAAAAGGGCTGGGAGTGGTGGAAGTAGAAGGGTTCCTATTACGTAATCACAGACGCATTTTGTCGAATGCATCTTGATCGAACATAAAAGAATGAAAAGGCAAAATAGCGAAGTGGCTTTTAATGAAATTCTTTCCCTGGGAAATAATTTGCTTGGCCGCTTCTGTTACTTTGCCATTTTTGGCACTGTAGTGCGATCTCGGAGTTGGTATATTTAAGTAGGGGGGTGTGGGGGGCATGGGGGTGTTCACTTTTGTAAGTGCACGATGATATAATATACACCCGAAGTAGAAGTGGGAAAGGTTATAGAAGGGCAGGATGTGAAAGAGATGAGAGACAATATGATGACAGAGATTATGTTTTTTGTAGTGGCAACCTCAGACTTGAAGGGTATTAAAATCCTAGGCAAGTGACCAAGGAGCACACATCTAAGTGAAACCAGTTAAGGGGCTAAGATTCAAAGATGTAGGAAGAGGTGATCAAAGAGATGTCAGCAGTGAGAGGTTAATGCTTGTTATGGTGTACGCAAAAACCAATGTCTGAACTGTCAGCAAACAGCTAAAGTTAACTTGGAGTATGTGTCTACCTGTTTGAGCCAATATTCATTTTTCCCCTGGAGAGCACTCTGCTTTGGCTTGTAAGCAGCCCCCACACACACACACACTCATCTTCCACTTTCTCTCGTATTCCCTTCTGTTAGCAAATAGTATCTATAACTGATCAATACTGTGTGTTTGTTAATTTAAACCAAGACCAGAGTAGACTACTGATACAAGGTTATCCTGTTTTTCCACCTGAGAAATGGTTAAGAAATGACTTACAGTTTCAGAGCAGTCCTTGGTCAATTCTGATTGTTTCTTAAGCACAAACTTGTCTTTGCTTTGTCTCATTAGAAGCAGTACAATAGAACTGCCTGCTCACACCCTTGTTCTCCCCCTCCCCCTTCCCTGTTTATTACCTTAAGCCAATCCCAAAGTTAATAAATATTATCTGTGGCGGGCACCATTTTAAAACTACAACCACCGTTTGTCACTATCATGTGTTCATTTATCAGTTTACTCTGTTACCTGATTGTTTCCAGCCCCTCATAAGAGCTACTAACAGGGTCTCTACCCACTTCACTCCCCACCCTGCCCAGTATTGCCTCCCGCCTCCAGTGGTCCTACTTTTATTACACTCAGAAACCCCACCCATCTTTCCAATAGCCAACCACAGCACTAACCCAACATTACCTCCTCCATCTTCCCACTACTATCTCACCTCCTCACCTAACATGTACAAGCATACCTTACCTATGCTCACTGCATGCACTCTCCTTGCATATCTTACATCCTACCAAAACTCTATCATTCCCCCACTCAACCACTACCACTGTACTACTACTCACACCACCACTCATATCTCACCCTCACTCAGTTCCCCTCCCACCAACTCAAGAACTATCCCTATGCACCCCCACATATTCTACCAACTGTATTACTGAAACATAAACCATCCCTACAACTTAACATAGTAACCCTCCCACCATACCTATTACCCACAGAGCACAATCATAAAGTTTCCCTAATAAACAAACACATTCAAAAACTGAGAAAACTAATAACCTCATGCATATCAAAACCAGCTCTTAGTAGAGACATCCACCCCAAACCTGGCCCTACCATCTCTAACCCCAATCCTCATAATCAGACTAGAAACCACAACTTCTCCTATATCGCAGCCAATAGAAAGCCAAGTGACTTCCTTCTACTAAACCTCAATATTAGAAGTATATCCAACAAAGTCCATGAACTCCATGCCACCATAGACTTGTACTCCCCAGATATAGTCATCCTGACAGAAACCTGGCTAAAACCTCACATTACCAGTGAGCAAATACTCCCTACCAGTTACGGCATACTAAGAGTAGACCGGCTAAACAAGAAAGGAGGCTGTGTAGCTATAATATTTAAACAGCATCTAAACATCCATATCTTAAAATCATCAGCTCCACAAATAGGCAATGAAGAAATAATATATGACAACCTCAAAATAAAACAAAACCATCAACATAATTGGATGCTACTTCCCACCTGGCCAAAACATCCCTCCATTAGAAAACCTCCTCAGCTGGTCCACCCACCATCTCCCCCAAGAAACTATAATTTTAGGTGATTTCAATATTGACTGGCAATCCTATTCTGGCAACCATCCAATCCATCATGTAAACCTTCATGGCTTCACCCAACTAGTCCAGTTGCCAACCAGGATAAATAAAAACTCCAGCAAGCACACTACCCTGGATTGGCTACTAGTCAGTATGAGCCCCCATTCATATATAACAGGCTGCTTATCAGATAGCCTCAGTGATCACTCCCCAATATTCCTACTCAAAAAATACCTCTACCAAGCTAAACCTGTCATCTACCGTCAAATACATAAAAAACTAAACTTTAACCCTCTCACATTCATCTCATCCCTCAAAGAATGTAACTGGCATCCTCTAAAGTACCTCAGTCTTGATGACGCAGTTGAATATTTTTAATACTACCTTCCTGAGCATCCTTAATTACCATGCCCCCATAAGACTTTCCAGAACCAAAGCACAAGCCTCCCCATGGCTACAGAAAACCACTAAGTCAGAAATTAAAAACAGGGATAAAGCCTGGGAGTACTGGTGCAAAACCAAAACCCCCTCAGCTAGACAGAAATTCCTAGAATAGAGTCAAAAAGCTAATAAAACAGGACAAATTCCAATACTACCAGTTTGTCCTAGACTCCTCCCAACACAGCCCCAAACAATTCTAGTCCTCCATAAACTCCATCCTCCACCCAGGTAAAGTCAGTACCCCTCTTCCTAACATCCCTCACTCCTCTAAAAATATTGCTACCTCATTCAACACACACTTCACACAAACCATACTATCACTAGCTAAACAACACAACAACACAACCCCCCTCTCCTCCAACCCACACCTTCAGCTAGTAATCTCCCCACTGCCTTCTCTTTTTCTCCTGTACCTACCTCCAACATAAAAAAAACTCTTAACTAAACTTAAGCCCACCAAATTAGCAGCAGACAACCTCCCAAGTGAATACCTACAAATTTCAGCTGATGCTCTGGCCTACCCAATATCCATCTTGATTAACCGATCTCTGTCAGAAAGTTACATTCCCACACTGTGGAAAGTATCACATATAATTCCCCTCCACAAAGGCGGCCCCTCCACAGAACTAACCAGTTACTGCCCCATGGTTATTCTCTCTCCACTCTCCAAAATACTAGAGAGATGCATACACTCAGGTCTCAGACTACCTTCTTACTTACAACCTCCTTTCCAATACTCAGCATGGTTTCCGACCAAACCATAGCATTACCACTGCCTTACTTTTCTTTACTAAAACTATCCTTCAGCATAAAAACAATGGCTATCTCTCCTCTACTACTTCCCTAGACCTATCTAAAGCATTTGACATGGTCCCACAGAAACAACTCATCTCTGTCCTCAGTAACCTATCTTTCCCTCAATCAGTCACCAAATGGTTTCAGAGTTACCTGTCTGACTGCCAACAATCCGTTGTATGGCAGAATGACATATCTCCCCAACTACCTGTCTCCATAGGGGTTCCCCAAGGATCCATCCTCGGACCCCTACTCTTCTCTGTTTTCACCAGTAATCTAACCTCTGCCACCAAACATGGCTCACTCATACAATACGCAGATGACACAACCATCATCTGCTCAGCCCAGTCCTTACCCAAACTGAAAAACGTCACACAGGAAGCCTTTTTCTCTGTTGAAACTTGGTTATCCGATGCCCAATTAATACTCAACCCAAACAAAACTAAACTACTCATCTTCCAACCCACCAAACGTACTCAAAACAACTCTCACTTTAACATCACAGCAAAAGACAACACCACTAAATACCCAACTGAGCACACCAAATTGCTAGGAGTGGAAATAGACAATAAACTAAAATTTGACATTCACATATCCATGACCATAAAAAAAGTCCACAAAAAACTAGGAGCATTATACAGAAATAAGCAACTTCTCACCAAAGCAGCAAAGATTTCAATAGCAAATTCCCACCTTATCTCCACCCTACTTTATGCCTGTCCAATATATACCAACCTAAGGCAATGCGATCTAAACAAGCTAGAGACCTGCTACAACAAAATCACCAAATTCGCCACAGGGGTATCCTACCGTAGTCACCACTGTCTCTCACTTGCTGAACTGGGCTGGCTTGAAATCCCTCACCTCATTCAGTGGTATCAACTCTCACTCACCCACAAACTAGTAAACCATCCACTAAATGTCCCATCCCTCCAGAATCTACTCCAACCCTATCACACCACCAGACCACTAAGATCCAGCAACAAAAATCACTTGCAGATCACTAAAGCCAATAACTCTGCTGTTGTAGCATTATTCTCTTGCACCATAGCCAAATTATGGAACTCCCTCCCACCCACAATTACCTCCATACCATCATGCACCCACTTCAAAACTTTACTAAAAGCACACCTAAAAACATGCTGGCTATGCCCTTGCAACTCCCACTCTAATATCACCCACCCCATCCAACCACTACCTTTCTTTCCACTCCACTAACTACCTTGATTATAGCAAGCTCAGATGCTCATAAGCCTAGTACTTATTATACAGCAGGAACTTCTTATTTAACATTTGTTAATGTCTGTTATGTACTTCGCAGATAAAGATTCTAGTTATCTACTGATGTACTATGTTCTTCATCTGTAAATATGTTTGTAATTAATTGCTATGTTAATCAAATTGTTAATCGCTATGTAATCCAATGTAACTACTGTCTATTTTAACTGTGGAGCTTTTCTCCTCGGGCCTCTGCTGAAAATGGACCTACGTCCAGTCGGACACTCCCGGTCAACAAATGTAAATAAATAAATTTGTCAGAGGAGACAGCTCACATGGTAGCAGGAGACGAGGAGATAAAGGTAACATTCTTAGAATTGTTACCTCCATCAGCAGACATCATGCTGAGGAGAAATAAAGAGAGAATTAAGAAGCATGATGGTTGTTTGTGGCAGTGGACAAGGGTGGAAGGCTTGATACTCTTAGGAGGAACTGGAGGAAAGCCCATGCCTATACAATGGACAGGCTATATCTTAGTCCAGAAGAGAAAGCAGTGCATAGTGTGGCCTTTAGAAAGTACATCTCATCAAATATACATTACTTCCACTAATGTGTAAGAAAGAAAGGAATTTGACAAGTAAGGCAGAATGCAGAGAAACAAACGAGTGATAGAGAGCATAGCAAGTAGTCTGGGTGGAAAGATGGAGGAGCTACAAACACTAATGCAGGAAAGTTGAGTGGACATTGCTGATATCACAGAAATAAGAGCCAGTGACAACAGAGGGGCTGATGCGGAAGTGCCTGGGTACAGGTTGCTCAGGAATGACAGAGAAGGGAGTGATGGATGTGGACACACACAGACTAGCGATCTACATACAAGTAGGCCTGCAAGGTCAGGGAGGAAGGAGAAGACCAAACTGAAAATAGGACCACAAGGGAGGCACGGTCAGAACCAATGTTAAGTTATTGAGGTTGGGGGAGGGGAGGTGGCAATGTGCTACAGGATATCCACCTCCAGACACATCAAGAAGGAAGATGTGAGACAATAAGAAGTGCTGTACAAGGAAGTGTGTTAGACTGCCTCTGGATCTGCATCTGCATGAAGCAGATCAGGGTGGAGAGGAACTGGGAACTGAATGAGGCCTCAGACTATGAGGGGCTCAGCAAAATGTTACAGAATGAATTGAAATCTGGGAGTGGTCCTAAGACAGCAGGGTGGAATAGTCAAGCGAAGGATTGTGAATGATTTGAAAAGGCAGAATAAGTGGACAAAAAGGTGCCAGAAGTGTTATAGTTCGGCTATAACCATCTTGGTATGAAGTATCCGCTGGGAGATGTAGAACTAATGGGAAAAGAATTGGAAGTGTGTGTGTGTGTGTGTGTGTGTCTGTGTGTGTGTGTGTGTGTGTCTGTGTGTGTGTGTGTGTCTGTGTCTGTGTCTGTGTCTGTGTGTGTGTGTGTGTGAGATACCCTGATATATTTAAGTGGGGCATGGTCCAGGAGGAAAAGGGAAGACTGTGATGGAGGGAGTGGTGGTAGAATGTTAAGTGATCTTAAAGGGCAGACAAGAGATGTTTATTTTCTTTTCCTTCTCCCAAATATATCTAATGCAATAATATAATCACTAGATTAGCAGTTCCCTAAATTGTATGTTTGTGTGCATGCATGCATGTGCAGTGTGGATACGAGTATGTGTGCATCCTGTCCAAATCTAGTTAAATGCCTTTTGCTATCTGCTTGCAGGGACAAGCTCTACTTCCCTGTTAATCCTGAACAGTCAGTACTGGAGAATGAATGACGGCTTTCAATGTGTCTGTCAGATGTATTATTTTCCATCACTGTGCAATGGGGCAGCTGTCATTTTCAAGTTTTTGCTAGTTAGGTATACGCATGCATGCATTTGGAATAGCTTTGTAAATGCAACTGGCATGTTCAGAGTCAAAGATGATTAGAAAAGTTAACCCATAGTAAATAAACAGTAGCTTAACAATATGTAAAATATGTAGTTGAATACCATATATTGAGTCTTGCTTTGTGTTATTTGTAATTGTATAACAAAGGATCATAATTAAGATAATGCATTGTAACAACAATCCAGACAGCATGGCTGTCTAGATGCAACAGGACATGTTTTATTAACACCTTTATAGACATTAGGGTAGATTCTGACTTAATGTCCTATATAGTAATGGAAGGGCTGTGAATGTTTGTTTTTTTCCCCTTTCCTCTGATTACGTATAGCGAATTAATCAAATGATGGACTGTACATATAAATAATTATAAATACACTGACGCTATGTGTATTTCAAATCACAAACATTTTTTACTTTGTGAAAATAATTATTTAGAATATTTCACTACGTTTATATGTCACCACATTTATCTCAGAAGATTAAATTAGAAAAATATGCAATATTCCACAGTGTAAAAAGTAACGGGATATTGCCAGTGCTTTTCATTTTAAGTGTTTACTTATAAATTGAAAATATTCCCAAAAGTAGCTATTAAATATATCTTAGGATACTTCCCTTATAGTTCTAAAAGCTGGACTTCTGCCATTTGCCAAATGCTCATTTAAAAAGTGGAATTATAGTACATTAAGAAGTGATTCAACAAGCACAATAAGATATGCTACTGACCAAAGAATGTTAATACCATGGCAACCAGTTATTTATTTATTTAGTTACCATTTTGTGAGCAAGCCTAGCATATATACTTGTTTTCATAAGCAAGTCAACAGATGTCAAATACAAAAATATATATAGAAAGGCAACAGATTCAGGTGATTTATATCTCAGCAGACCCATGACTGACTACAGTTACAGAAGCTTTAGAGACAATCTTCCTCTTCTTCTTTTGGCTTTTCCTGGTTAGGGGTCGTCACAGCGGATCACCTGTCTGCTCATGATTGGCAGTGGAGTTTTTTTATGGTGTCAAGTTGCCAGCCCAGTGCCCAACCTTCCACAGAAGGCACACACATGCACACACTCATGCCTATGGCCAATTTAGAGTGTCCAATCCACCTACAGCATGTCTTTGGGATGTGGGAGGAAACCGGATCACCTGGAGGAAACCCACACAATCACAGGGAAGACATGCAGACTCCGCACAGAAGGCATCCCAGCTGAGGATCGAACTGGAGAACCTCTTACTGTGACGCGGCAACGCTAACAGCTGCACCACCATGGCTGCCCTAAGCTTTACAGACGATATGATATAAAAATACAAAATATTGTGCAACAGTAGTAGCCACACAACAAAATTGTGTTGTATATCACCAAGTGAAAAGTTTGTGATGGCCTGCAAATGCAAACGGTATTCAATGCAATACTGAAAGAGCTGTCTCCTGACCCAATGGCCGATGACAAACGCTGTACTGGACTACAAGCAAATAAATTATCTTTGACCTTTACTGGGTTAGTGGAGTATGAGCATATACTTGAGGTAATGATCTGTCCCTTGAAAAGGGCAAAATACAGCACTGTATTAAATGTCTATACACCATAAGCAGAACAAGAAGTCCGTGCAATCTCAGTTTCATAGGAGATGACAGTTTGCACTCCCTACAAGTGTAACCTGTTGTGATTTGTCATTTTAGTACTATCAAGATGATTTTCCACAACATTAGTTCTGAAAAAAAGAGAGTGACATGGTGATAAAGGACACTCATGGCTTTAAATATTTTTACAGCTGAGTATAACAGCAAGCTAGAACTCCTCTAGTGTATGTATTGCAGTTTTCTCCATTTCAAGTGTATCATTACACTCAGCCATCAATAAACCACTGTGACAACAATGTCTACATCCTACATCACTACAATCTGGTGAGCTGCAAGTGCATCATTCCATTTAGCCATCATTAATCCACTGTGACAACAATGTGTCCATCTTACCTGACTACCATCAGGTGATCTACATGTGCATCATTACATTGAACCATCATTTAACCACTGTGCCAACAATGTCTACAGCCTACCTCACTACCATCAGGTGAGCTATGAGTGCATCATTACATTCAGCCATCAGTAAGCCACTGTGACAACAATGTGTATACCTTACCTCACTGCCATCAGGTGAGCTACAAATGCATAATTAAACCTCCTTATCATTTATGTTGTGTACAACTAAAAAGGAACCAATTACTCTGGCAATGAAGACTTGAATCACCATACACACTCCCCCAGATGCATAAACATAGTGCCCAGTCACATACAGTAGCTATGAGCACTTTGTACAGCCCATGGTCAGTTCAGTCATGATTCATAATCATTGAGCATGCTGCTGATGAAACACACACTGCATTTATGAATTGCAAACAGGAAAGCGTAGAACATGTTTGAATAATATGCACAGTGTCAGAGGGACAGCAATTTACTGATTGCATCACTCAAGCATGAGCTTACTATCAGTAATGCATCAGCAACAAATACTGCTACAGTACCTCATTGCTACATCACATTAACTCATCTCTATAACATCACTTCTAAAAGTTGACATACCAGTTTATTGCTTTGCATGTAGGTATACATTTATGGTTGGTATTATTTTTGTCACTTTTTCTCCTGCAGTGTACATCATACAGCGTCCCAGATTCCCAGTGTTAGGGTTGAATATGTATATTTGCCTTTAGGGTGAGCACATTTTCTACACCTTACAGATACAATGTGCCCACTGAGGTGTTTATCATGTTTGGTGGGGGAACATTACCTACTGACAAAAAAAGGGTCACAGACATCTGACAGGTAGCAATATAGCTATTGCCTACATCAGCACTGGCAGTAATGCTAATGTAATCAGTTTTCTTTTCTCTTTGTAACTCTTATATCTCTGTAATTCTGCTCACTTCTTGCTTATCTTCTCTTCCCCCACCAAGCCCCCTCCCTCCCCATTCCCCGTGATAACAGCTGTACCTGTAGATGCTAAAATGTGTCCATACTGAGTATAGTATTGCACCCTTTCATAGGTTCATAGGTATGTACTAGGCTAGTGGCCCTGAAGCCTTTACAAGCCTAGCCCATAGGATTACCCTGGCATCGTGCCACCTGACCTTAGTTCCCAGTGCCTCTGTTGAGTAGAGCCACTACAGTGATCCCTGGGGTGAAATTTCTATTTCCCATCAACTCATCAAGATTTCTCTTGAAGAGGGACAGTGAGGTGCTCTGCTTGACATGTACGGGAAGTCTATTCCATACCATGGGCAGTCTCTGGGTATGATCCTGTCCCTCCAGCATGTTCTGTTGATTGTGGTAATGAGGTTGAGGTCTCTGGAGTGTATGGTATGGAGGGATTGGGATTTCTTTACATGTAGCATTTCTAATAGAACTGGGTCAAACATGGCTTTGTAAGTCAAGTAGAAATTGCCTCAAAGTAGGCGATATGAGACAGAGAATAGTTGGAGTTTTTTGAATCTGTCCATATAGGACAAGTGTTTAAGGCCTAGGATCCTCTTTGTGAGCTACTTCTGCGGCCTCTCCAGTTGTTGCAGGTGTCTAGTGAGGTACATGCCAAATGGGGCATTGTACTCAATGACTGGCCTAATGAGGGAAGAGTGGAGGGAGACGATGACCTTTTTCTTCCTGGATGCAAAACCCTTAGTAATGAGATGTGCCGCATAGAAGGACTTTATGACCACAGTGGCAACGTGGTAGTCAAAAGAGAGGTTGCTGTCAACCTGTGTTCCCAGATCTCTTATAACTCCTTCTGTGTTCAGTGGACTACCATCAATGTGGTAATTCAAGGGAAATGGGTTTTTTCCCAAGGGGGAATATGACACATTTTTTGGCATTGAGCTTAAGGCCACAGTTCTGACACCAGTCATTGCTAGTGCTTTATCAGCTATGGCACTGTGTTATAATGCTCTTGGGTGGACACATACCACAGAGTTTCCCTGCTCCATTGTCATGGCCAGAGATGATTTATGAATAATTCAGCCTTAACCCTCCCCCCCAGCTATGTCCGCAGAGGAGACATAATATGCACTTTATTATAATGAAGGGACCCAGTGCTTCCCTGCCAATTGCAGGAAATCCAATATGTTATCCTTTTGGCTACTGGGTTATTTGATGGTGGCTGTGTGCTTGTATGTACTAAAGTCAACAAGATCAAGATATGCGTTTGCATACCTTTATTACTATTTTAATGTTCGCTGGAGTGTCATTCAAAGAAATGGTGATGTTGCTTGTGACACTGAGCCTCACAACATCCTTGGACAGCCTATTATTACCTCCCACTAATGTCCATCCTGTCAGACATTATTATTTGCTCAGAAAATAGAAAAAAATTAAACAAGCAAATTCACTGACATGCACATATTCCTTATGGATGTACTAACCTGCTGAGAGAGTCCAGTAACTAACAAGTTTGCCTTCAAATAGCAAAGAAAGTAAAATACAGTGAAAATAGAAAAAGTAAAAAAACGTTACTACCATATTTGCCTTCACTAAAACTCATATAATTTTCTTTAAAAAATACTACAGTAAGCTGATTCATAACTTCCGTATCTGCTGCTTAAAAAGTAATGTAAGCCCAGTAAGAAAAAAGCATATCTAAAATTAAATAAATAATTGAAATAAAAATACCCAAACTTAAGCACTTGATGGTCAGTAAGAGAATTGGTTCAGTACTGAACTGTCTTTATACAACCCCAGCACAAACTGATCCGAGACTGCATAATATAAATAAAATAAACCAAAGTCAAAAGACCTAAAGCTCTTGGATGCTCTGTCCGTAGATATGAAGGTATCACTCCAGCTCCATCTACATTCTTGTTTGATGGAAATAGGAAGAGACTAGGAATCACCTCACACTCTGGGATAAAGATGCACAAGCGGAAAAGCAGCAAGTTATTAAAGGAAATTATGCAAATTAAGAAAACAATAACCCCATAATCCTTCTATGAAAAAAAATATATATATATATATATATATATATATATATATACATATATACACATATATATATATATATACATACATATATATATATATATATATATATATATATATATATATATATATATAAACAACCAAACCAAACAGTAAAAAGGTCACACAGACAAACCATTCAGTAAAAACTTAACCAAGCTAGAGTATTCACTGTGTGATACCTTAAGCCTCCTGTACTGAACCCACCCATGGGATATATGCAAATAAGCCATTATGGACATCCTCCTGTAGTGGAGGTACATGAGATATATGAAAATAACCCCTTAAGGACATCAAGTGTTTCAACTATGTGGCTTCTGAAAACCACTTGCCTTTTTTACTTTGTCAGTTTTTATGGTTACATTCAGCCCACTAAAACCAAAGCCTACTAACAGTGGACATGCATGCATCAGTCTTTTTATTGACCTTATCAGCACAAAATAAGTGAATAGTTTGCCTATACATAAACACAGGGTCTTTAAACCCAGCTGAAGCCCATAAAGATTAATGTGCCTGCAAAATATCCAACTAACATCTAAACCAACAGTAAAAATGTCAGACAAATAAACTATTCAGTCAAAAATGCAAGAAACACTCAGCAATCCTAGAGTATTCACTGTGTGATACCTTAAAGCTCCTGTAGTTGATGTCCATGAGATATACGCAAATGACCCATTACAGGAGGTTTAAAGTATCACACAGCAAAAACGCTGCTTGACTGAGTTTTTCTTGTGGTATGTGTATGTGTATGGATATATCTATCTCTCTCTCTCTCTATAGATATAGATATATATATATATATATATATATATAACATCGACATTACCATGTTCGAGACGAAATGAACGACAAGTCAGATGAACGACAGTTGAAATTACCGACTTTCACTTCTTCGACAACTGAAAATGATTACGAAGGACATCCTTGTGTGACCTGCACACCACCTTTAAACTGAGTACATTATAGCACTTACAAACGGTTGCTTTTCAATTTGTAATGCTTACTTAATGGTGAGTTACCGTTTGTAGGAAGTGTTTTGTGTTTACGTTATACGGCGAAGTGCTAACATAACCATAGTGCACTGCATAGCGCACTGTTGTCGGACTCTTCATTTTCAGTTGTCGAAGAAGTGAAAGTCGGTAATTTCAACTGTCGTTCATCTGACTTGTCGTTCATTTCGTCTCGAACATGGTAATGTCGATGTTATGACTTGTCAACCGTCTGACATGAACCCAGAGATATATATATATATATATATATATATATATATACATATATATATATATATATATATATACATACATATATACATACATATACACACACACACACATATATATATACATACATATATGTGTGTGTGTGTGTGTGTGTGTATATATATATATATATATATATATATATATATATATATATATACACACACACACACAAGCAAGTTTATGTCCAATGAAAGAAAAAAGTTTTTTTTTTCTCTAGATAGATTAACTCTTAATCATTTTGTCTGAGTCTTTATCCTTAAATAGATAGACATATATATGTGTGTGTGTGTGTGTGTGTGTGTGTGTGTGTGTGTGTGTGTGTAAAACAAAGCAGAAAAGTACATATAAAAGTATAACCTCTACCACAACTACTCCACCCAAACAAAGCATGGTATCCAACAAATTAAACCGAATATGCATCAGAAAACTGGGGAAAAAAGTCAATGAAATGGAAGTTCAGCTAACATACCACACCTGTTTCATTCAACTAAATGGTAACTAGAGTTAACATCAGTAAGTGATATTTATGTATGTATACATGTGTGTGCGTGTGTGTGTGTGTGTGTATGCATGTATATATATATATATATATATATATATATATATACACATACATGTATGAATATGTGTAGATGTGTGTGTATGTATGTATGCATATACACATATATATATATATATATATATATATATATATATATATATATATATATATATATATACATACATACATACATACATACACTTTAGCAAATGTTCTACACTGGACGACATAGGTTGTTTAGTTTAAGTGGGGTACTCAAAAGAAATGAAACACACTTCTGTTAAAAGTGCTACAGTTTACTTACAGATCAATCCTGCATTTGTTAGTCTATCTTAGTGATGAACATTTGGGCTCGGTGTGTCACAAATTTGGAAAATGCCTATCTTGACTCTACTGTCAACCCTCCCCCAAACAAAAAGAGAAACAATTCTTTACATATTCATCGATTTAAAAAAATACAGTCCAATCATGTTTGCTGCTATGTATTATAAATGAAAAATCAGTGACTTACAATAGAGAAAATGATATGCGCCCTGATAATTGGGCTTAAAACACTGCACCAAAAAATTACCCTACTTTTAATAGTAATTTTGAATTGAACTGAAAAAAATATTGAACATGTTGCATTTGATTTGATTAACATCAATTAATGACTTTTTTGTTGCTGAGTTTTAATAGATAAATGCAGGGTCACATATTTCTTGTATTTGTGTCCGTTCAGTTTCTTTGGTGACTCAGGTGTTGAATGCTGGTTGCCACCCAAAACATTGTGGCGTGTCAGTTTTGACATGCATGTCATAGGTTTGCCATCACTAGTCTACCTTAAAGTCTTTTATGAAACCCAAAATGCCTTACAATTCAGTTGCGTACAATCTTACCATAAGAGTAGATGTCCTCCTTTTTAATTCATTTTAAAAATGCTATGCCAGTTTTTGTTAGAAAATTTAATGGAATTGTAATGGCTCCATGCTTTACCAGTGCTATGTTATTCCAGTGGGAACAGACTATAGTTCATAGATATCATTCTGGGTAACATATCAAAATGTATAAACAGTTTATTAATGATATCTCCCTTGAGTTCCTTACTTGGTGTATTAGAAAGGAGGGGTCTCTTTTGTTCCCTTATATAGAGCTTCTTTAATAAACATTGACTGAATTGAAATTAATATAGATTGTAAAACTTGAGATACATTCTAAACAATGATAATATCAGTTATTGCTCTGTCTGACGTTAAAAAATACATGTAATACTAAGATATAGATTCTCCTAGTCAATCCTACAAAAATACATTGTAACTGATTACCGTCGAAAGGAACTATTTCAGTTTCTTATTGAAACTGTCAAACTCAGATTTATGAAAGTGGAAAACTTGAGTTCTTTAACTATCACTTTTGATATTGCCATCTCCTGAGGAAAGATTGCTATGCCTTCCTGCAATATAACATTTCTTCGTGTCTTTCTTGAGTTTCATCTTTTATATTTATGAGTTGTACTTCTCCTTTCCTCTCTTGTATTTGTCATTTTATGAAAGTATCAATGCTTTCTAACATACTTACTCCTTCCTAAAGACTGTACATATGAAGCTCTTACAGTCTTTCTTTCTTTCTTTGCATATCCTCTGCTGAATATTACGCTCTTTTTGCCCTTCACAGTACTGCTCAACACCTCAGACTGCTTTCCCTACTTATTTCTGATTTTGTTTCTATTGCACCCCATCCTGATGATCTTTCTTTTACCTTATGTTTTTGAATGCTCTTCTCCATCCCTTTGTACAGCATAATATTCTTTTGTTTCTTTGGTTCATAATAAAATTGATGTCCATCTATCATCTCGTTTTCCCATTTTTGCATATGGGGTTGGGTTATCACATCAACAGCGACCATCATCTAAAGCCAGTGTTCACACCACCAGGTGACTCGACCAGCTGTGGTTGTTCTTTCATATCACACACGTGCCCCCAAACCTATGGCCATTTTAGAGTGTCCATTGAACATTTTAATAAAGTTAATGATACAAAAGGTTTATTGATCGATACCCTGGCAAAACGTGAAGTCACAACACCTTTTTAATCGAGGAAAGTGGTATCACGGGTTATATGGGAGTTTTCAGAAGATTAGACCACAAGGAGGAAATATGAAACAACATTATAGCAAACAAAAATCTTAAAACTCAAGAAAAAATTCAAAACACTCTTACAATTATTTTTACGAAAAGCTATGAAAAAGCAGAAATACCCACTAAATGAAAAACGACCAGCAACTAACAGGCAACGGTGTAGTAATAACAGCAAATAAACAAAAAAACACTGAAAAGGCACCAAAGGGAGGCAATAAAGTTGTTTTTAGCACAGTTAAAATTTAATATTTGCTATTTGTCCAACAGACTTCTTCAGAAGCTAACTTCAGTCTTACCCACTAATTGGAAATCGGCCATCATTAAGCCTATCTACAAAAGTAATGGGTCAACCAAAAGTAAATGTTATTAATCTAATAGCCTTATTTTCAACACTGGTAAGAGTATGGAAATTTGTTTTAGAAAAATATTGAAAACCTAAAGTTTATTGGCTTGATAAACATTCATCACCATGCTTATGATGAATGTACATCAATTACTACTGGGAATAACTTTTTTTACTGAAATATAGTATGCACTGTTGCAGGGAACATAGAAGCCTGTGTTATTTGCACAGGACTCTGCCTTTGATAATCTATTTCACCAAATATTAATAGAAAAGCTGTCACAAGTGGTATATCCACTGAACTATTGAAATGGATAGCTGAAAGGTGGACTATAACAGTGAAGTATGGACATGGAGGTCCTCAAGGTTATTACACAATGGAACCTTAAGTGTTCAGTCTTTACTTAATGTTCATTAATATTCCCTCTGATATATTTTGTTTGTAGAGGGATGATTTAAAGATAGGTAAAACAATAAATAGTTTAGATAATTATGCCATCTTGCAAGGATGTTTCGAGCACTTGAACAATTGGGCTGTAAAGCCAAAGAGGTGCTTATAAACAAGGACAAAGCAAAATGCATTTATTTTGTGAAAAATAAAGGTGAGGATGCATTATTACTTACTAAAAGGAGTTGTTGACTGTGTTAAAACATATAACAATTTAGGCATAACTGTTGATAAAAATGTGCATCTCAAGTGTCATTCAGATAACCTTGTAAGGGAATGTGATAGGTTAGCTAGATACCTCCAAAAGAATATTAAAACAAAAATACCTAACATCAAGAAAAGCATCTTCTCCAGTCATATTAGACTCAAGCCTAAATATAGACCCTATACCATATTCCAAAAAATATTTTCATGTACGTTAAGTAGCATAATGTAGGTACACAATGCTAACAGCTAGGTGTGTATAATGAAAATAGACTTAAACAATTAAGACATTGAACTTTCCTCTATAAAACATAGGTAAAAAAGAGAAGACATTGTGTTAGTCAACAAAGCAGCAAATAATCCTTTCCTATGGGAATCACAGGGTCATTGTAGAAGAGAAGGTATTCCACAAGTCAAGTTATTGAGAACCATGAGTCTTACAAACAATAGCCATAAACAGGATTTCAAAAAGGGAAGTCAAAAACTTAAATGTTCTTCTACATACTATCAGGAAACATGATAAAACACTATCCTTCAAAAAGTCATTAGATTAACATTATGGAGACAATTGCTATCATGATTAGTTACAGGACATGGATCTTTTGCCATGAGCCTGAATTACTTTCATACTGTATTACACTGTAGTTCTCTTCCTCCTCCACCCACATACTGTCATCCCTAATTTCTATTTTTAAATATTCTCACCAAATACTATTAAGAAGATACTTAAAAAAACTGCCCTAGTAATTCCTACTCCTAAAAGCGTTTCACCATCAGCCCAGATATTGCATTAAATCTGTTTCTCTATTGTGCCCCCTTGCAAAAGTATTTTTGAAAAATACTATATAATCACATTTTTGATCATTTAAATAGATGTGACTTCTCCACTGATAGTCAACATAGTTTCAGAAATTTACTTACTACCCTTATAGTGAAGTATACATTGTTAAACAAAATTGAAAGTTACCTAACAAAATATTTGTAGATGTGAAAAGACCATCTAAATTGTTGAACCAATTGATTCTAAATCAAAAGCTAAAAAGGATTCAAAGACAACTCTGTACCTTGGTCTGAAAATTATCTTACAATAAATCATTATTTAAAATATCAACCTTCAGTCAAACTATAGCCCTTTAACCCCCTTAAGTGCCTAACAGTTCTGTTCTAGGCCCCTTTCTGTTAACTCCCTTAATCATTCCATCAGTTGGAACCATGTATTCAGATCCAAACTGTAATTTAAATTTCAGACCCTGCCACTTTGCCTGTTGAGAAACATCTACAAGAAAATGTTAAACAACTTTGCCTATTACCTAACCATCTTAGGTTAAACATCACAAAGATAGGCACACTGCTCTATGGGAAAAAAATAGGCTGATGTAGCACTCACCGTCTCTGTCCTCGACAAAGCAGGACAGAACACATGCAACAAAACAATTACTTGGCCTTCAGTGAGACTTGAGTCTCCCATTTAAACCCCATTCAGATCATATTACTGACAGAGGTACAAAGTAACTTATCTCTGTTGCACCATCTCAGATCACATAACTTATCTAACCCAAAAGGCTCTCACAAAAAAAGTTCTTTTTCCTCAGACTTGAATATCCTACCCTTATTTAAATAGGAGAGCAGTTATGTACATAAGAGGGGTAATTTATCTTTTTAAACACAGAACCAAGACCAACAGAATCGACTATTCTATAAATCTAGCCTCCAAAAGTGAACATCATTGGACCAGACTCCTGAAGTGTATAACTGGCTCCATGTTCTGACAAAGCTGCCTTGCTCTTCTTGACAATTACATTCAAACTCAGTTATAGCAATTACTGCCCATTACCTAGAAACAGAATAAAACAAGATATTATCCATATTATCTAGGCACTGACATGGGTGACTCTCTGTCATTCTAAAGACCCAAATTCAGATGATGCTGTTGGTGAAATAAAAAAAAGCTTTTCTAAAATGGAAACATCAGCCTTCTTATATCCAAAAAGATAACATATACTCACAATCTGGAATGAAACCTTTAACACCTGAAAGAAACTGTCACCTGCTCTTGCTTTCTCCCTCCCCTAGCTGCCAGTATCCAGCATTATCTGTATACACCTTTAAGGATATGAAATCTGCTTTCTGGTGAAATATTACCTCATGTATATACATATTATTAGAATAATAATATTGTGTTTCTTGTAAGTGTTATTGCATTTTTGTGTGCGTATTTCCCCAGATGGATGTTAATATCCCTTAAGTGAATGTAACCTGCTGTATAGCATCAACTAAGTGCCCAGCAAAAAACATAACCTCAAATAAATGCAAACTTCAAATATTGTGTGTCGGCCATTGGGCCTGGGCCATACCTTCAAGAATCAACATTCCCACTTGGTTAACAAAATAAAAATATAGATAAAAACAAATAGGAAGCAGATAAAGAATTTATAAATCATCCATTCCAATTCTGTTTCAGAGGAAGTTACTGTCATTTAAAAGACTCCCTAAAACAGGGATATCAAATCACTGTTAAAGGTACCAAAATTCTGCTGTGTAATCTTGTTACTACTAAAGGATAAGACGTGTGCAGTATTTTCAGTTATACCTACATTTCTGTTTCCCATGATCATTTCAGAACCAGGCATTACAACAAGCATTATAGCAAGGGTAATGTGATGCCTTGGTGGACAGTCTGTAAACTGTCTAGCTGTCAAAGTATCCTGATTTTAAAGGTTGTTAACTCATTCACTCCAATAGCGCTCAGGATGTTTGCACTGTAACTTTCAATGGGCGGAGTCTAAGCCTTTTGACAGAATCAAATGATGTCCTCACATTTCAAACAAATGTTTGTATCTCTGGAACCACAGGGGTTATGAAAAAAGTATAAATGGCAAACTCAGCACAAATTAATTTTATAGTGGTACTATTCTTCAGGTTCTAGGTTTTAAACCGTATTTTACAAGTCACAGTAAACACAGAAACTATTACATTTGTAATATTTTGTAAGCAACTTACAATATCTCAGCAACCACACAAGTTGCACACATGCTGTTAGCAGCATTTTATTCATCTAGCTGACAGCTTTCATACGACGCTAAGGAGTTCTGTCTATGTTACTTGCTTGCTGAGATATTTAGAAAAATGTGAAAATTTTATCTATATAAATTAATATGATAAAAACAGCAGTTAATATCTAGTTACCTGCACTAGACAGACATCAAATATGAATGCAGTTTGCCATTGTATAAGCTTTAAGATGAAATCTTTTAAAACCTTGTACATAGCATGGTTTTGGAATTATTGATGCAAATATGAACAAGCAATATTTGACCTGCAGGCATCAGTAGGAGTTAACTGCAGATGCACCTGGAGGAGTCACTCAGATGTAATCAGTTAAACTACTTTTGAAAAGAAAACAAATAGTAGGAGTTAACTGCAGATGCACCTGGAGGAGTCACTCAGATGTAATGAGTTAAACTACTTTTGAAAAGAAAACAAATAGTAGGACAGTTTACAAGCTGTAATGACAGCTTGTAAATCATCAAGCTGTTTTTAAAAAGTTGACAGTTTACAAGATGTCTAAAGTGGTTGCCATAGCAATCCCCTTACAGATGATGGGGGTGGCAAATTCCCTTGCTATAGTTGTGATTGCAGAAATGAGTGAACCCAGTACTACTTCAGCATCTATCCAAGGTAGGCTCACTATTACTCCAAATATTGCTGCTCCTTTAATGCAGCCATCCTCTGACTATAAAATATTTACAAGGAAATACTTTAGTATAGTTCAGGAAACAGAGATGAAACAGCAGAGATTTATGGTGATACCTTAGTTGAAGGTAGCTAAAACAGAGAGACATAAAACTTTCAGATCCCCAGAAGGAAAAGAAAATAAAATGAAAAGAAAGAGAAGTCCTTCCACATATGTAATAAAGTGGATAGATTTTGCATGACTCGAGTCTTCCTTCTCTCAAGAGTCAAATAATAGGAATTCTTTTGCACACTATCCAAGTGTTTTCTAGAATATATTTATTCCATGGAGAGTTTTATTAGGTAATATTTTTTCCCAGTTAACCTTAGGGGACCCCCTCCCCTCCTTTCCAAATAAGAGATATAGAAACATGACGAGACCCCCTAATTAAGAGTGAACAGCCTCTGTACTTTATGATACTTTTCAGGATGCTTTGAAAGAAAACAGCTCCTGTTCAGATTCAAAGGCTCTAGCTCCAAAGAAAGATAGGCAGGCAGGATTTATACAATACAATATAAAAAAAGACATATTTTGCTATCTGAGTATCACCATCTAATCAAGGTGGTATGGACATTCGCTTACAACTTTACAACTTGATGTAGATTCTAGGTTACTAGATAGACTGGATAAAAAGCATATACATCAACCTTAGTTGTGAAGGTGCTTAATTATTTAGTCCACATGGTTTCATACCAGATTTCCACTGGACAGCAAATACATGAAAGTTTACCATCTATTCCAGACAAATATATTACCAATAGGTTCATGCAATGAAATTGGTTATGATGGTGCAATGTCTTCTTCAAAGGCAACTGCATCTGGAGTGGTTGACAGGAGACATGTATTGTTTAGAAAACATTCTTGCAAAAAGGATGTCAGCTCTAGACTACTATATGCTCCAGTGACATAAGATTATTTATTTGGAAAAACAAGCAATGATACTATTGTAGAATTAGAAAAGAAAGGGAAAACAAAATCACAATTTAAAGATATGCAAATACTAGCTATTCCATAGTTTTGATAATTGTTATGTATATACAATCTCTTATGAAAAAGGTCTTCTTAGTCAGTAGTTTTATCAGTAAAGAGAACATATAAGAAAGTAATTCAAATTCAGCAGGAAAAGGCACAAGCAGCCAGGTACCGTTCAAATATATGTAACCACTCTTTTTTTTGTTTTGTTTATTTCTCCTTCCCTTTGACCCCAGGAGGTAAACATCAGAATCATCTTTCTTCTGGATAGGAAATAACGACAGATTAATGACTGTTACAGACAGTGCATCAACCCTACACAGAGAAATCTTCATATCAAGGTCACTAAGCTTTACAGATAGTGGATTAGTTATTAATATAAACGTAATACAGTAGGCACAATTGGGCAAAAGATCCATCAATTTTATTGCAGAATGCACCATATTAATACAAGTTTCAGATGAATCAGATCCAAACAAATTCATGAATACAAAGTCTTTGAGAGGGTCAGTTCTGAAGGCTCTATTTCCCATTATAGTACTGGCCTTTTACAATAATACCCAGGATGTAGAAAATACCTGTCCTCACATTCCACATTTCACTGAAACCATCTCACAGAGATGCCTCCAATTTCAGAAAGCTCACCTCCAGTTTAAGTTTATATCTCTTTCATTTGGACTGTCTATATTCTCAGAGTATTTACCAGATGTTTGGCTGCCCTTATTTAAATGAATGCTTGATCATAGCAAATACAGTAGAGCTACTGGCAGAGACTATAATCAGGCAGTTGCACTGTTTTAAATTAACTAATTACAAGACATCACCCATGACCCTTCTACATCAGTAACATATTTATGGGAGCTGTAATCCCTTCTACATCAGTAACATATCTATGGGAGCTATGATCCCTTCTACATCAGTAATATATCTATGGGAGCTATGACCCCTTCTACATCAAAAACATTTCTATGGGTAGTCATAGATTCAGCAGTAATGAAACTTTCCCCATTCAAAATAAACAACCTAAAATCAAAATGCATATTTGCCTGTCCATTTGTTTGTTTTCTGTTTTAATCATATAAGTGGGCTATACATTTTCTGCCCACAGCAAGGACTTTTTGGCAAATGCAATGAATAAAACAGACACCAGAACATAAACATTAATACAATCAAAATATAGGCCTCATTAACAGACAATAAACGGGATTATAAGCACCATTAACACACGATAACCATGCATGGTACAGCAGTATTATCAATCACATATTTAATATGTTAACCTTATCAGTAACCCAGTGACCACAGTGGGGATATTAAATTCTCTTCACCCTAATATAAGAGGTGCAGCAAAATGGATTCACATACCCTGTAGTATGCTCACTGCATACAGCTGAGTACATATTTATCTAGTTGAGACATATTAAAAAATATTTAGTATAATAATTTATAAGTTGAACTTTCTCAGTATGTGTTGGCCTGAGCTGAACACAACAGCACAATATCTGTCTCTCAGAATTACAGATGGTCACATACATCTGCAGAAGAAGAAGAAGATGAAGATGAATAATTTTTGCAATGTGTAAATGGAGAAAATGCTATCTCCTGAAATTTAGGTTGAATTATACTAAATTATATAAAATAAGTTAATCAAACTGTGCACACTGTATATATACATATATCTAAAATTTAGCGTACAACTGGCATGTCTACAATGAAGCCTAAAACAGCAGTATAAATACATTGTGCATAAATATATGCTGAAGGCAGGGTAATATGGTGCTGTCTGGTATCCCTAAAGCAATTGCAAGCTTTACTCCGTAGCATATCGTCTACTCAGAGGTGATCTCTGCCTAACATATAAAGCTATGTCAAACCCAGAGCTGTTGGACATGCTACACCTAAAGAAATCCCAATCCCTCCGAGCTACATGCTGTAGGGACCTAAACCTTGTCACCACAATAAACAGGATATGCTGGAGGGATAGATTCCTGTCCCAGAGACTTCCCATACTCTGGAACAGGCTACCCATCTATGTCAAGCAAAGTTCTTCATTAGCACTCTTCAAGAAAAATCTTGATGAGTGGATGGGAAATAGAAAATACACACCGGGAATCACTTCTGTGTCTCTGCTTGACAGTGGCACAGGAAAATAACTTTCTTGGGTGGCGTAAGCCAGGGAACCTTGTTGGCTAGGCTTACGTAGGCCCATGGGCCGATAGCCTAGTACCTACCTATGAACCTATGAACACTATCCTTCTCCTTTAAAAATAATAAGTCCCTTAAAAGACAATTATGCTACAAAAAAATAGATGAGCCAAAGTATGTAAAGTCTGATAGGATGGGCACGTTTGCCTGCAGGAGATGCACAACATGCCCATTCATTTTTGGTGGGGGACAGTATAAACACCCTATCAGAGGTTTCTCCATTGATACACACGTTTCTGCTGTCACACTGCAAATATAGTATACTTTAGTTTCTGCACAAAGTGTCCTGCCTATTATATAGGTAAAACAAATCGATTATTGAAGGACAGAATTTTAGAACATATGAGAGATATAAGAAACCAAAAAGAAAGCAATGCATTAGCAATGCATGTGATGCAAGAAGGGAACACACACACTTTTAAGTTCCTGGTTCTCCATATTGTCCATAGAAATAAAAGAGGTGGAAATATTACTAACAATACTGAAGCTTTGGAACAAGAATGGTTTATTAAGTTCCAAGCAGACAGACCACCTGGCCTAAACTCCAAGGTTTCTTTAAAACCATTTCTTAGAAACAGAGCCTTGAAGCACTGATGCTCTAGTTATTTAGTATTTTTTATGCTTTTTTATATAGCTTTTAATATTGTAACTAGAACATTTTAGAAATGTATCCCACATTCAATACAGCCTCTATGTGTTTTATATATATATATATATATATATATATATATATATATATATATATATATATATATATATATATATATATATTTTTATACCTTAAGTATTATTATTTGGCGTATTGATTTTAACATGGAATTGACTGGTTGACACCATGATGCATCACTATTTAAATGAAGTTTTAACTGCTATAATTTGTCTGATGAAGCAGAGAGGACTCTCCGAAAGTGCTCACATTTTTTTCTAAATAAAGAAATACGTACATTGTAATTTGGCTGTTCATTAATATATCGCATTCGATAATATAATCTAGAATTTTGTTGTAACTTATTCTTTCTAGAATTGTAGCCACTGGCCAAAGGTTTCCAATGGTTCAAAAGTCAGCTGCATTGGAAGTAGAGACTACTTCAGACATTGAAATAATCAGTGTATATTTAAAGCTGTATGGGATATAGCAGGTTATAAGTGTAAGGCTGTAAAAGTAAAGGCGTGTTAAATAAGAAAACAGCCAACAAGTTTTGTGAGTCTGGGCTGATTATATGAAATTCATGCTTATAGGTGCAGTTAGATTTATTTTAAAGACTTTGGACTTGTGATATTTTTTTTTCACGTAGAATTGTGAGTATTAGAAATACTTATGCTGGGAGATAGAAAAAGTCACAGCAGTGTGCTGTTGAATATGGGTGCTGTAGCAGTGATTAGGGAAACAGCATTACTTTTAATGTTAACACGTCATTGTTAAGTACATTAGATGATGCTCATTTTGAAAAGATCTTAATCATGGCTGCGTTTGGGTTGGCTAAGAAATATTTTCTTCAGATCCTTAAAAGTACATTAGATGATGCTCATTTTGAAAAGATCTTAATCATGTCTGCGTTTGGGTTGGCTAGGAAATATTTTCTTCAGATCCTTAACATAGTTTGTTTTGAGGGTATTAGCTTCAGTTATTACACATTTTCATAATTTCGGGAATTGTAAAAGTTTATCATTGATGCAATCTGCCTTCCAGTCTATCTGTGCATTGTCTCCGGCTTTTATACATTTTTTTAATTGAGTAGAAGGACACAGGATGACCTCATTCTGGAGTCTAATTTTTTTTTAGTGGAAATAACTTGTCCTACATGGGTGAAAAAAGATTAAGTGTTGGATAATGCAGATGTGGAATTTGTACTGGAGAAGAGTCCACTTTAATCTGTAGCATATAGTTTTCTACAGAAAATAATATCAGACAAGTTAGGAATATTCTTGGTGAGTAAAATTGTCTGGAGGTAATTTCATAACTTTAAATGAATAGTTAGTAATGACAGAAGAGCAATTAAAGTGAAAAGGAATATCTGCATAGTGTGTATATAGCCTAGTATGTTCAGCAGAATGATGTCTAATAAGGAAGAATTTTGGTGAGTTATTTTATCTTCTTCAAACAACTGACATTATCTATATTTTTGTAATTAATATTTCAGCATATATGCATGTGCCCATTAGATTTATTTTTCCCATTAGGGCTAGGTAATGACTAAAAAGGTCTTGAACCTGTACCTACATAATTACCAAATATAAAATAAATGCTATAAAGATAATTAACTAAGACAAGTGATTAATTGATCAGGCAATTAATGCTTGTATTTGGGAATGAGTAAATTGATATGCAGTGGTTTCCTTACTCTGAGGGTATGAAGGTTAGACATTTTGTAGCAGAAATTTAGGAAGTTCATGTCTTGGATAATAGATACTTCAATGTTCTCATTAAAGCATAGTCATTTTGTTACATGTTGCACATAAGTGCTACTGATGGGAGACATCAGTAATAAGGATTCTACTTTGGGTCATGAAGAAAGAAGGACGAAAATCTTTGATCCACTGTGCAGTACCAACAGTCATTATTGTAGATTTTTTTATATATATTACAGCCAATTAAGTAAGATACAGCCAATATCAGAAATAGGTAAAGTCCCTGTAAAGTTCTTTTTGTATGGCTTCTGTTGTCCTCCCAGATCTTTAAAATGAGCAGATTATCAACATATTTAGTTATACTGATCTTTAATAAGTTGTTGGAGCAATTGTCAAAAAGATCAGTCCTGAGTCTGACCTTTTGGAAACACCAAATTTGGAGACAGCTATATTTCAGGAGAAGGAACCACAAATGTTATGGAATACATAATCTTTAAAGCAGTTATGGAGCAATCTAGCTACTCCATCCCCAAAAACCTATATTTGCCAGCTTGTCTATAAGAATTGAGTGGTCAGTGGACTAAAAACTGTATATAAGGGCTGCAAAAATGACCTCATCATGTGACCTCTTGTCCATCTTGTTATAGATTATGGCAGTACCATGGTAGACACAGTTAGTGTACAAACTCATTATGAAAACTGTGTTATATATTAGTTAGAATGCTTTACTTATTGACAAAATAAAACACCTGTGAGTACACCGTCTCTGCAAAAATCTTACTCATAGGACAATGAGTAATAACAGGATGAAATTCTTGTGGCACAGAAGCAAGGGAGATTTTTAGGAGGAGAAAGATAATACCATATCTAAAGTGAAAGCAAAAGTGGATAACCAAAAGAGTCCTCAAGTCCAGGACCACAATAAAAAAATGGCACTCATATTGTGAATGGAGCTCCTGCAATTTACTAAAGTTCCATTCTGAGTCTTTAGCAAGGATATTTGTCAAAGGAGCTCCTTGCTTTTGTTCATAAAACATACATACGTATTGCTTTTCATTTAAAATCCATATTTGCTATCTTGGCTGATTAAATGCTTTGATGTCTCACTAGAGGCTGACAGGACTACTGCATGGACCATCTGGGAGATGATAGCTGTTTACACTAAATGCCTCCCCTCCCCCAGTGTTGGAGAGGACCAAGTAAGTATGGGCATTCTATGTAGTTAAAATATTAGCTATTCACTGTTTATTTCATGTGGGACCAGACTAAAGGTAAAAAGATGCTAATGTCTAGCTCAGTTGTATAAAGGGATAAAGCCCTGACTTTGACCCTGATAATGCAAGCTCACTTAGCAACTCATACACTGAAAGCGCTGGGTAGTATGAGGTGGGAGTTAGTGAATGATGTTGGCATACTCATCCTGGGGAGAAGGAGAGGTGGCTTTTGGCAAACCAGTCGTATGGCACTGAAAGTAGCTAGGACCCAGGTCTTGAGTTAGATGATCCCAAGCCATTGATGATAACCTTCATTGCCCTAAGGGTGGAAGCAAGCATACGCACAGACAGGGTCTAGGATGCCCCTTGAAACACACATTATCATTTTAGCTAGCAAGGGAGGGGTTAGGACTTTGTTTAGAAATGCCCACATTGTGATGAAGTTGGCAAGAGTATTAACCATGTCTATGGTTGCATGGATGACATCTGTTGCCCTTACACTAGAGGCTCCCCAGTGGTGAGAGAAAAAAATGGGCTCATTGCTGACAGTGGGGTCTTGATGGTTAGCAGACTCAGAGCAGAAAATAAACCTAGAAATAGTCAAATACATGCTTTTTTGCCAATCAATAATGCATTAAGTCAAATATTCACTGGTG